>NW_011889116.1:415135-432481 GCF_000151845.1 Pteropus vampyrus
CCCTCTGGTTCATCTTGTTTTAGGTTATATACTTCAGTTCTTAATCTTTGGTGTGTGGTTACCATCACTAATATGAAAAGGACAGTTATATATATAGTCATCCATTTTCTTCTGCGTGTGCCTTATCATTTTTCCCTTTTGTGAATTTGGATCTTTGAATCCTCCCATTTTTAGTCATTCTTATCTCAATTTGGCCCTATGTATGCTGAACGTTCATTACTATCTTGCTATAACAATTCTCTTCTTATTATTTAAGTGTATAATGTCCTTTTCTTAGTAAGGGTTGCACTCCTCTGCTTCTATTTGCCTGAGATTCACTTAACTCCTAATTATGTATTTTTTTGTTTTGTTTTGTTATTTTGTTTTAGATGAGCTGACATCTTTCAAGATTTCCTGTAGTGCAGGCCTCATAGTGGAGGATTCCCTCAGTTTTTGTATGTCTGGAAAGTTCTTAATTTGTCCTTCAGATCTAAAGGAGAGCTTAGCTGGATACATTATTCTAGGCTGGTAGTTCCTTTCACTTAATAGTTTAAATATTGGATTCCATTCCTTTCTAGCTTGTAAGGTTTATGCTGAAAAGTAATATGATAATCTAATGGTTTATCTTTATATGTTACTGTCTTTTTTTTTTTTTTCCCTAGCTGCCTTGAGAATTCTATCTTTGTCATTGATTTTTGGTAACTTTAATACAATGTGTCCTGGTAAAGGGTTTTTGGGGTTGAGATGATTGGGTGTCCTGTTGACTTCTTAAATTCCAAGTTCCAGCTCATTCCTTAAATTTGGGAAATTCTTGTCAACTATTTGTCTGGAAATGCTTTCTAGTCCCTGCTCCTTTTCGTTGCCTTCGGTAATGCCCATTATTCTTGTTTCCTTTCCTGATGGTATCAGCTAGTTCCTGTATTTCTCTTACTATTTTTCATTCTTCAGTTTCCCTTTTCTTCCTTCCGATTTATTTCTAGATTTCTGTCTTCGATATCACTGATCCTTTCCTCCATTTGGTCGACTCTATTTCCCAAGCTTGCTATTTCATTTTTCAACTCTTGCAGTGGGTTCTTCATCTCCGAAAATTCTTTTTCATTCTTTGTGAGGATTTAAATCTCCTTGTTATGCTTATCTTGTTGTTTTTTTCAATTTCTGAAATTGTTGATTTGAGTTGTTTTGGATCTCATTGAGTTTTTTCAGAAGTAGTATCCTGAATTCTGTCATTTAAGTCACATATTTCTATGTCTATAAGCTTATTTTCTGGAGATTTTTCTCTTTCTTTCTTAGGTGCCTTGCCACCTTGGTTGTTCATGGTGTTTAATGGACTATTTCTCTCCCTGGGCATTAATGAAAGTGTATTCTGTTGTTTTTTCCAGAAAGAAGACTTATTATATAAAGGTCTCTGTTTAGCCTGCTGCAAAGAAGGCACTTTTCTTTTGGTTTCTAGTAGGTGGCATCTAAACCTCTTGAATCACTGCTTTATATATAGACTAAATGTCTTTTTTATTTTCTTGTAGATATTTAATCACACTCACTACTCTCAGTCCCTTTCAGTGTTACCAACAGTTTCAGAGCATTTTCTCAGATTCCCCTGGGGCTCTGCAGTTTTTGATCTTGGAAGGTATGATGGAGAGATCCTCTGGGTTGGGGGTTGGGGGCTGCAGCTCAGCCTGGTTTGGAACTGGGGCCGGTAAAAATCAACTGTTGTTTCTTTTCTGTCCCATCTCACTTCTCTGCTTTCTGCTCTGGTGACTGGGCCCTGCTGCTGTCTGCTAGAAATTCTGGCACTTACAGGCAGGATGATCAGGGAAGTTGCCACACCTTCACTCCTTTTCCTCCTCCTGCAAGGAGCTCTGATGGCTGCAAGAGGCAGTTCTTTATTTTTTCCATTCCACCACCAGCCACCTGGGGTTCTGACCTGTGGTAGCTCTTATGTGCAGATCCCACATTCAGACATGCTGGTGTGCAGTTTGGGTGTTTTTTGTTGAGTTTTAGATGTTCAGCATATTGTTGTTTCAAGGGGAGAGAACTGAGGATGTTTCTCACTCTGCCATGTTTCGCAGAATTCACACATATATTTTTTCATTGTTAACATGTTTAATGAAAACTCTTTATCATTTTATTTAATTGTTGCAATCCAACAAGAAGTACAGATGAATAAAATTTAGTTATAAACAGAGAAAGAATGTTGTGTAGATGAGCTGAGTAAATTTTTCTTCTTCAATGTATGCATTTTCTGATTGTTATAGTCACGAAGATGATATGAAAAAAGAAAGTAAATCTATAGTTGTCCAGCACTAATACATATAAGATAAATTGTTCTAAAACAAACCTATGGTTCAAGGAGAGGAATTGCAGCTCCAATGCTTTACCGACCCTTTCTTGTTCCCCGTTTTCATATTGTTTATTGTCAGAGACTATTTTTTTCTACTCCTGGAACTTTGTAGCTGGCCCTAAGTAGATTTAGCAGACTCCTTTGTCACAGCTTTGTCTTCATTGATTTCAAATTGCAGTGAGGATGACATGATTATCTGTGTAACTATCTCTTCCTTGGAGGACATAATATACATTAAATTTTAGAGTTTTAAAATTTTTTTTCAAGTCACTAAGTCTTTACCTAGTACCTACCATGTATCCGGACTAATAGTAGACATCACGAGGGACTAATAGAAAGTAACCAAGAGTCCTGACACCAAATAGTTTATATGTTGAGATATGACATTTTTATACCTGACACTCATACAGTGTTTTCTTTGAACCAATAAGCTCATTGAGGCCATGAGTCATGTCTGATTCAGAATATGCAACTGCCCCTACACCATTGCATGATAATTATTATCTTTGTCCCCTTTACATTAAATGCCAATGACATCTTTCAGTCACTGTAACAACCAAAACCACAGCTACACTTTTTCAAACTTGGGCCAACTGTTCCCCGAGAGTCACTGTTTTATAGCTTCATTGATGTTACCTTGCCTCTGTTAATAATTTCTTAAGGAATGAAATCACAAAACATAACAATTGGAGAATAATTTAGCAGAGCATAAAATCACATGCAAGAATCTTTGGAACAGAATACTAGTATATTAGAGGTCTGAGGAGAGAGACAGTGTTATGTTGAGCTGTATGAATTATCTTGGGCTGTGCCTTAAAGGCTTTCAAAACAATAAGAGAGCAGCAGACTCATAAGTAAGAGTTGCAACATTAAATAACAACACTTTTGGGAAGGACCATGCTGTCTGAGTTGGAAGACTGCTTGAGGGGATAGTATAAGGAATGTTTAGATATGTAGGAGTGGGCCTGTATTAACTGTAGACAACTGAAGAGGCTGGACTTCAGCTTATAATAATCAGTTTACTCCCAAAGGCTTTTGTACATTTTTATAACAAGATTGGAGTCTTATTTTATGAAGGTGAATTTGGTTATTTGGGTATAAGTGGATTTGTAAAGGCATATACTGGAGACTGGTGACTAGTTAGGAATTTATTGCCATAATCTAGTTGGAAAGTATGTCATTCTCTCTTCTTTTATGTTTGTTTTCCCATCCACATTTTCTTTTCTTGTTTCATCTCTTTTAGGTCACGGGATATTATTTTGATACTAAAGCCCGTTAATATTTTCTTTCACTTCTCCTTACTCTTCTAGTATCAATCTGCTTAGTTTTATCTTCTAGCCCTTATTTCACAATTTAAAAACCTTAAAATACTGGAAGATGAAAATAAGAATCAACTCAGTAATCAATCAGCACTGCTCCTAGGAGAAATGGGAGAATAAGAAGAAACATTTAACTCTAAATTTGAAGGTTCTTAAATGCGAATGGATGAAGTTCACAGAGGAACGATGCCTTCTAGTTTCGGAAAAGAAAAACTTGATAAGTTAGATTATATTCACTCATGTTTTCCTTTGCAGATTCTTCTATTCAATTGTCAATATTTAAAAATTTTAGTTTAAGGATGAACAGAGACTCAAGGACATGGACAAAAGACTAGTGGTTATCAGAGGGTAGAGGGTGGGGAGGAGGGGAGAAGTAGACAGGGTAAAGGGAGTTGAATATAGGGGGGTAGAAGGAGAGTGAAGTGGGTAAAGTGGATCAAATATATGGTAGCTGAAGGAAACTGGACTTTGGGTGGTAATCACACAGTAAAATATATAGATGTCAAATTATAATGTACACCTGAAAATTATATAATTGTATTAACCAATGTTATCCCAATAAACTTAATAAAAAAAATTTTAGTTTAGAGGGGATTAGAAGAGAGAATGATATATCTTTATTTCTCAGATCAATTATTATTTATTTAAGATAATCAGAAAAGGGCACTATAGTTAATATAGCAATGTAACATGGCAACAACTCATTAATTTATATTAATTCATAAAAGGATTTAAACTAATATACTAATACAAGATTCCTTGGCTAGTTATTTAAAGTTTTACTTAAAGAAGTATATTTCCAAAATACATTTTTACTCAGCAGCCATTTATATACAATCAATATACTAGTTTCGAATTATTTTTATCTACTCATTAAATGTCCCAAGGGACCACCAGTAGTAGCACCTAGCAGTTAGCGAGAATCATTGCAAATTACTGAAACTATTGCATTAATTAAAATATTTTAAAATTTAAACATTTTTTTTAAATCACAATTTTCTCACGCCACTAAGATTTTACTCTCTATATACTATATGTATTAATATATAACATTAAGCAGAAAAACTGTTAGACTTTTTAGGTAGAGATAAATGAACTTTTGGCATCTGTCATACCTGGTTTAAAATAGCATTCTGGGGGAAAGAAAGGATAAGATTGGACATTTTTATGAGCAAGTCATTAAGAAAGTATAGAATGTAAAATCCTAGATGATATCGGAAGCCATTCTGATGACCCAAAACTAGAGAAAATAGAGTAGTCACTTTTTTACCTTGATAATTAAATTACCTTTGACATCTTTTTCAACTGAAGTGTTTTGGTAGGCCAACAAAAGAACAGTTAGAGTAAAAAACATTTATGGAGCAAAGAAAACAATATATTTAAGAATGAGAAGTATGTTTTTCCCATAAGTAAGCGTCCATTTGAGCTTCGTGGGTTCTCAAATGCCAACCTTCTTTGACTATTACAGGATATGAGTTTGATAATGTTTAGTCAGTTGCAATTCTGTGAGTCTCATATTGCCTGTAAACTCTTTCAAACATTAATTTGATTAACATAATTATACGCCACTTAAATACATTTTAAATACCTTGAAATATACTTTAGTTAAAAGTAGCAAGTACATGGTAGTCATTTATCAACTTTAGTCACTTAGACAATACAAATAAAACAGAATCCTCGGGTAAATCTCTGTTTTCTTAATTGAGATAGATTGGTTCATAACATTATATAAGTTTCAGGTATACAACATTATAATTCAATATTTGTATATAGTATATAGTACATAGTATACTCACCACCAAAAGTATAGCTTCTATCTGCTACTATACATTTGACCCCTTTTACCCATTTCTCTCTGTGCCTGGCCCTCTTCTCCTCTGGTAACCACCAATATGTTGCATGTATCTATGAGTTTGTTTTTGTTTTAATTGTTCATTTGTTTCCGTTTTGCTTTAATATTCTAGAAGTATATAATATTCTAGAAGTATATACATAGAAGTGAAATATTATTATTATTTTTTTTCCACCTCACTTATTTCACTTAGCATAATACCCTCAAGGTCCATCCATATTGTCAGGAATGGCAAGATTTCGTCTTTTCTGTGGCTGAATATTATTCCATTGTGTGTGTGTGTGCGTGTGCGTGAGCGTGAGCGTGAGTGTGTGCGTGCGTGCGTGCGTGTGTGTGTGTGTGTGTGTGTGTGTGTGACGTTTTCTTTATCCATTTGTCTGTGAAGTGGCACTTAGGTTGTTTCCATATCTTTGGCTATTGTAAATAAGGCTGCAATGACCATAAGAGTGCATGTATCTTTTAGAATTAATGTTTTTATATTCTTTAGATAAATACTCAGAAGACAAATTTCTGGATCATATGGTAATTCTATTAATTTTTTGAGGAACCTCCAAACCGTTTTCTTTAGGGGCTTCACCAATATAAAATCCCACCAACAGTGTACAAGGGTTCCTTTTTTTCCATATTCTCTTCAACATGTGTTATTTGTTGTCTCTTTGATAATAGCCATTCTAACAGGTGTGACGTGGATATCTGACTGTGGTTTAGTAAATATCTTTCTTTTAGTTGTGCCAGTAAGTGGGCCAGGATTATGATATTCAATCTTATTTCAAATATCTACAATGGCCAAAGTCCCCCAGCTTGGTCCTAAATTCTGATCAATGCCTTCCCCTAGTGAACTGCGTTAGACTATGTGATGAGAATAAACTGACTTAATGGAACATTTTGCCTAATTTGTGGGCAAACTACAGATATGTGCAGCACCGCTTTTTTCCTCTTGGCTTTCTCAAAAGAAGCCTGTAGTAAACTAGAACGTGTATTCTCTCCAGGAGTACTGTACTAGCTGCATGAGTTCCCAAAACTAAAAACCGCAGAACAGTGTAATATATATTTTTGAGGTTTACTAAGTTATCTTAAGCATAGGAGAAAGAACATAGACTTTATAATCAGACCAACCTAAATTCCAATACCAGGTTTGACAAATATGAGCTACACTGTGTGACCTCAGGTATGTTGCTATACCACTCTGACTTTAGGTTTCCCATCTGTAAAATGGGCAAAAACATGTCTATTACCTGCATAGAAGTTGTAATTTTAAAGTCTGGCAGGACGTGAGAGGAGATGGGCTGTCTTCTTCTGGATATTGGAAATTGTTGATATAATATAGAATGATTCCAAGAAAGAATGATCAATGCCTGTTATTGAGATTTAGCCTAAGGACAAATAAGAACAATTGGCTTATGAATAAATTTGAGAAAAATTAAATAACACATAGATCAGGATGTGAAAGTTAGAATTCAAAAGACTGCAGTCAGCAAGCTCTCTTGAAGAAGGGTTGAAAAACTACTTATTAGTTCAGTGTCAGGCAGCCCAGAGACCAGCTTGAAGCCAAGTGCCATCATTACTGAGTGTGCATCGAGGCAGTATCAGAAGTGCCCAAGATATCCACAGAGTAGAAACTCAGAATATTTCATGGCTAGCATGTATAAAATGGAGGACTATACCAAGAAAACAAGAGTGATGTCTTTTATCTAATGCTAACAGGCTACAAAGCTCTTCCATATCCATTAAGTCAGTTTATTCTCATCACAACAGAGTGAGATAGGCATGACAGCTATTCTTATCTTAAAAAAAATATTTTTAACAGACTAGAAACAGGTTTGAGAGAAGCAGGAAAAGAAAAGGTATAAAAGATCAAGTCAGGCCCACCTTTAATAGGCCTCAAAGTATGAGTACATATATTTGGAGGTTGACATCATATGACTAAAAATTTTTACACTGTATATTAAACTGACACACTTTTAAATAAAATGTATTATATCCTCCTACCTTGACGAATATACTTTCATAGTGACCTAAAGGGCCAGGTTCAAATTGAGAACACTTGGACATCTCTACGAGCCTCATATACAGTTGATAGCCTAGCCAATGTATAAACTCCATTCACATCTCCTACAGACAGCTACCTCTTGACTCCATTGGACCCAGGGATGTGTACATAAAAATAATGTCTACTACTTGGGCTAGAAACCCTTAAAAATCTTGGAAGTGGATTCCAGATATTTGAGCGGAGAATTCTAGAGTCTTGGGCACCTGGAACATGATCTTTCCCTCCCCCTTTTGCTTCTTCTTTATTGCCCTTTCCCTCTCTATATTGTCTTCTATATTTGAAGGTTTGGGTAATTATTGTGTAAGATATTTGACTTCTAAAGCCAAATATCATTAAAAGTTCTCTCTACTGTAGCAGCAAATTCATAAGAAATTTTTAAATTTTCATTCAGCTCATGATTTTTAGGTTTCTTTGGTTTCTCTTCTAACTGCTGCAGTATTTTTGGTGTGTGTAGGGGGTGGTATTAAGATGCATTAATATATATTTAAATTAGCTTCTCCGGTCATTTAAATCATTTGATGTTTTATAGAATTTAATATCTTTGGAGTTGAGTTTAGAAGTCTTCAGTGGCATATGAAGTCAGCATATAGCTGCTAAATGTGAAGGTTTACTAGTACCTCAGTACAAAGCTTTTAATTCTGGACGAGTTTATCCTGAAATTTTAATGCTAGGCTGGTTCCTAAACTGGAGAGAAATGTTCAGGAACATAGGATGAAAGTTTTATTTTCCTCTAAATATTTTTTATCAATGATGGAAATATGTTAACTGTACAGGGATTTCACATAGCGAATACATACCCATAACTGTTTTACTCAGCTCAAATCTAACATGCTACCATATTTTCTGTAGATTTATTTTCAGGAACTAAAACATTACAGACAAAATTGAAACTTCTTGGGTACCCCATCTCATTTCCTTTACTCTCCTCTCAAATATAACTCTTAGATATAACCAGCATGCTGAATTTGATATTTTTCATTCTCATTAAATGCTTTATTTTTTTTACAGTATCCAAATAGGTTTTCATTAAATACATATTCTTCAAAGTTCTCTTGTATCTTAGCATTTTTTCTCTGATTTTACTGTTATGTGAAGCCCTTTTTCATTCTGTTAATTTATATAACTGGGCTATTAGATTAATATACTAACCTCCTCCCTTTAATGGACATTTAGACTTTCCCCAAAATTTAATTTTGTAAACATTGCTGCAGTAAACATTCTCACAAGTGTTGTGTGTGTGTGTGTTTGCATGAAAGGATATTTTAGAGTATACACCTAGAAGTGGAATTTTTGAGTCAGAGGATGAATATCTTCAACTTTGACAAATATTGTCCAATTGCTCTTCAAAGTACATAAGATGAGACTTCCACTGTCAGTACATGAAATTCCTAATTATCTATAATTGCTATTGCTAAATTCTTGCCAGTGTGCACACATGTTATGAGTCCTCATTGATATAATCTATATGCCACAGATTGCTTTTTCATATGTCTACTGTCCTTTCAGATGTCCTTGTTTGTCTATTTTTCTACTTTTTGTTTAGTTGTAGGTTTTTTTGATGAACCTTGGATATCAATCTTTATAGTAACAATCTTTGTTATCTCCAAGTCTGTGACTTGTTTTCAGTTTGTTTCTTGTGTCTTTGATTGGCATTGCTTCAAATTTATAGCTTAATTATAGTACAATTCATACCTTTATGAAATAGTCTTCTAATTCACGAACACATTTTATCTCCATTCATTATAATCTTTTATGTCTTTCAATAATTTTTAAAGCTTACTCCATAAAACTTTTGAACAGCTTTTGCTAGATTTATTCTTAAGTTTTTACTTTAGCTTTTGTTAATACTATAAATGAAATCTTACTTTTTTTTTTCTATTGAATTATCTAATTGACTATTAGTTGTATAGGGTTTTGCTATTGATTTTAGTAAATTGATTTTGTTTCTAGCAATGTTGCTAACTTTCTTGTTAGTTCTATTCGTACTCACTCTTGGACTTTTCTGTGTAGACAGTTATATCTTTGGAAATAACATTTTGAGCCATCCTTTCCATTTTTATACCTGATTTATTTATTTATTTATTTATTTATTGCTTTATTGCATTCCCTAGGACAGCCATTAAAACGTTAAATAGAAATAGTGAGAGTGGGTCTCTTTGTCCTGACTTTAATGGGAACACTTACAAAATTACACTTTTGATTATTATGTCTACTACAGGTTTTTAATAGATAACCTTTTAAGAAGTCAAGAGACTACTGCTATATTCCTAATTTTATATATATATATATATGTATATATATATATGTATATATAAATTAAGATGTATTTATGTTTCAAAAATTAAGTTAACAAAAATTAAGATGTATTTATGTTTCAAAACCTTTAAATATGTATATTTAAATATATATATTTATACATATATATATTTATATATATATATATATAGGTTTTGAAACATAAATACATCTTAATTTTTGTTAACTGCTATTTCTGTATCTATTGACACTATGTTTTTGTTGTTGTTGTTGTTAATTTGGTTAATTACAATAATTTTTTCCATGTTGAGCCAGCCTTTCATTTTTTGGATAAATTCAGCTTGGCCATAATATATCATCTTTTTTACAAATTCCTGGATTTTTGTTTGATTTTGTTAAAGGATTTTTGTATGAGTAAGATTAGTCTATAATTCCCCTTTCACCAATTGCCCTTGTCAGCTTTTTGTGTCATGATTATACAAGGCTCTCGATGAGTTGAATAGTTTTTCCTCTTTTAGTCTCTGAAACAGTTTATATAGATGGAGGTTAGCTATTCTTTGAACATCTGATAAATTTTGCATTTGAAATCGTGTGAGCCTGTTGTATCTTAAAGTTGGAGACTTGATTACACATTCTCTTTGTTTAATGGTTTATTTTTATTTATTTATTTTTATTTCTATACTCAAAGTGTTTTGGTAATTTATATTTTTTCTAAAAATATTTCTGTTACCTAATTTTTCAAATGTATTTAATAAGGATGTTTATAGTTATATTGTTTGGTTTTTAATTATATCTTTATAATTATATCTTTATTTTCTCCTTTTAGTCTTAGTATTTTTCTTTTCTCTTTTTTTAAAATCTATTTTGCCAAAGGATTATTTTATAAGTCTTTTTAATGAACCAGCTTTTATTTTTATAGTTCCTTTCTCTGCTTTTTTTTTCTATTGCAGTCTTTTCTGTGCTTATTTTTATTGTTCTTTCTTTCTACTTTCTTTTAGTCTGAGAGCTTTTTTCTAACTTCTTGAAATAAATATTGAACTCACTTATTTTTCCACCTTTCTTGTTAGTTAATAAAGGCATTTATTGCTACTTGTTTTCTTCATTCTATACCTCAGGTGTACTCCCACAAATGTTGATATGCAGTATGTACTTTCGTTCTCTAAGTTCTAAATATATATATTCTTAAATTCCCATTGTGAATTTATCTTTAACTCAAGAAGTATTTAGCAGCGCATTTAAAGTTTTCATACACCTGGGAGTTTAAGATTGTCATTTTAGTGTTGATTTTTTAGTGCTCGTATTGTGTTTTAGATCTCTCACTAATCCTGTCCCTGATCCAGTGAATACTTAGTTCAGTGTTGGAGTGAGAGCATGTGCCTTGTTCTCTTTTCTCCCTTGGTCAATAGTTTCCTATAAATCTGTAATTTTGTTCGGGACATTTGACTATTCACCTTGTCTTCCTTTGAGCACTTTTATTGCTGACACACCTCTAGAACTGAAGTCTTAGATAGCACTGCATATTTCTGGACTCAGAACTCAGCACATGATTTGGCTTCACACTGCTTTGCAATTTCTCTTCTGTTCCTCATCCAAGGGAATGCTAATCTCATCTTGGAATTCAGCTTTTTTGTTATTGCTTTTTTTCTCTCTACAAATTACCTATCATTTTGATGTATTTAGAATAGAGGGATGAATCATTTTTACTTTCATTATCTTTCATAGTGTTGAAGCATCACTCCTCTGTAAAATTGAAGAACTGGCATAACATCCTCACTTTCCACTTCTTGGCCCCCAAACAACATTTTATGTATTTATGGTCTCAATTTTTTATTTCAACTAAACACCCTTCTTCATGCAGTCTTGCAAATTCCTCTTTGCTTTATAACCATGCAGCACTATACTTACAGGAACATTGCCTTCTGTTTCTTTGACTCTTCAGAAGTGATTATTCCCAAATAAAATAAAATAAAATAAAATAAAATAAAATAAAATAAAATAAAATAAAATAAAATAAAATAAATAACTTTTCTTCGTGTTGAATAACAATATAACCTTTTAAAAACTTCAACATTTCAGTATAAATCTGAAGGCCATTCTACCTGTTGATAACTAGCTCTCTCAAGTAACAGTGCCGTAAGGCCAAACAGAATTCACTGGGAATTGGCAGGACACTCTGCATTCTCAGGGCTTATCAGGCAATTTAAGGTAATCACTCCACAGCAAACAGCTAAAAATGTAAAAATCTCTTGTGCATTTGGTAAAGCATACTGATAGCAATTAGATGAGAATAATAAAGCTCACTAACTGCATATTGTAATGGTTAGTAAGAGTGTAGATTTTTGCTTAAGTGAGGCATTGAAGAATACATCTCCTCTACTAGCATCTAGGACTGAAAATAGTGGCTATATGCTTTATACCAAACCATGCAGGAGCATCATTGATACCACTGACCCATCCACAGAATTTTTTTTAGTTTCCTCTGTTCTTATTAATGAGGTACAAGCTTCTCAATAAAATTGTATGTATGGCACCATCTATCATTATCCAGTGTTACTCTTCTGGAGCATTATTCTCTCCACAATATTAATCTGCCCAGTTGATAAAGAGCCGTAAGACTCTGGTCAATCTTCTAAATATAACATCAGTACATGTCTCTGCCTAACACTTAACCAAATACTGGATTCTATAGCTTCATACTTGTGCCTTTCAGAACTGATGTGGCCCAAAACTTAGTGGACCACCTTGTTCCTTTAATCCTGCATATTTCTATACATTTAATGTGCAGAATATGTGATTTGTAATAAACTTACATAAAGAAGGATGATAACTGAATACCAGGAAGATAAATGAAAAAGGGTTATAAAATTAAATTGTATTTCTTAAGGACCCACAAAGAATATACACATATTTAATGTAGATCTAAGTTTCTCAAATATAAAATCAATTGTACTTTACATACCTCAGGGATAAGTGGTCTGTTTTAGTAGGAACTGCCTTGCTTTAAATTAATTAGCCCCTTATTGCTCGAGATGCTAAATAGAAAAAATTAAAAGTAATGTTGAAATTATGGAAATTCTCTTAAAAGGGTCCATTATGTATTATATTTGAGACTGGAGCTTTTAGGGCACTGGGCTATTGAAATTTCTAAAACTGGGGATCAAACTCTATTTACAGTAATAATTTTGCTACTTGACTCCCATATCATAATGCCTCCTAATTCTCAGATGTTAATCTAAAACTAGATCATATATTTTATATATTTTTGACCTGGAAGTTTCCATTTTGTTTTCAGCCTAATTTTACTGAATCCTGAACACCACTGCTGCTTGTTTTATTGTTGTTGTTCTGTTTTTGTTGTTGTTGTTGTTTGGTTGGTTGGTTTTGCATACCTTTTGCATAAGGACACTACATCAAGTCAGTATGAATAGGAGTGAAATGTGTAAATTTCAGGTTTTATTTCTCCTATAGTTTCAGTTTCTTTGAAAAACCAATATGGGTCTTTTAGCCACTGAGTATAGAGTCACTAAGCTCTACAGCAAGGCCTTTTTCCTTGTGGAGAAACTTATTTGATCTGCGGTCATGAGGCACGTATTGAGATTTGAATATTGGCGGACATGTTACACACAAGGAGTTAGCAATATTAATTTCTAGCCAAATAGGTACTCAAATTATTTGCTGAATGAGTGAATGGCGATAAATTCTAGAATTTGCTACAACTTCCTCAATTTTTTACTCATCATCATTTTGACTTTCATTATCATCAGAGGCAAAAAAGGATAATGATTTTGGCCATGTCCAAGTGTCATGGTACAGCTTAGAGCAGGGTTTCGCAAACTGTGACCCTCAGCCAAATGCAGCCTGCCTCCTGTTTTTGTATGGGTCGTGAGGTAAGAATGATTTTTGCATTTATGAATGTTTGAAACAAAAAAATTAAAGAAGGATAGTATTTTGTGAAGTGTGAAAATTATATGATTTCAATTTCTGTTCCTATAAACCAACCTTTATTAAAACACAGCCAAATTCATTTACTTACATCCTGCTTTTGCATTACAAGGGAAGAGTTGTGTAGTTATGACAGATTATATATTACCTGCAAAGCCTAAAAAAATTACTATCTGGCTTTTTACAGAAAAAAAAAATATTGCCAACTCTTGACTTAGAAGATTGATGAAATGGTTTTCATAAAGAAACCTACTAGGTGGAAAACGGTGCTCTATAAGCACAAAAGTGTTATGACTATTTCATTTCTAAATCTGTTGCTATTATTTCTGAGCTATTTGCTTCCAGGCCTTATAATGTTAATATGTGCTAATGCACAAGAATAGAACAATAATTCCTACCATAATTGTCCACATTCATAGAAAACTGCAAGTATAGCTGTAGCCAGATGTTTAAACAACGGGTACTGAAATGAAAATGTAAAAATTTTTACTAGAGAAAAAAAATAATATAGGAGTTGCACCTAAGACCTGGTAAGAAACATAAACAAAATAATTATTTGTCTTTAATTCACGTGTATAATCTCTGGGATGGGTTTTTAATAGACAGCCTCATAAAAAGCTCAAGACATTTACAAGACAATAAAACAGCTTTCTCTTCTATAGGAAAAACTTTAATTTTCTTTAAATTTAAATAACACCAACCGCTCTAAGTTTTATTGTATTAACAATGAATTGTATAGAAAAACTTGGCAGTTTATTTACGATTATAATATAAAGCCTTGGTGAGATGTTTATGTCTGTTTGGGGTAAGTGTGTAGAGTGTTAAATCAGTGGCAGAGGGGGGAAAAAGAATGACATCAGATTTTGAATAATCTAAGGAAAATAGAGCAGATTTTAGGACTCCAGCCATTTTTTAGGACTAAAAGCTTATAACATAGGCTATCTTAAAATAGCACAAATGGAAGTGAAGTTTAACTAATGGAGCTCACTTAACTAATGTAGACAATAAAACCAGATATTTCACTCTCCAAATAGGATTATATTTTGGCAGTTATCTAGTTAATTTGATTCATGGAAATTTGTAAATTGGATCATTCTGAGTCCAAAGTGAAATGGTGATTTAAATGCAGCCCAATGGCCTCTGGAGAAATAATCAATTCTTCAGAATTCATGTGAAGAATTAAGTTTTATCCTAATCACTCACCTGGAGAATTAACTTGAATTTTGAAGCATTTGACTAGGAAAAAAAAAAATAAGCCTAGGCCTTCCATTTAGAAAAATTCTTTAGGGAACA
This sequence comes from Pteropus vampyrus, assembly GCF_000151845.1. Classification (NCBI taxonomy): domain Eukaryota; kingdom Metazoa; phylum Chordata; class Mammalia; order Chiroptera; family Pteropodidae; genus Pteropus; species Pteropus vampyrus. Next base: position 430,165 of record NW_011889116.1, read on the forward strand.
ACTTTAGAAAAAGTCAAGCCCAATAAGTGACAGACCAGAAGCTTACTTTCTTGATCTAAAACAAACAAACAAAAAATCAATTGTATTGCTTCGTGGAGTTAGCAGATCCAGTCACTTGTTTATTTTGTAAGTATTTATGAAATCCTTTTATGTGCTAAGAACTTGTGTAACCACTGTGAATACAGAGGTAAGCATGTAGACAAGACAAAGAAGTTACCTGCCTTCTTGGAGGTCACATTCTTGTGGAAGGAGATAGATGATAACTGTGTCAAAAAAAATAATTTTGGGTAGCAACACGTTCCATGCAATAAAGTAATTTGATAGAGACTAAATAAGAGGCACTACTCTAGCTACTGAGGTCAAAATGGGACTCTCTGAGGAGGTAGCTTTTGAGCTGAAACCTGAACAGTATCAGGGAGCTGGTTATGGGCAGTTGTTAGAGAAGATACACCTAAATATGTGAAATTAACCTGAGTATGGAGGCAGATTTCATTCCAGAGAAGGTTTGGCTTTGCTAGACATCAAAACCCGATCTATGTTTTCCAATCAATACTCAGAAACACCTTTGAGGGATAATTATGACATGGATTTATTACTATCATTGTTGTTATAATTAACATTTCATAACTCTTAGAAGTTAAGAGATTTTTTGCCAATATCATTCCATTTCAATTAGCACTGTGTGGGTACTAATATATCCCCATTTTATGGAAAAGAAGACTTGAGGTTCAGGGAGATCAAGTACCTTGCCAAAGCCACTCAGAGAACAGCTTAATAATTATGGAGCTAGGGCCTTGAGGCCAGACATTTTGTTCTAGATTTCCAAACTGCTCATTTGATTACACCATTCTAATTTAAGCAGTACCTGCAATTATAAAAGTCTGGATACTGATTAATATCTACAACGGACAACATATTTATGTTTGATAAAGTAAGATCGCTTAGTATGTACTAATTTAGGAAAAGTAATCAGAACAAAGTTTTAGGATCAAAATAAAGGATATGGTTGATTTTATATACTAACACACAAGATTACCCATGTATGTAAATATTAACATCGTTATTAGTTTTTTTTTTTTAAGGAGAATTGTTCTTTGAACATAAAATTAGTCATAGTGTAAATTTGCAATTTGGTAGAAGTTTTTTTGGCTTTTTTTGTTTTATTTATGTTTATGAGATGCCCTGGCATTAATGCTAAAATGCTCACTTGCACTAACCTGGGTTTGTCAGGTATTCATTGACTTTGTGTCCATAGTAAAGTAGTGCACATTGTCTAATGTGCAAAATACATTTGGCTATGGTTGACAGGATTTTCATTTTCCATTCACAGATGTAAAACGTTTTCAATATAACACAAGCCTCAGTATAACAAAGTCAGCAATTTATGAGAGGCACACAGCTCTGCTTGCCTTTCATTTGTCAGAGGTTGATGGGAAACGTCTATATTGCTTGTTCATTCTGTTGATTATATGTTTTCATCCAAGCTGAATTGACAAGCTAAGATCTGTTCACTCATATTAGTCTGTAGGGATGTGTTTGTCAAGTAATGCCTTTAAACTGCTTTACATGTCACCTAGAACTCACATAATTCTTAATACAACAATATGCAAAAGGCTATCTATACTTTAACATTACTTTTGTGACACACCCTAAAGAATGATATACAAACTTCAAAGACTACAGTTTCATCATCTCTAAGGTTTATAATTTAGTTAACTTTAGATGTGTTAATATTAACTTTGAGAAAGAAATTATGAAATTTATTATTGATAATAGAATGCTTTTAATTTTTAAATTAAACATTTACAGAGAATTTGGGGAAGTTTGAATAAGTAACATAGTGAGTTTTAGAGATTTTCCTCTCCAACACCTGAAAAGTCATTTTAAAATCCAAATTATAGAATATTTTAATATAAAAGCATAGTGGACAATGAACCCCTTGAGGAGTATCTCAACTGCTTAGCTCTGGGTCTAGTGTATAAAAGGTGCTCGGTAAATAATTGATGAGTAAATCACCAATCTAACTTATTAATTTTACTATTTTTGAACCTGAAGCCCAAAGAGGTGAAATGGCTTTTTCGTGGTCACACAAGTTCATGGTAGAAAAGGAAAGAGGACTCTGGTCCCTTGAATCCCAATATACTCACTGCCCTTTCCTGTATAGTACCATGTTTCTTTTAATGTATTTACCTTGCTCCCTCAATCCTAATTTCCAATAATTTGTAAATTGAGTAGATGAACAGCTATTTAGGCTATGTCTCAATATAAGACTAAACCCTCAAAACAAAGAAATTATAGATATTGTATCAAAGCATAT
>NW_011889116.1:432531-447732 GCF_000151845.1 Pteropus vampyrus
ATCTCAAGCTTTTAAGGTGTGAGGAAGGAAAAATAGTTTTCCTTCTACCTTTATAAATTCTTCTGGCTAGGCTAATAATCAAATTGACATGAGACAGATGAACAGGAGAAAATGACCGAATTTATTACATATATACATATGGGGTTCCATAAGAATATGAGATTGGAAGAAACACTGGGCACTTGGGGTTAATTTGCCATTCTTCTTGAATAAGGAGAGGGAGGCAGGGGTCTGGGACTTCAAAGGAAAAGTAGGCGATTCACAAGTAGGTGAGAAACAAATTCTTGCAGGGCCATCCAAAAACATGGGCAGTTTAACAAACAGACTTTGCAGGTTCCACCTTGTCTGCTAGTCTTAGTTTATATTGTGCTAAGGTGATACCTCCTTTTGTTTAAGCAGGTTTTTCTTTCTGAATTCATTTAAGCAGGTAAGGGAGAGGGTCAAAGTCTCTTTCTGAATCTTTTGTTTCTTAATAACAAGTTTAAAATAATCAATATCCCAACAAGAAATATTTTTGGGTGGGAAACTGGTTCTCCTCAAATGTTAATAATGATTCCTGCATAAAAGGGTAAGTTTTTATTTGCTGTGCCTACAATAGGTTGAATCTCAGCAGTGACAGCTTACACAGCTTTTTCTCATTAAGAAGCTATTGGGCAATACTGGGAGCAAGAACATTTTTGAAATAAACGATCAAGTTGAATTGCTTGCTCTGTTATATTGCCTGTATGCTCCTATGATATATTACATAATCCTTTGGGAAGTATTATCTTATTGAAGTGCTGGAGGGAAGGTTTCACTAAGCATTTTCAAATAAAACACAAAATGCCCAGTTAAATTTTAACTTTAGATAAACAATGTTTATTTTTTGTATAAGTATGTCCCAAATGAGACTTATTTACTAAATCTGGCAATCCTAGATAATCCATTATAGGAAACACACAAGGATGTCATTATTTGCTTTTTGATAGTTTCCTCTGCATTGCTTGATTTTAATAGTTGTAGTGATTGCTTTGCTCACCATTCTCTTTATTGTGGGTTATTGAATCTTCAGAGCATTACTGTGGACCACTTGCTAATACTGGAAATTTGCATGACTTGAAAGAGGTTAGTTATTCAGGTATAACAGCAATCTTTCCCCAGAATCATTTGGGAACTGGAACTAAACACTGAAAACTTTTTTTAACCTATTCAAACACATGTCTCCTTTTAAAAAACAGAAGACCTGATATCCCTGAACTCTATTAAGAGCATCATTTCCTATAGATTTGTTTATGGAAATATTTTATCTTTTCTATTTTATGAATATAAGATTATATTATGATAGTAAGTATGCTTTTTTAACTTACAGTCCATATAATATTGCTCTAGAGATTTTGAAATCCACCCCTAGAAAGCAAAGCCCCCAGTTGAGAATTAGTGACCTATGAAATGCCAAAACCAATCAGTGAAAAGTCAACTATTCAATCAAGCTACCCATTTAAAATTTTCTTTCTATTTATTGCTAAATTAGTGTTTCTCAAAGAGTAACTTCAATAAAAGTTAAATAACAATTATATCATTGTAATGTGTGTTAGAAAATAATGGTTTTCCATTCTATTGTAGAGATAAAGTTTCAGTTTGAAAACCACTAGTCTATACAAAAGTAAATAAATAGTTTGCCTTTGTGGGGGCTGAGAAAAATTAACTTTTGTCCCACCTTGTAGGTTCTCATGGTTGTGTTAATAGCCAAATTAACATGAGACAGATTAATAAGAGAAAATGTCCAAGATTTATTACAGTTGTACATTCAGAGATGCCACAAGATATCAGACCAGAGACACATTAGTCAGTTCAGGTTTATATGCCCTTCTGGACAAAGAAGAAGAGGGACAAGGCCCTGGGGATTTTAGGGGAAAGTAGGCAATTCATAGGTGGATGAGAAAGAGCCAACATATGGTAAATAATTTCTTGCTTGGCCACCCAGAAACAATGGGACACAGAGGAGACTAACAAACAGACTTGCCAGGATCCTACCATCTGCCACACTTAATTCATTTGTGCTAAGATGAATATGCTAAGGTTCTATTCTAGAAGAAGGGTTTTCTATCTGAATTCCTTTAGCATTAAGTGGGGAGGGTCAAAGGTTTTTTCCTGAGTCTTTTGCTTTTTAATAGCCAGCTTAAAATCAATATTCCTAAAGGCACATTTTGGGGTGGCAAAACTTTGTCCCCCCTCACCTTTTATAAAATTCTATTAAACAAACAAACAAACAAACAAAAATAAAACAAAAAAACTTTCACTCTTTCCTCTTAAGTTGACCAGCTGTTTGGATCTTTTGTAGGTAAGAAGAAGACTGCTGCCTTTAAAGATGGCAGGCCACATAAAAATCTGAAAAGCCGTTTCCTGTTAACAACTGTAACACTATAATACCTTGCATTTGTTCTCATTTATCTTTTCAACACAGGGATATGATTATAGCATTCCCATTTTGCAGATGAAGGAGCTAAAACCCAGAGTGAAGAAATGCCTGGTTAAACTATTGAGGATCAGATCATAATCTTTATTATAAACCATAGCTTGATTTTATTTCTATTGAATTAGTTTTAAAAAATACATTATTGCACATTTCTGTGCTTCAAGTGTCTATTAATATATAAACTATTAGATTTAAAGGAGGACATTTTCATGAAAAGATTAATATCTAGGCAATTATAGCCCTAGGAAAGAAGCTTAGAGATATGTACTATATTTCCTTATAGATATTTGTGGGTTTTTTTTTTTTTACCTAAGTGATAGGTTTAGCATCATTCAAAGAAATACATAATAGCCAGGTTTTGTTTTGTATCATCCACTTGTGATTTAAGCTTGCTGAGCTACTATAGCAGCCAGAGTTCACACACTTAATCTGCTTAGGCTCTTGCCTGCTGATTAACTAGAATTTATTGATTTTTTCAAATCATGGAGCAATGTGACTCATAAATCTTTACCCCCTCATTTAATCAAACTCAAATAAATACCAAACTTAAACTGATTTCTGAGTTCATAACATAATATCGCTCAAGTGTGGACCATCATTTATCATTGTAGCTTATCCTGGTCTCCTAAATAAAGGAAAACACAAATTACCTAGTGAGACTTTTTGGTGGAAAGGTATTACAATACCATTTTACTAAATAATTAGACATCAATATCAGTTATTCATGTGAAGAAAAGGCAGAAATAAATAATCAGGATTTGTAGTGCTTACTATAATGTGAATTCTGTATTCAAAGGTTTTTGCAGATTCTAAAGTATTAAGCACTGATTACTATTAAAATTGAATACTAAGATATTTATCAGGCTCACTTTAATATGTATAGTCTTGAAATAAAATTTCTACAGTAATAAAATTTCGATAAAATTTCTAAAATCTTAACCTAAAGCAATCATTTCATAGTTACTCTTCATTTATGATTACCCGCCTCTATTTGCCTAGACATTTGCCTAGACAATCAGTTGCATCTTTTCTGTTTATCATCATAGAATATCTAAAAAGGTTACCAGCTGCTTTTGAGGACAAAAGCAGGAAGATTAAGTGACTTCATAAAGGACATTTCTAAAGCTTCTTCAGTCAGCACTAGAACAGAAATATAGATAGATACCAACTATTTTTGGGTTCTGTCTTCCTAATAAAAAAAACCATTTATAGAAAAGTGAAATATCTACTGTTAAACAGGAGGTTGATCTACACAGTGCCCAACTTTTAGATACTTTGAAAATATCCAGTTGGCTATTTTCATTTGTAGGTCAGATGCTTGACAACCATGTCAACCATCTTGTATATATTTACAAAAAGTTGAAATACCATGTTAGTCAATCAACTAGACACCATATAACCTCAACTAATACCCATGATTTGTTTTGACCTCATACACACTCATCTTTGATTTGTGCCACATCAGTGTTTTATGTTTCCTTCCTTTGGCCTTCATTTAAGTGGATTTTAGTGACAACAAAGGATAATTCATGCTAAATACAGTTCTTACTTGATTTAGAGTGTTTTTTGCAAATATAATTATTATACTTGTCTGTGAATATCTGTTACTTCCAATTGATTATAATGAGATTGTCAAGATATATATCAAAAAGAATACTCTAATTAAATTATTATAACTTAAAAAAAAACTGGCTCTGGTTATGATATATGTGATTAAATTATTACAATTATGTGATGCTTTTATTTTAAAGGACAGTTGTAAATATATTTAATTTTTAAATCTATGTTAATACTTTAAAGCTGTAAGGAGCCAATTCACTTCTCCATGGATAGTCTCATTTTGATATTTGAAAGTGGACAGAAATCTGTTCTTAGTTTTTATCACTGGAATATTATATTTTTCCTCAAAAATGTTCTTCAGCATATAAAGTAAACTCTAGGATCTCCTAGTAGTGCATTTATCAAACTGTGTTTTCTAGAGCTTCTCCTTAAACAACAACACACGCAGAGCAAGAACAACAATAATCGAAAAACTTATTTAATGCAATGGAGAAATACTGCATATTTATTATAGTACCATCTTGGAGATTACCAGTGTACATTAGTTTATTAGAGGATTTAAAGGTTCTGCAATAAAGAAACCTGTCTATTTAACCCAGGGTTTCCCAAACTTAATTGACCATAGATCTCTTTTTGTGGGTAAGTCTAATACCTATTAGCATCCTGAAGAATGAGTATTATGTGGATCACACTTTGGTTAATGCTGGCCTAGTCTAATCTATATGAAAGTAAAAGTACAATATAAAAGTTTATATTCTTTTTATATACAGAAATATTCAGGGGAGAAATGTCATGACTCCAGCTAACAAAATAAGTGAAGCAAATTTAGCAAAATATTAATAATTTTTCAATCCAGGTGATAGGTATGTGTGTGTTTATTATTACTATTCTCTCTATTTTTATTTCTGCTTGAAATTTTTTAGAAATGTTTTAAAAATTCAAAAAATATATATGCTTTTGTATATAAAGCTACAATTACTAATTCAGACATATTTGCATGATTTTACAGAATAAGGTATAAGATTGTAAAAAAGCATACCTATTTTGTAATCTTGTCCTCCTTGTAAGCAAGGGCAGACATTTGTTGAACTATCAGTCTGGTTAGGGTGTTCACATCAGAATTTATCTCTGTGCTAAAACAACTGACTTAAATGAGATTTGCACTTAAAACCTTAGGCTCATTTTGACCATGTTCCAGCACAATAATTCTCAAAGTATATTTTTCGAGCAAGCTGCATTGATAACACCTGGGAACTTGCACAAAAGGCAAATCCACAGGTCCTATTCCAGACTGAATCAGAAACTCTGGGGGTGGAGTCTAGAAATCTGTGTTGTAACAAGCCCCCCACATGATTTTCATGTATGCTTAGGTTTGAAAAATCACTACTCTAACCTATTATGTTGCTCTACATAGAATGAAGTGCAATATGAAGTTTCTGTCATTATCATTGTGTTCATTCTCTCTTAAGTTTATAATAGGAAAAAGTTAATAGGGATTATATTATTGGTTGACTTAACATGCTGCTTCTCCATCTTTTTAGAGAATTGTTTAGACAGGTGGAGCTGATTGAGTTAGGAGCTGAGAACATATCTACGATATTAATGATGCCACAATGGTACCATCCAATCAAGGCCTGCTTATGGGATGCAATGAGAGCCTTTCATTATGAGGCATATTTAAACACAGCATTTGAGATGTCATTGATGGCTTATTATCTTGGTTTTAGTGACAAGGATATTCTCTAGCAGAGTCTGATCATCTGTGGAATGTGGATGGCAGCCTATCTCCATGTCTATAGCATATATAAAAGCACAGAAGTTACTGGATCATGGAGTTTGGATTCAGTTGCTATTTAACTTGAGAACTGATCACTGAAGTGGAAATGACCCTATCAGTTTTGGTAAAAAGCAAAAGGAACTCACAGTCATTATGCTGAGGCCTCCAAAAGTTATAAAGCAGACCAAACTCTCCCCCTTGAGGCTTTAGGATAGAGGTGACTGACATCTCTTATTTTGAAAATAAAATCCTAAATGAAGCTTCTTCACAAAATTTCGCATTCCAATATTAACTTAGAGAAGAGGAGAATTATTTTTATACAGGGGGAGATTGATGGGAAATGGAAATTTGGGAACTTTTCTATAATTGCATACTTGGCATTATCTGTATATTCTAGATGCAAAGCAATATAGCCCTCTATTCTTACATTTTTTTTTTAATGATGAAGGCCATTTTATTTATCATATTTCACTTTTCATACTAACACTTGGCTAAAGTTCTTCCCTAATGTTCATAGAAACAGAGGATCAGGCATAGTATCACAGGAAATTTTCTCAAAATGTCTTCCTGTTTCGATTGCCCCATGAAGAAAATGTCAGAAGCTTTTGGCTTCATAGAGACCATGGCCATTTCTAATTATGACAGCTGTAGTGTGAGTTTTGCTAGCACTGCCCTGATGGAAAATTGACGGCATGTTCTTATTTCGTACATTGAATCAGTATTGGAATGGATTTTACCATGTACAATGTTTCCTTTCCTGCCTACTTTTAATTTATTTAATTCTCGAATATAACAAATTCCTTTTCCATTTAACAAATCTCTTGGGAAAGTCAAGAGTTAGGTCAATTTATGAAGAAGTGAGTTGTAGAAACCAGAGGGCCCTTTAAATAGTTAATTAGTTAATAGAATCACTCGTGTTTTAAAGGAAGGACCCATTTTCTGGGTCTTTATTTGGCAGTTACTACAACAGAGTTTAGTAAGGAAGAAAAAGATGAGGGAGCAAGTCTTACGGAATGGGTCCATTTTCTTCTTTTGCTTGATTTTCATCTAAATCTATATGAAATGTTTTTATCTAAACATTTCTATCTATTTTGGAAAGGGCTTAATTTTGTGAGTTAAATGTACAATGATAAACGTTGAAGCTATTTTTTTTGGCTTTATTGAGGTATAATTCACAAATAAAAACTATGTATTTAAGGGGCATATACAAGTTAATTAACATCCATTACCTTGCATAGTTACTTTATTTGTATGGTGAGAACACTTCAGATTCACTCTCTTAGCAAATTTCAAGTACCCAGTAGAGTATTGTTAACAATCATCACCATGCTGTACATTAGATCTTCAGAATTTATTCATCTTATAACTTAAAATTTGTACCCTTTGACCAACATCTCTCCCCTTTCCCCTAAACTCAAGCCCCTGGCCACCATCATTCTTTCGATATAGGGACTTGAGCAGGAAACCAGACATTCAATCTAGGACTGGTTAAAGGCATTTGTGATGAACAGAGATGAGGTTTGGGAGATTTGGGAGGTACCAAGACACTTTTGAGCTTTAGCTTAAACAGGAAAGGACCTTCAGTCAATCAAGGGAATAGACTTGGCTTAGAAGACAGGTCTCACTGAGGGGCTTTATGTATAGAACTCCAAAACTCTTTTGTTGGTACAAGAATGTGTTCTCCATTTACAGTATTAAAATAAATTCACCAACTTCAGACCTTGATTAAATGAAACTTAGGAAGGAGATAAGCAACATATAGTGATTACAATATAAAGTGATAAGTGCAATAATAGTGCAAGTACAGGTTGCTGTGGGAGCACAGGTGAGAAGCACTGTGTACTTTAAGCCCTCATTCATTCACTAAACAAATATTTAGTGGATACCTACCATGCTCCAGGCACTAGGTGCTGAGAATGCAGTGGTGAATAAAAAAAGACATGGCCCGTGCCTTCCTGGGGCTTATAGTCTACAAGGGGAGACAGTCCAACAGCTATACTCCCCAGGTGTGACCATTAGTCACTTTGGGGTCATAGAAACCATTGTGACAAGAAGTAGGTCGACTCTTATCTTCTGACCTCGTGTGTGTGTGTGTGTGAGTGTGTGTGTGTGTGTGTGTGTGTGTATGGGTGTGTATGTGTAATCTCTCTAGATTGATAGAGGTAGATGTCAAGGTTGAGAAAGAGCTAAATATATATACACAGAAAGTCAGTCAGGCTAAGTAATAATCCTGTAACAACCCTCAAATCACAGTGGTTAACCACAATGAAAGTTTATTCATTTGCTTACTTCACAGTCCAGTGTGATTTGATTGGAGTTGGAATTTAGGGACTCCATTCTCTGCACCTGCACTTCTCATTTTTTTAACCATTTCTTCCAGCTTTACTGAAATATAATAGACAATTCATTGTGCATATTTACATTGTACAATTCAATTAGTTTTTTTTTTCAATTATTGTTGGCATACAATAATATATTAGTTTCAGTTGTACACCATAGTGAGTAGAGATCTAGCTAACTCACAAAGTGATTACCCCACTAAATCAGGTACCCCTCTTCGCCTTTAATATTTATTATGACATTAACTATTTTCCTTATGCTACATTTTATATCTCCATGACTATTTTGTATCTATTCATTTGTAATTCTTAATTCCTTTGCCCTTTTTCACCATCCCCCAAATCCGCTCCCATCTAGTAGCCCTCAAAATATTCTCTGTATCTATGAGTTTGTTTCTATTTTGGTTGTTATTCTTGTTTATTTTGTTCTTTAGAATCCACATGTATGTGAGATCATGCAATATTTGTCTTTCTCTATCTGACTTACTTCATTCAGCGTGCAATACCGTCCAGGTCCATCCACGCAATATTTTTTTCCATCTTCTTCCTTGCAGTCTACATGTGTCTTTTAATCTGAATTGAGTCTCTTGTAGGCAACATATGTAGGGGGCTTGTTTTCTTATCCATTCAGCCACCTATCTTTTGGTTGGAGCACTTAATTCTTTTCTATTTGAGGTTTGCTGGTAAATATGTAGTTATTACCATTCTTTATTCATGATTTTGATACAAGAATAAAAAATGATAATAACTACATATTTATCAACAAGTCCCTCCAACAATTCCTATAATACTGACTTGGTGTTGATGAATTCCTTTAGCTTATTTTTGTCCGGGAAGTTCTTTATCTGTCCTTCAACTCTAAATTATAGCTTTGCTAGGTTGTAGATCCTGGATTTTTATCGACTTAAATATTATGTGCCAGTCCCTTCTGCCCTGCAAAGTTTCTTTTGAGAAATCAGCTGCTAGTCTTATGGGTACTCCCTTGTAGGTAACTAACTGCTTTTATCTTGCTGCTTTCAAGATACTCTCTTTGTATTTTACCTTTGGTATTTTAATTATAATGTGGTTTGTGTGGGCCTCTTTGGGTTCATCTTTTTGAGACTTTCTGAGTTTCTTGGGGTTGTACGTAATTTTCTTTCACCAGATTAGGGAAATTTTCCATCATTATTTCTTCAAATACATTTTCATTTTTTTGTTCTCCCTCTTCTCCATCAGGAACCCCTATGACATGGATGTTTTTACATATAATTATGTCCCATAGGCTCCTTAAATTATTATTATCATCTTGGCTTCTTTTTTCTTGACATTCTGACTGGGTATCCTTGCCTTCTTCATCTTCTATATTGGTGGTTCAATCTTCTTTTTCATCTACTCTGTTGATTCCCTCTATATACTCTTCATCTCCGATAATGTATTCTTCATTTCTGACTGGTTACATTTAATGTTTTCTAACTCAATTTTTACGTTTTTTATCTGTCTGTTAAAGTTCTCACTGAGTTCACCTACACTTCCTCTAAGTTCATTGAGCATCTTTATAACAAATGTTTTGAACTCTGCATCTGTTAGATTGCTTGACCATTATTTCTGGATCTCTGTTCCGTTCTCTCATATGGTTTCTGCTTCTTTGTCTTCCCATTTTTGCTGCCTTTCTGTGTCTATTTCTATTTACTAAACAAAGCTCCTAAGTGTGGCTTATTAGCATGGCTTTGTATAGTAGTTGTCTAGTTGCACAGTCCTGAGAGGGGTTCAGCTACAGTCCAGCTACCGTGCCGCTCTGGAGCCACCTTTTAAGATTCAGTAAGCAAGGCACAAATGCTGTGCTTACACTTGCCTCCAAAAACCACACCAGAAACTGAGGCCAGCTGCCACCAATGTGGGTCTTGGAGCTGCTCAGCAAGGGACACAAGACTCACCAAGGACACAACTGGATGTGGTTTGGGTGGGGCCCTGAGATGAGAAGGTGGAGTTTCAGGGAATCTTCTGGATCGAGAAACCTCTGTTATCCAGTTTGATGATGTCTCAGCTATGGCAGCACTGCGTCTGTACACTGGGAGCGGGGAGGGCTCAACAGAGGAGCCGTGGATACTGCTAGCACTCCTGCCTGGGAGAAACCCTCACATCCAGCCCTTGCTTCAACAACTCGGTGTCCCCTGTAAGTCCCTGGTGCCCCTTGAGTAGCCTACCTGGCGCTGGTGCTCAGGGTGAGTTAGTCCATCACTGCGAAAGCCTGTTCAAGGACATGGTCCCGTTAAGAGTAATATCTGCAGCTGCTGGCTACCGCTGCCATATCCTCTGTCTCACTCAGCCTCTGGGTACCGGGCAGCCTTGCATCTCCACCCTATCCTACCTCCTACTGTTGTAAGGTGATTTATTATTTATCTCCCTAGTTGTAGGTCTTCTGTTCATCTAAACCCCAGGCAACTTTGCTTGCTGTTTGTTCTGTATTTCTGTCACGCCTTTTATGAGGTCACAGGAGGTGATGAACAATGCCTCTATCATTTATGCCATTTTGCCCAACCCCCCATGCCTTATGTTTTTTTAGTAAGATCTCTTAGTTTTTCCAGTGCTTATGATATGTTTGTTCAAGCTAATTTTGTAGATGTACGTAGATTATTAATTAAAATAATGGAGCATCTTCAAAGTGAGTTGAATCATAGATAGTTAAAGCAGGGAAAAGAGGATATTCCAGTCAAGATGGTGTAGGTGTAGGTGTATGCTGTGCTTGCCTCTTCTCACAACCACATCAAAATTACAACTAAACTGAAGTCTAGCTGAACAGAAGTCCTACAACTAAGGACATACAGAAGAAGCCACCTACAGACTGATAGGAGGGGCAGAGACATAGAACAAGGTGGTCCTACATCTGCATGTGGCAGTTAAAAACTAGAAGGGATATCTGGGCTGCAGAGTTTCCTCCAGAGAAGTGAGGAGTCCCAGCCTCACACCAGGCTCCCCAGTCCAGGTTCCAGTGCTGAAAAGAGAAAGTCTCACAAAATTTGAATGTGAAAATCAAAGGAGATTCTGGCTGAGTAAACACAGAGAGCATCGGGAGTCCCAGGTGTTGCTCTTAACAGAACAGTGCATGGACCTACCTGCCAAGAAACTTGCTCTGAGCTACAGTGCTGGGGCAGCAACTCAAAATGTGCGAAGGATATTTGGGGAGAAATTGAATTGTCTGGCTTTTGGACAAGGTCTGGAGGATCAGCTCTCTCCCAAACAGAAGTGCTGGTGGATGACACTGTTCCTTTGTTGAGCCCTCCCATCTCCTTGCCTGCAGACACAGGTGGCTGTCATATCTGATACTCAATCAACCTGGCTAACACCAGTCACTCTGTCCTGGTGTGCTCTATATCTCTTGCTGAGCAGCATCAAGCCCAGCACTGTTGGCAACTGGCCACAGTATGTAGCTTGTTCTCTTGAGGCACGGACAAGCCCAGCATGGGCGGAAGCTATCTGCAGATTGTTTTGTAGCTTATACCAGTTGGCCCAGAGCAGGGCATAGGCTGTGGCTGAACTTAGACTGTCGAGGCATCCCTCCCAGGAGGCCCTGGCCTTCATGCTCGGTGGCCTGCACAGTCTGAGCCAGAGCACCACCCAGGGTCACATCCAAGAACAGCACACCCGAAGGGCAGACAGGGCAGGCAATAAAAACTGTCTAAAGAAAATCCTGATCTATAGTGTTGCCCCTGCACAACAACTCCTCCACTGTTCTCACTGGCCAGACCTCACAGCCATTCAGCCCAAGGGTCAATCCCTCCCACTGATGAACAAACAGGAACCAAGGCTCAACTACAACAGGAAGGCACACAAAACCCATACAAGGGACATACTTTGGGCACCCAGCTCAGGTGACCAGGGAAGATGGTGCCACTGGGCCCCATAGGACATCTGCTACATAAGGTTACTTTACTAAGACTGGAGGATATAACAACCTTACCTAATACATAGAAACAAACACAGGGAGGCAGTCAAAATGGGGAGACAAAGAAACATGTCTTAAATGAAAGAAGCGAACAGAGCACAATAAAAAATAATAATAATAATTAAAAAAACTAAACAAAATGGAGACAAGCAATCTACCAGATGCAGAGTTTAAACACTGGTTATAAGGCTGCTCGATGAACTTAAGGGAAAGGTAGATGAACTCAGGGAAAACTTTAGCAAAGAGAGGGAAAACATAAAAATGGAGATATAAAACATACAAAAAAATCAGTCAGAATTTAAGAATGTAATAACTGCAATTAAGAATACCATAGGAGGAATCAATAGTAGCTTAGATGAAGTGGAAGATTGAATCAGTGATTTAGAAAATAAAGTACAGAAAACACCCAATCAGAACAGCAACAAGATAAAAGAATCCAAAAAATAAGGATCGTTTAATGGGTCTCTGGGACATCAAACATAACAACATGTGCATCATAGGAGTACCAGAAGGAGAATAAATTGAGCAAGCAATGGAAAACCTATTTGAAGAAATAATGATGGAAAATTTCCCTCACCTGGCTAAGGAAATAGACATACATGTCTAGGAAGCACAGAGTCCCAAACAAGACGAACCCAAAGAAGCCCACATCAAGACATATCATGATTAAAATGCCAAAGGTTAAAGACAGAGAATCTTAAAAACAGTAAGACAAAAGCAGTTAGTTACCTACAAGGGAGCTCCCATAAAACTGTCACCTGATTTCTCAACAGAAACTTTACACACCTGAAATGATTGTCAGGAAATATTCAAAGTGAAAGGCAGGGACATACAACCAAAATTACTCTACCTGGCAAAGCTATCGTTTAGAGTTGAAGGACATATAAAGAGCTTCTCAGACAAGAAAAAGCTAAAGGAGTTCATCTCCACCAAACCAGGATTGCAGGAAATGTTTAAGAGACTTCTTTAAGAAGATGACAGAAAGGGGCGGGAGATTAAAAAATATAAATAATCAGATGGCAATAACTACATGTCTATGAACAATTTCTTCTGAAGTAAAAAAAAAAAAAAAAGAAAGAAAATGCTCCAATCAAAAGATAGTGTGGCTGAATGGACAAGAAAACAAGACATTCATATATGATACCTACAAGATTCTCACTTCAGATTGAAAGATACACAGACTAAAAGTAAAGGGATGAAAAAAGATGTTCCATGGAAATGTAAATGAACAAATAAAAAGGTGAGTAACAATACTTATACTAGATAAAGTGGACTTTAAAACAAAGGCTATAACAAGAGACAAGGAAGGACTCTGTAATCCTACTTCTCAGTATTTATCCAAAACAAAACAAAACAAAACAAACAAACAAACAAAAACTAAAAATACACTTTGAAACAACTTGTGAATCCATATGTTCATTGCAGCATTATTTAAAATAGTCAATATATGGAGACACCCTTTGTGTCCATCAGTTGATGAATGGATAAAGAAGAGGTGCTACATATATACAATGGAATATTACTTAGCTATAAAAGAATGAAATCTTGTCATCTGCAACAACATGGATATACTTAGAAGATATTGCACCGAGTGGAATAAGTCAGGTAGAGAAAGACAAATGCCATATGATCTCACTTATATGTGGAATCTATAGAACAAAATAAACAGAAACAAACTCATAGTTACAGACTACATTTTGATGGTTGCCAGATGGGAGAGTGGTTTGGGGTGGGGGTGAAAAAGGGGAAGGGATTAAGAAGTACATATTGGTAGTTACAAAATAGTTATGGGGATGTAAAGTACAGCATAAAGGATATAATCAATAATATATTAATAACTATGTATGGTGCCAGATGGGTACTAGATATATTGGGTTGATCACTGTAATTTATATAAATGTCTAATGATTATGATGTACCACTGAAACTAATATAATATAGTATGCTAACTATAATTGAAACATTTAAAAATATTTTTAAAAATAATAGAATGCCTGGGGATTTTGAATTCAAATATAAAAGTAGCACTTCCTTTCTAAAAACGATTAGCTTCTATATATGTATAACAGTACTTCCACTTTGCCTGGCTTTTATTAAACAGAATTCTTTAAGAAAATAACACTGTAAAAAGAAGTACACATGTCTTTTTCAGTTACAGAACAGAGGCTACCCAAACCCTAAGTCATTACCATTTATAAATTTATATTGAGTGTACAAGAAGGGACTTGGTTCCAGCATTTTATTTTGAATGCTAATAATATATCAGACATTTCTTTTAAAAACAGCAATGTGAGGGAGTGACGTCAGAAACATGATGGAGTGAGAGACATCCTCAGATCTCTCCCTTTGAAACAACAATAAGCTGAATATCTAAAACTCAACAAAAAACACCCAAACTGCACAACAGCATGTCTGAGCATGGAATCTGCACATAAAAGCTACCACAGGAAACAGCTGGAGCTTGGAATTCAAGAACCCAATTATTACAACCCAAAGAGGCCTTCTCCAAGACATATTGTATTAAAATTATCAAAAATCAACTACAAAGAAATCTCAGGGTAGCCAGGGAAAATAAGACGGTAACCTATATAGGAAACCTGCTAGATTATCATCGAATTTCTCAGCACAAACCTTATAAGCCAGAAAGGAATGGAAACAAATATTCAAACTATTAAGTGAAATAAACTACGAGCCAAGATTAATGTACCCAGCAAAACTCCTTTACATATGAAGGAGAAATAAAGACCTTTCCAGACATACAAAAATTGAGGGAATTCTCCACTACAAGGCCTGCACCATAGGAAATAATAAAAAGAGTCAGCTCACCTAAAACAAAATGACCATAAAAAAAAAAAAAAGAAAAGAAAACATAATTAGGAGTAAGGGGATTACCAGGCACATAGAAGCAGGGGAGTGCAACCCTTACTAAGAACAGGGCATTATAAGCTTAAACAATAAGAAGAGATTTGCAATAACAAGATAGTAATGAACATTCAGGATACATAGGGATAAGTTGACATAACAATGACTGAAAAAGGAAGGATTCAAAGATCCAAATTCACAAAGGGGAATGGAGATAAGTTACGCTCAGAAGAAAATGGACTACTGTGTGTGTGTATATATATATATACATATATACTTTTTCATA
>NW_011889116.1:447940-468024 GCF_000151845.1 Pteropus vampyrus
GAACATAATGGCAAAGTTCATATCATTACAGGCTTTTCTCAAAAGACAACAACAAGCCCAAATAAACAACCCAATGCTTCATCTCAAAAAACTAGGAAAAGAAGAACAAATGAGGCCTAAAATCAGCAGAAGTAAAGAAATAATAAAAATTAGAGCAAAATTAAATGAAATTTAAAACGAACAAAAAAAATGGAAAAAATCAATGCAACGAAGAGCTGTTTTTTTGAGAAGGTTAATAAAATTGACAAACCCCTGGCTAGACTCAAAAAAAAGAGAAGGGACACAAATAAACAAAATCAAGGATGAGAGAGGGAGATATTACAAGACACACCGCAGAAATACAAAGGATCTTACAAGAATACTATGAAAAAGTATAGAACACCAAATTTAATAACATAAAAAAATGGACTAGTACTTAGAAAGATACAACCTACCTAGACTGAATAAGGAAGAACTGGAAAATCTAAATAGACAAATCAGCAGTATGGAAATTGAACAATCATCACAAACCTGCCAAAAAATAAAAGTTAAGGACCAGATTGCTTCTCCAGTGAATTCTACCAAACATTCAAAGAAGATTTAATACCTATTCTCCTCAAACTCTTCCAAAAAACCAGGAGGCAATACTTCCTAACTCATTTTATGAGGCCAATATTACCCTGATACCAAAACCTGGTACAGAGAACACAAAAAAGGAAAACTACAGACCAATATTTTTCATGAACACAATGCAAAAATCGTAAATAAGATACTAACGAATCGAAAACAGCAAAATATTAAAAAGATTATACACCACGATCAAATGGGCTTCATCCCACGGGCACAGGGATGGTTCAACATATGCAAATCAATTAATGTGATACACGACATAAACAAATTAGAGAATAAGAATCATATAATCATGTCAATAGATGGAGAAAAATCCTTTGACAAGATACAGCATCCACTTATGATCAAAATGCTTAACAAAATCGGTTTAGAAGGAAAGTACCTTAATATAATAAAAGCCATATATGACAAACCCTCAGCCAAGATTATACTTAATGGTGAAAACTAAAAACCTTCCCTCTAAGATCAGGAACAAGGCAAGGCTGTCCACTATATGCACTGTTATTCAATATAACATTGGAGGTCCTATCCAGTGCAATCATGCAAGAGAAAGATATAAAAGGCATCCAAATAGGAAATGAAGACGTCAAACTGTCACTATTTACGCATGACATGATTCCCTATATAGCAAACCCTAAAGAACACTACTAGAAACAATAAACAAATACAGTAAAGCTTCTGGATACAAAATCAATGTTCAAAAATCCATAGCATTCCTATACTGTAATAATGATGTGTCAGAAAAAGAAGTGGAAAAAATAATTCCTTTTGCAATTGCAAAAAAAGAAAGAATAAAATATCTAGGAATAAATCTAACGAAACATGTGGAAGACCTATATAATGAAAACTATAGGACCCTATTAAAAGAAATCAAAGAAGTTACAAAGAAATGGAAAGATATTCCGTGTTGTTGGTTTGGAAGAATCAGCATACTTAAAATGACCATATTACCTAAAGCATTATACAGATTTAATGCAATCCCCATCAAAATCTCATCAGCAGTTTTTAAAGAAATGGAACAAAAAATCATCAGATTTGTATGGAAGCACAAAAGACTCTGGATCGCCAAAGCCATCCTGATAAAAAGGACTAGGCTGGAAGCATCACTCTGCCCGACTTCAAATTATAGTACAAAGTGACAATAATCAAAACAGCATGGTATTGGCAGAAAACCGATACACAGACCAGTCGAACAGAATCGAGAGTCCAGAAGTAAACCCATATTTATATGGGCAAATGATTTTCGACAGCATGCCAAAAACATACAGTGAAGAATGGAAACCTCTTTAATAAATGGTGCTGGGAAAACTGGAAAGCCACTTGCAAAAGAATGAAACTAGACTGTTGTCTATCACCACACACCAAAAGTAACGCAAAATGGATTTAAGGACCTGAATATAAGACCTGAAACAATAAAATGCAGAGAAGAAAACATAGGAATTAAACTCAAGGACCTTGGACTTAAAGAGGATTTTATGAATTTGATATCAAACGCAAGGGAAATAAAAGCTAAAATAAATGAATGAGACTACATCAAAGTAAAAATCTTCTGCATAGCATAAGAAACCGTCAACAAGGTAAAGAGACAACAATCCGAATGGGAGAAGATATTTGCAAGCAATACCTCTGATAAGGGCCTAATATCCAAAATATACAAAGAGGTCATACAACTCAATAACAACAATAAAAGAAACAATGCTATCAAAAAATGGGCAGAGTAACTGAACAAACACTTCTCCCTAGAGGACATACAAATATATGAAAAGATTGTCAACATCACTAGCTATTAGGGAAATGCAAATGAAAACTACAACGAGCTATCATCTCACACTATTAGGATAGCTGTTATCAACAGGACAAGTAAGAAAAAAAAATGTTGGAGAGTATATGGAGAAAAAGGAACCCTCATTCACTGCTGGTGGGACTGCAAATTGGTACAGCCACTATGGAAAACAGTATAGAGATTCTTCAGAAAACTGAGAATTCATCTACCATATGATCCAGCTATCCCTCTACTGGATATTTTCCCCAAAGACTTGAAAACCCATATCCAAAAAGATATTTGCACACCGATGTTTATAGCAGCATTATCCATGGTGGCTAGGATATAGAACCAAAGAGTCCTATAATAGATGATTGAATAAAGAAGCAGTGTTTCATATATACAATAGAATATTACTCAGCCATAAAAAAGAGATGAAATACTGCCATTTGTGACAACATGGATGGACCTCGAGATAATCATGCTAAGCAAAAGAAGCCAGACAGAAAAAGTTGAAAACTGCATGATATCACTTATAAACCTAAAAGCAACAAACAAACAGGACAAACAAACTGAGACTCCTGGACATGGACAATACACTAGAGGGTTGTGGGAAGTGGAGAGGCAGAAGACAGATGGGGTACAAGGGGTCAAATATGTGGTGACAGATAGAAATCTAACTATGGGAGATGAACACACAGTGTAGATATATATATATGCCTTACTATTGAAATGTATATCTGAAACTTACTGGATTTCATTAACCAATGTTGCCATTAAAATTAGTTAATTAATTAAGTAGTAAAGCAAAAAAAAAAAAAAGCATGGTCATCTGATTAAAAACAAGGAATTACTGTTGAAAATATCTAGGCTCTCATTAAAGGCATTTATTTCCTTTAAAAAAAAAGAACAGCAATGTGATGGGATTGTTGATTACAATGTTGATATTGGAAACTAAAAGACATAATTATACAGACATACCCAGGGGGTTAGTCGACGGGATGGTTAAGGCAGAGCTCAGTATAAGTTAAAGTCAACTTCATATAGAAATCAAACTTGGTTTAATGATCTGAGAAATACAAAACCACCACCTGCATTTAGGGGTGCAAAGTGAAGAGTTCAAGGCATTTCATTACTAGGTTTGGAGAAGGAACCCTAACCCACGTGTTCTCCTGTTTTAGGACATTAATGTCATCTTCACCCATAAAGGCCGCCTACTCTTCTAGCAAAGTACATGTCATCTCATACTGTTTTCCAGACGCACAGAGGCACAGTTAAACATGAAGCAGCCCATTCCTTTTTAAAGAATGTCATTAAAGAAAATCAAATAGTATCTTTTTTTTTTATAAAAAGTTTCTCTTCTATCCTAGTGTTCATTTAACTTTGATAAATTTAACTTTGATAATATAAATTGGTAGATCATCACACAAGCTTTTATTTCACCTGAGGCATGGGAGCTAAATTTTGGTTTTATTTTGTATGATTTGTTTTTATTTCATAAGCATATCCTCACTTTAAAGTTTTACCAGTAGCCTTAAAGTCAAGTGTTTAAAAAATTTGTTTGACTGTTTAATATAGCCTTCCATTTCTAAAGTTACATCTTTGTTTTCTGCCTTTGGACATTTATATTCAATAAGACATAAATGATAGTAAAGTTACAAAGACATGTGTGGCCAACAATATTGTCTCTAAGAGCACAGAGCAAAGAAACAGTTCCCAAATACAGCTGAGTCACAGACACAGTGATGTAGCTAATAGAAACTGAGATGTGCTACATGTGTAAAAGGCATGCAGATTTCAAAGACTTAAAATGGAAGAAATTGTGAAATATCTCAATATTTTTTACATTGTTTCCATGTTGAAATGATACTATTTTGGATATATAGGTGAAATAAAATAGCTTATTAACTTCAAAAAAAGCAGGGAAAAGAACTTGGAGATCATTTAGTTCCAACTATCTCATTTTACAGATGGGGAAACTGAGACCTAGAAAATATGTAGTCCTAAGACTATCATTTCTCTCAATGAATCTCAAGGGACATAGTCAGCCGAACGAAAGCCCAATCTCATATGGAAAGGGCATTGTAGGACAACAGAAAATGATAAAAAATAACTATGGTGTGCCCTGCTTCCTGCTGTCTTGCAAGGTAGGCAGAAAAGTGTTTTAGCTATCTACATTATTTCTGGTGCTTAGAACCCCTCTCTCATTCCATAAATGTATGGGTTCAAGGATCTTTTCAAATATATAGCAGAATGAAAAAAATGAAAATAGAAAAAACAAACAAACAAACACGTGTACTGATGGGACGTTTGCAGTACACTCTCAGGATACCGGGCAAGTCTTTTGCAGGCTTGTTATAAACCTCCTCTGTAATTTAATCAAGACACTAATTTGAATTGAAACTGGGGGTGTGGAGAGTGAGCTCATTCAACTACATTAAATTGAATTCCAGAGGAGTCAGTTTCTGGTTGTGTTTAGAATCCTCAAAAACTAGAAAGGGGAACCTCAACCTCATAGAATCAGCAGCTCAAGATGAGTTTGGGAAAGTTTTAATTTGAGAATATACCTCTCAAATGGCTGGGCTTGCTTGCCAGTGAAAACTGATTTGGTTGTAATAAATATAACATGTACATGGTCATTTCTCATTTTATGTGAAAAAAATAGACTCAAACACGGTTTAGAATTTTCCAGGCAGTTTATCACTCAGTGCAAAATAACAACAACAATAACAACAACAACAACAACAACTTATCAAACCTCATCTATTTATGCCAGAATCTAACTTGATGTACATGAACATATCTCCTTTCATATTTGTCAGTGCCAAGCTGATCGAGAAAGGAATGTTTCGGTGCTGAGACTCCCAATTGGAAGAATGCACAAGGGGCTGACATGTGACTGAAATGGCAGGCACCAAATTTATTGTGGGGAGAGCACTTCTATTAAGAGTAGTGTAGTTCTATGGCGGGGAGTGCACTTCTGCTTCTGCTCTTCTTCTGCTCCCCTGGGGACCACATGGGCTCCACATATATCAAAGTACAATAGTGGCATTCAGCCACACATGCGTGATACCATAAACTGAATTATGTTTACATATTTTAGACACAGGCGCCCTACTACACTAATGTAACATTCTAAATCCAGGATCTTATTCCTAGCCACGAGCCTGGATCACAGCCAGACCTGGGACCCGCCAGGCCTGGGACCCACAATATTTATAACATTTGCTGTTTGAAAATATGCTTTTAAAGGAATTCTGGAAATATAAATACCACAAAACAATGCAACTTTCCTTTGTTCATTTGCTAGTTTTTATATCCTGACATAAATATAAAGATGGCCTCAGTGTTCAGAGACTTCTCTTTTTCTCAACCATGAATTTCAGATGAAGTTTCAAGTTTCCAACATTTTTCTTGATCTAGGTCAGATACTATTTTCAATTATTAAAACCATAATCTTAAAGACAAGCATAATTTTTTTAGTTTGCTTGTAAATTTTTAATTTTAATGACTTAGTTTATGCCGAACATGAATAATAAACTATCACCTATTAAACCTGGAGAACACCAGAAGTTACTAATATCATTTAAAATCCACTGTAAAAAGGGATTCATTATTATCTTGCATTTTAAAGATTTGCAATAGAGTGGTCTAAATAAGTATTTACTTTAATTAAGGAAATAACAAGGAGGTTTTATGGCTGCATTTTATGTAGAAAATGATTATCCAAGAACCAGAAAGCTCATACTTGGTAAAAAAGAATTCTCTGCATTTATTGAATTCTACCATAAAATCTGTTCATTCTTTTGAAAGATAATAAGCCATTTCAAAAAGTTTATCTACATACTGCTGATGCCCTTTTCAATTCTTGCCAGCTTCCCCAGTCTTTAAATCAGGGTCAGTTGGGGAGGCCTTTACTCAAGGGAGAAAGAATTTGCTTTCAGAGAAAAATTATATTTCATTTCTTCAAGTCACATCTTCTTTTTGACACCAAATGAAATTATCTGTCTTCAAAACTCACTTCATTTGACAGACTTTATTCCAACTTATTTTTTTTAGGTATTTACAAAATTTAAATTTTACCTCTATGATAGGTTTTTACTAGTGAATAGAATAATGGTTATGGGTGAGGAACAAATTTTCCTCTAACTTCAAGGTTCTTTTGGCTGGTCTAATAATCAAATAAACATGGGACAGATTAGCAAGAGAAAATAACAAAATTTAATACATACATATGTATGGAAACTCTGTATACATGAGAGAGTCAGAGACCCCGCAGACAAGAGAAGTTCAGAGACAGAAAGGGAACATGGGTATATAAGACATCCTGAGCTATGGATAAAGTAATGAACCTTGGAACTCCAGAAGGTCACTGCAAGGAGAGCATGTGTTCAGTAATTATCAGTTTGCCCTGCCATATCGATGGTGGTAACGCTTATCATGGACCAGGCTCCTAATTAAAATTCTTCTATAGAGTTAATGTCAAGAGGCAGAAGTTTTTCTTGAGCCTGTATGGTCTCAGTTGACTTTAGCTTAAAATAATTCACATACCATTGGGGCACATCTCTGGGTGGCTCATTCTTAACCGTCACAAATATGTTGCAGATTTAGAACACAATCACTAAAGAAGAGTTACAGAAAAGTTTCCAGCAGTGTCGTAAGTTTATGGCTCCTTACTGGACTGCTTGGAACAAGATATTCCTCATTTGTTTGTATAAATTCTGCTATATTGTTAAAAATAAATCCATGATTGCTGTGTGCTAAGGAGGAATATATTCAGATGTATATCCGTCTTATTGCGTCAACCTGGCATTTAACCCCAAAGTTACTTAAGATCTCTGTGCCTCATTTTTCTCACAAGTCACATGGTTATAAAAGGCATGTCTCGTAGGATGCTATGAACACTAAATGAGAATACATGGAAAGTAGTTATACACTGAGCCTGCCATGCCATGAATACTCAATAAATGTTAATTGCTATTCTTGTTATTATCAATGGTTCCTTGGAAATCCTTATTCATGTCTACCCTCTTTAATTAAATCCTGTGTTCAGTTTTCATTTGGACCCCAGTTGTTTTATATTTAGGTGACCATGTAGAACTTTTCTTTAAACATCTTAGTGGCTTCCTATTTAATTCTGTTCCAACTTCAAACCCCTTGAAGTCAGTTTCAATGTTTATATGCTATTACACTTATTGAAGTCAGAGACTATACTTCTTTATGGTGTCTAGTATCACGTAAATTACTTTAATAACAATGATAACATAATGAGCTGCATTGAAAAACTAGAAGTAACCTGAAAGTCACTTAGGGGACATACTTGTGGAAAGTCACATGGTGATTGTCCATAATGCAGAATCACAGGGGAAACAATTGAAAAACTCACCCCCTTCTAAAACGAACAGAATAGTGATGCTGTTAATAAACCTTAACCTTGTACACAGATAAAAACAGAGTGCTTTAGGAGTATGGAGGCTTTCTAGAGTGTTTTAAAAAATGGTCAGAGGTTGTTCTACTTGACCAACCTTACTATCCATGTTGAAAATGGAATAAGGGAGTAATCAGGTCTAAAGTAGAAAATTACAGCCTAATTTGTGTTCAGGTCTCCTCTGTTTCATTTTGGTGTCCAGAGCCACTGCCTCACACCCGGCACTAAATACACCAGGGAATGTGGGATTTTGGCATTTGACAGAGCACATTGTCAAAGTTCTTATCATTCACTTGACCTAAATTAATAGAAGCATTTATTATGAGAGCACACCAGTAATGTTAAAGCACATTAAACTGACACCTTTTGTCTATGTAGAATAGTGTCATGTTTTGAGATTTCTCATTACACAAAGTAATGAAACAGCCAAATCACTATGTACATTTGCGTTTGTTGATACTTGACATTTGGTTTTAAAGTGAGATTTAGGAGGATCCTTATCTAATCTGGATCTCCTGTGGCCCAATTTATTGGCTCCCATTTGGATTTCATCTCTATATTTGAAGCATCCAGTTGCCTCAACATAAAATTTAAGGCTTTCTTTCTTTAATTGATTATATTTACCATATTTTGCTCCATTATTCAGCTCATTCGACTTGAGGAGTTGGAATTAACTGTATCTCAGGGCCACAGACAAATGGCATTCTCAACTAAATCTGTGCTTTGGAGAGGTTTTGGAATACAGTTGTAATTCCTATTGGCTCAAATTCAAAAAAAGTGGTTTTGTGTGTTTGTTTTTTGGTTATTTGCTTTATAGCTGTAATGGCATCAGTAAATCCCCTCCTGATTTAACATAGAATATGTTGGTTATGTGCTGCTAGGTTTTTATCCTGAGATCCAGAAAATAAAATTGAACTTCAACTGGAATATCTATTTTTAGGAGTGCTGTATTAGGCTTATGTTTTCATATAGACTACTCAGAACTGAACTACATCTGTAAGCTAGTTGCTAACATAGGGCAGCCTGAATAAATTAAGTTTCTGTGTCACTAAAATATTTTCAGGGACTTAAGAGTGTTTGCAAAAAGCTAGGTCAAAAAGTTAATATGGAGAAGGATTAGAGAATTTGAACCTAGATGATTATAGTACTTTAGGATTATAACTTGGATTTTCTAAAGAATATACAATTCTCAGATTTCACTATTAATAGTCCATGTATAGTTTAAAATAAAAACCTTCTATAAGAACTTTTTTCCAGAAAAGCATTTCAGAAATTTTAATATTTCACGTAGCTTTAAAAGTATAAAAATGTATATATTTCAGCTTGTTTTTTTTTTTTAAAGAAGAACAATGTTTTCTACTTTTTTCTTCCAAATAGGTAACAAGTTAGTCTGTGAAAGGTTGTTTTTGGTGTTTCTAAAAAAACGTTAGGCATTTTAAAGAAAGGTGAAATTTAGAAACAAATTGAAAGTATTGCAGGAAAAATCTTAATAAATCAGTTATGTAAAAAACGGTAAAAATAAACTGTGAAACTCTAATAAGTACATGGAAGGAAAGATACAGTGCTATATAAGAGTGCTGTATCTTTAGGGGAATTTGAACAAGTCAGGAAGGTCAGGCAGGCTTTCCTGAGAAAGTGATGATTAATGCCTGAAGGCACAAACTAGACAAAGAGAAGAGGGAAGATCATTACAGACATAGGAAAAATGTGTGCAAAGCCCCTGCAATGTGAGGAAGCTTGGCAAGTTTAAGGAACTGAAAGCAAGTTTGAGTGGTTAGAGCAGAGGGAGTGAAGATGCAGATGAGACAAGATAAGACTGCAGAGGTAAGCAGGGGTCAGAATAGTATAGAGCTTTTGGGTCACACTAAAGTGTTTGTTTATCCTATGATAAGTGAGAGGCCTTTGAAGAGTTTTAGGCAGAGATAAGTTGTGATCAGATTTGCATTTGAAAAGATCACTCTGACTACAGCATAAAGAGAAAATCAGAATGGGACCAGAGGAGAGTCAGAGAGACCATTTTGGAGACTGTTGCAGTGAGTAGTACAGGAAAACAGTGATGGCAGCTTATAGTAGGATGATAGCAGAGGAGAGAAGTGGCAAGATTCAATACATAGAATGTAAAATTGGAAGAGCTTAGACTGGATCTAAGCTGAGATGATGAAGAGGGGGCTGTCAAGGATGACTCATAGATTTCAGGCTTGTAGGTAGATGGTATTACTCTTTGAAATGAGGAGCCCTATAGAACTGATTATTTTGTGGGGGGCCAGGTGGGTAACAAAGACCATGAATTTTTTTATTAGGTATATTGAAGTTGATTCATTTAACCTATTTGGGCTTCAATTTCTTAATCTATAAGATAAGGGCCTTGAATCACTGAGGTCTCCTCTAGAACAGAAGATAGCAAATTTTTTCTGTAAAAGGTCAGACAGTATTTTTGGCTTTGTGGAACATGCAGTCTTTGTTGCAACTACTCACTCACCTGTTGTAGCTAGATTAAAGCATTATACTTCAGTTATCAGATATAACAATCTGATAGGAAAACACAAACATGCCAACTGATTTGGTCAATTGCAGGAAATAATCAGTGAATTTCAATGAAGAACTGATTGTGTCATGAATTAATGAGTCAGATCAGTGAAATTAGTTGATGCAGTAGACTTGAATAGAAATAACTATGTAAATTATGAATATGACAGACCTTCCCAACAACCTAAGAGGTGACATCAGGAGAATATGGATTACCCACCAATGCAAAATCTAAACAAACAAAATCAGAAAAAATCATCATGAAATGAAGGCTATACTAGGCACTTACTCTCTAAGGAGAAGTTACTGTTTTTGCTAATATTACTTCCTGTTGTCATGGGTGTCGCTTTTGCCTCTATCTTGGAGCCTCAGATATGACTAATGGGACAGCCCAGCAACAGAAATGCTATGTGTGTGTGCACACACACAAACTTAGGAAAATAAAATTATACGATGAATAGTATATTATATATTATATTTTAATCTGATTTTTTGTTTGATGTGTGTTTTGGACATTTGCTAATGTTATTAGCTTTTTGTTGAAAATATGCTAATTATTAACTTGTGACTTGTCTGTATTTAATTCTCATTTGACTTTGTCCTTGCCACTCAAACTTTTGGAAATATCTCCTCTCATCCTCGGTATATATTTTGTCTATAGCCACTGCTCAATAAATGTTTGTCTGGGAGTGGACTAGAAGCATCAAGTAATATACTCCCTAAGCCTCAGGAAATTGAGATTTTGAATAATATACTATTGTCAATGAAATGTTTTCCTCACCATTAATAGGGATGATCAAAGGTAACCGATGTTTGAACATGACATATAATAGGTATGCAAAATGAGGCTTCTGATTATATGGACTATGGTAATTGGGTGAATAATTATCTCAGGAAAAAGTAAAAATTTTAATCATATCATACCCATAATTCATCCTTATGAACTACTACTTCATTTTCATTTTTTAAAGGTTGTTATGAATAAATATAAGAAAGCTAAGCCTAAAGCCAAAGATATTTTTTAATTAAAGTCTTTCAGTTTGAAACAAGTAGGTTGACATTTCCAAGATTTATTTAATGGGGCTTCTCTCCCATGCTATATTATTGTTTTTTTTTAAATTTATTGAACACTGGACTGAGATGGATGGTTGGGAGGGAGTTTGTCAAGTCTTAGTTTACATCAGTTATGAGCAAAAGTTTTGCTGTAGTATTGAATCAAAGCCAGTAATTCTGCCTGTTATGGCTGGAACATGACCAGTGGTAAGGTAGCCCAAACTAAATTGGCCAAAATCTGGAATCTTGGAAGATGAAGAGGGACTAGAAAGAGCATTACAAAGATCCAGGGAGGTCTTGGAAGAGGGCAGTAAATACAAAGAAGTCTAGACATGTAGGTAATTATACTCAGGGAAACCGAACAGTAAATACAAAACCTAATGAGCAAGTTTAACATGCATCAGTAAGGCTGATGGCAGATATTTAGGTATTCTGGTAGTAACTAAATGTCAGATCTAGCTCTACCAGGAAATGATGGGTCCAGAGATTGGAGCCAGGTTTTCATTCCTCAGAAAGACTGGAGTAAAGGCATTACTGACACCCTCAGAGAACTCTGGTTTTAGGCAAGGGAGTTACAAGGAGGTGGACAGAAACTAGATTCCTGGAACTAAGATCAAGGATGGGGCTTAATTATAAGGAGCAGTACTGAAATATTAAAAGAGTTCTCAGGGTTAGATTAAGTCTAGCAGCAAAGCTAGTTTGATGCCAGACATTTGAGTCATGTAGAGCTTTTTGTATTCCACTTGTCTAGTTCATGATTGGTCCCAGATTCAGATGGGTGCACGATGATAAACAGAACAAACTCCCTTTATCAATCATTTGACTGAAAATTATAATAGAAATAGTTATGAGAACCACTTTGCTACATGCTCTTGAATTCTCTCTCTCTCTCTCTCTCTCTCTCTCTCTCTCTCTCTCTCTCTGTGTGTGTGTGTGTGTGTGTGTGTGTGTGTGAGACACACACACACACCATTCACACTCTCACAAATGTGTGGATCCAAAAGTGAACTAATCCAGCCTTAAATGTACATAGCCTTCTCTGTGATGAGATGTACTCTTATCCATCTCTAGCTATCTTCCACTACGGCTGGCCTGAATCCCTTTACTGGCCACCCGTTTGGAAAGAAAAAAAGATAGTGTTACTGAAATAAAAGAGATTTATTTTGCCTGCATTCATCAAAGCCAAACAATACAGGAAGAGGAGTTTGCAGCAAAGAAAGTAAAAGTTTATTTGATAAATGGTGCCAAGCCTGGAGACATAGGTGAGCTAGTGCTTAAAGACCTGGCTCCCCAGTGGCCTCTAGGGAATAGGAAATATAAGGAAAAATCATTAGTCATGGTAGCTAAAGGAGTTGGGTTCATATGCTCTACTGATTGGTTTGGGCTAGGGTAGGAGGTTGATGATTATTGTATCAGGTCCTGATGTGAGTCATGACATCCTGTTCACCTTAATGGGTCTGGAGCTGAAACAACTGAGGTCAAGATGTCATCTTTAGTTTGACTGAAACTGTTTCTGTAGTCAAAAGACCTGAGGCTTTGTTCCTAGCACTGTTTTATGTTGGCCAGAATCTGATGTCCTAAGGGCTTAATGATTCAGGGAGTGGTTGTGCAGTATGTGCAAAGGTGGAAGGATAAGGAAAGAAAAGAAACAAGTGAGTCATGGTGCTATTAGACTAGACAAGGCCAGTTTGAATCCAGGAGGAAGAGAAGAGAAAAAGTCATTTTAAAGAAGTGAAGTTTTACACAGTTACAGTGGTGTCTACATAGTTGCTTTGAGGGAAATATATTTCAGATATTTCAGGGAAGACACATAAGGGGTAGGAAGTGTCTCTTTGTCTAGGGCTAGTCCTGCACAAAATTCCCAAGTAGGGATAAAATCGATCTTTGCCTCTCCTCCACCTTACCTTCCATACCCTTCTTCCCAGTGTGGCAAATCTGCCAAATTACCTTGAAATACCTCTGCCCAAAAACAAAACTCCCAATCATATAGCTTAAATCTACCTTTCTGGCCTTATCAGTCCCTGTTCTATACTGTCCCTCTACTCTAGATGAACAGACCTACTCAATATTGTGTAAATAATATCAGCATATTTCCACCATCCTGCAAATTTGCTCTTACTGTTCCCTCTGCCTAGAACCCCTCTGAGGGCTTCCATCTTCGTCTCTTGAAAACCACCTATGATCTACTTACCTAAATCACAGTTCTTCTACTTACTGTGTGACTGTGAGCAAGTTATTTCACCTCCTCTAAAACTTGGTTTTCTCGTGTATAGAATGAAAATAATACTCTCCCTTATAGGGGAGTTGTGAGAATTTAATAAGATAATGAGTAAAAAAGCAGATAGCACAGTGCTTGTTCAATATATAATTGTTCTGATTAGTTTTATGATTGTGTCTTAAATACCCTATCTTTTTCATGAAATCCTTTTTTTTATATTATTTTATGTGTTGTGGACTTATTTCGACACTCCATTTCATGTCTAGAAATTATTTCACAGTTAACTATCACTCTGTGATAATAGATAATTGTGACATTGTGATTTGTAATAATATATATTTGGTCTTTCTTCTCTGTTCCTGGCACAGATCTTCTAATCCTTGGAATTTCCTAAGTGATGAGAGTAATAAAGGTGTCTTGTTATGTTAATGAAGTAACTTTTGGACTTCACCTAAAAATGGGTGAAGGAGAACCAACCATGTGTCTAGAGGTTTGGAACTTTCAGCCCCACTCCCCTGACCTCTTGAGATAGGAGAAGGGCTGGAGATTGAATATATGGCCATTGATTTAATCAGTAACGCCTATATAATGAAACCTCCATAAAATCCCCAAAGGACAGGGTTTGGAGAGCTTCCTGGTTGGTGAATACTTAGTGGGAACCCTAGAGAAGGCGTGGACGCTCTGTGCCCTTTACCCATACTTTGCCTTATGCATCTCTTCCATCTGTCTATTCTGAGTTCTATCCTTTTATAATAAACCAGTGATCAAGTAAGTAAAAATATTTCTCTGAGTTCAGTGAGCCACTCTAGCAAATTAATCAAACCCAAAGAAGGGGTCCTTGGAACCTTGCCTATCCATCAGAAGCACATGTAATAACCTGGACTTGTGACTGGCATCCGGGAGTTAGGCAAAATCTTATAGGACTGAACCCTTAACCTATGGAATCTGATACTATCTCTGAGTAAATGGTTAGAATTGAGTTAAATTGTAGGACACCTAGCTGGTGTACCAAAATTTACTTGCTGGTGTGGGGAACCCTCCTTACCCCAACAAACACACACACACACGCACATCGGAATTAGTACCAGAATCAATTTAATAACAATTATTGTGACAAACATTTTTTTTGAATTCCTACTTTATGCCAGGTACTATATTAATCACTTAATATGTATTGTCACTTTTAGTCCTTACCACAGGTCTTTGAAGGAGGCACATTCCCTCTCTCTCCAGGCACCGAATTCTTCTCCACGTCTGTGAGGAGGGATAAAAATGAATTTATTCTTGTCTCTAGCCTTAGCAACTGACACAGTGGCTGTCATGTTATCGGCAGTCAATGGAAGATTATTGTTTGAAGGAATGAATGCTGTTCCCTTGATGCTCAAAGACCCCAACCAAGGTGTGCTACCTAGACTTGAACACCTGATCTCATCCCTAGCTCCATCCACATTAAATTGTGTTTTTCCTACATTTGATACCCTCAGGGCTTTTATTTCTGCTGGAAAGTGAATAAATTAATACTGATAGAATGATATCAGCAAATAATTACTGTGAGTATGTTAATGTGTCACCCCTCCTACATAGTTTGTTTGCATTTTAATGCAGCAAATCTGGAGATAATCCCTTAAGGCAAAGGAATGAATCTTGAGGGTGAGAAAGGTAGTATCATAGCAAGCTGCAGTTGTGGGAGTGGGAGAGGAAAGTAGTAATATACACTTCACAGAACTAATGGCCATACAGACAGCTGCCTACTCCACCTATGTGTTGTACTAGCTTTGATGAATAATTTTTAAAAGCCAGGATTATGTTCTGCTGCTGTCTTTCCTTAGTTTTCTTTTAGCTTTGTTGGTTCTCTAGAGCAAAACTTCAAGCCCTTTTGGGCTAAGAGGAATGGCTAAGCCTAATAAGATGCATGGTGTTGTAAAATTAGATTAATTAACTAGGATTTGAACTGAAATATTCGAGATAAAATTTGTCCAAAATATATTCTTATGAAATTTTTATTTCAATGCTCATAGTATGCCGCATTGAATGTAATTCTCCTGATACTGGGAAGGGGAGCATGTACTGGGGCATCTGAGAAGAGGAGAAAAAATATTACACTCCATACCTTTCTCTCATCCAGAAGTTTCAGTTTAACTCACCATGGTATATTTCATTTTGGTCAATTATGTTTTTCAGAGGTCTGTGAAGTATATTACCAGAGATTTTAAAAATTTTTTAGTAATTTCACGTTTCTAAGACATATGCACATAGTCCACATTTACACATAAATGATTTATTTTGAAGTTGATCGAGCTAGGTTATTTTCAAAAGACAAAAAGATGTCATTTACCAGAGAATTAATTAAATCTCTGCCAAATGGTTTATTGCCCTAATGTGAATGCTTAAGATGGCCGTTTATTCAACAAATGTTGGAAAATACTATGTACCAGAAACTGTGAAAGGCACAATGGGAATGTAAAGATTATTCATAAATAAATATATTTCTTATATCCTCAAGCCAGATCTGGGGTTTCAGACATTTTCCCCTGCAGAAGACTTGATGTTTATAAATTCTTTCATTTGGTTTCATGAATCTATTTATCTTTATACCAATGCCATACTTTCTTGATTACTGTTATTTTGTCATAAGTTTTATAATTAAGTAGCATAATTCCTTCAACATTTTTTTAAAAAATTATTCTGGCAATTCTGTGTCCTTTGTTGTTCTACCAAAATTTTAGAATCCGCTTGTCAGTTTCTACAAAAAAAAAGTATTTTGTTATTTTCATTGGAAAGACAATTTGGGAAGAATCAATATCTTAATAATATTTACTCATGAACATAGTATATCTCTATATTTATCTAGATCTTATTTAATTTATCTCAGTAATGTTACATAGTTTTAAGCATAGAGGTCTTGCACATTTTTGTTCTTTTTTTTTCTTAAATATTTTATATTGGCATTCTAAGTATAAGTTTCCAGTTTCTAGTTGTTTTTTGTTGTTAGTATATTGAAATACAAATGATTTTTATATATTGATCATGGATCCTGTGGCCTTCCTAGATTCACTTATTAGTTTCTAGTAGCTAATTTGTCAGTACCTTAGGAATCTCTATGTATACAGCAAATAAATGCAGTTTTTCTTCCTTCTTTAAAATCTCTATTCATTTTATTTATTTATTTGCTTACCTTATTGTGTGATCTAGGTCAGTATTTAATGGAAGTAGTGAAAGCAGATATTTCCTTGTTCCTGATCTTAGGAGAAAAATTTTTAGTCTTTCACTATTAAGTATGATGTTAACTATAAGTTTGTTTTGTTTTGTTTTGTTTTGTTTTATAGAGGCTCTTTACAGGTTTAAAGAAGTTACCTTTATGCATAGTTTGTAGAAAGTTTTTTTTTTTATTTTAAAAAATGAATGTTAAATTTTGCCAAATATTTTTCTGTACTTATTGGGGTGATCATATGAATTTTATCTTTTATCCTCTCAATAGTATAAATAACATTGGTTGATTTTTTGAGTGTTGTACCAACCTTGTATTCTTTCGATAAACTCTACATAGGTATGATTATTATCCATATTTATGTATCTCACTTGATTACATTTCATGCTATTGTATCAACGATTTTCTGTCTATGACAGATATTGGAGTATATAATTTTTTTCTCGTAAAGTCCTTGTGAAGTTTGAGTATTGGAGTTATACTGGCCTAGTAAAATTAGTTGGGAATATTTCCTCTACTACTTTCTGTAATAGTTTGTTTAATATTGTTATTTAGTTTTTGAATGTTTGATAGAATTCAACAGTAATATCATCTGGATCAAAAGTTCTCTTTGGAAATGTTTTGAAAACTACATTTCAGTGTCTTTAATGGATTTGGGGGTAATTAGATTTTTATTGCTTCATTTTCCCATTTCATCTATTGTGTTGAATATATTGCTATACAGTTGTTCCTAATATTCCCGTATTTTATCCTCTTTACTGAGTATAGAATCTGTAGTAATGTCCCCACCTTCATTTCCGATATGTCTTTCACTTATTGGTGGGAGTTAGAAGTAGATCAATTTCGAATAATATGTAATTATATGCATCCCTCTTTTTATTTATTTTCCCTTTAACCTTTTATGTTTTATTTATTTATTTTTAACTTTTTAAAAATTAAGTTTATTGGGGTAACATTGGTTAATAGAAATACATAATTTTCAGATATACATTATAATTTGAAACCTGTATATTCTATTGCGTGTTTACCACCAAAAATCCAGTTTCCTTCACCTACCACATATTTGATCCACTTTACTCACTTCACCCCCCCTATATTCGAACTCCTTTACCACATCTACCCCCTCCCCTTTCCCACTCCTCCCCACCCCTACTCTCTGGTAACCACTAGTCTATAGTCCATGTCCATGAGTCTCTGTTTGTTTGTCCTATTTATTAGAGGGTTTATCATATATGACCTTCATTATGTGCTTTCTTCCATACTGATTCTGTTAAGTATTTTGATAATAAATGGATGCTTGTATCTTGCTAAACAATGTCTCTGTATCTATTAATATGATCATATGATTCTTATTTTCTAATTTGTTTATATGGTGTATCACATTAATCGATTTGTGTTTGATGAACCATCCCTGTGCCTTTGGGATGAAGCCCACTTGATCATGGAGTATAATCTTTTTAATATATTGCTGTATTCAGTTCGCTGGTATGTTATTTAGGATTTTTGCATCTGTGTTCATGAGAGATATTGGTCTGTAGTTTTCTTTTTTTGTGTTATCTTTACCACATTTTGGTATCAGGCTAATATTGGCCTCATAAAATGAGTTTGGAAGTATTGCCTCCTCTTCAAATTTTTGGAAGTGTTTAAGGAGAATAGGTATTAAATCTTCTTTGAATGTTTGGTAAAATTCACTGGTAAAGCCATCTGATCCTGGACTTTTACTTTTTGGTAAGTTTTTGATGATTGTTTCAATTTCCATACTGCTGATCATTCTATTTAGATTTTCCAGATCTTCTTGATTCAATTTAGGAAGATTGTATTTTTCTAAGTATTGGTCCATTTCTTCTAGATTATTAAATTTGGTGTTATATACTTTTTCATAGTGTTCTTGTATGATCCTTTGTATTTCTATGGTGTCAGTCATAATTTCCCATTTTTCATCCCTGATTTTGTTTGCTTCCTTTCTCTTTTTTCCTTTGTGAATCTAGGCAGGGCCTTGTCAATTTTATTAACTTTTGCAGAGAACCAGCTCTTTGTTGATTTATTTTTTCTATTGTTTTTTTTTATTTTCAATTTCATTTATGTCTGCTCTAATTTTGATTATTTCTTTTCTTCTGATGACTTTAGGCCTCATTTGTTTTTTTCCTTTTCTAGTTTTGTTAAAATGGAGCATTAGGTTGTTTATTTGGGCTCGTTTTTGTTTTTGGATATGGGCCTGTAATGATATGAACTTTCCTCTTATGACCACTTTGTTGTGTCGGAAAAGTTTTGATATGTTTTACTATCATTTTCATTTGTTTCTATATATCTCTTGATCTCTCTTTTTATTCTCTGACCCAGTTTACTTTTGTAGCATGTTGTTTATTTTTCATGTATTTATGGTTCTTCCTGCTTTTTTTTTTTTTTGCAGTTGATCTGTAGTTTAAAAGCATTATCATCAGATGATTTCAACCCTCTTATATTTGTTGAGGCTATCTCTGTGTTCCAGTATGTGGTCAATTCTTGAGAATGTTCCATGTGCACTAGAGAAGAATGTACAGGCAGCTGTTTTGGGATGAAAAGCTCTGTAAATGTCAATTATGTCCAATTGGTCTAATGTGTCATTTAAGGATATTATTTCCTTATTGATTTTCTGTTTGGATGATCTGTCCATATCTGACAATGGGGTATTTAAGTCTCTATTACGATAGTATTTTGGTCTTTTTCTCCCTTTAGTTCTGTTAGTAATTGCTTTACATATTTTGGGGCTCTGAGAGCATAGATATTAAAAAGTGTTATATCTTCTTGGTGCATGATTCCCCTTATCATTATGAAGTGTCCCTCAGTATCTTTTTTTTACCTTTTTTTTTGTTTCAAAGTATATTTCATCCAATATTAGTACTGCTACTCCTGCTTTTCTCTGAATGTCATTTGCTTGAAATATCATTTTCCACCCATCCACTTTGAGTCTATATAGGTCTTTGGAGCTGAAATGTGTCTCCTGGAGGCAGCATATGGTTGGGTTTTGGTTTTTGATCCATTCGGCAATTCTATGTCTTTTTATTGGTGAGTTAAATTCATTTACATTTAGAGTGATTATTGATATATGAGGTCTTTTTATAACCATTTTGTCTTTTGGTTTCTGGTAGCTCGGTGTTTCCATTGCTTCCTTGTCCTTGTGTTTCTGTTTTCTTTAATTTGGTTTGCTTCTGTGGGTTTTCCCTCTGATTCTTCTTGTTTTATGTTATGTACTTCAGTTCTGAATCTTCTGTGTGTGGTTACCATTATGAATATATATATA
>NW_011889116.1:468134-483263 GCF_000151845.1 Pteropus vampyrus
ATATTCATTTATATTCATTTTCTTCTGTGTGTGCCTTAACTCCATTTTTCTTGGTGAATTTGGATCTTTGAATCCTCCCCTTTTCAGTCATTGTTATCTCAATTTGTCCCTATATATGCTGAATGTTCATTACTATTGCTATAGAAAACCTCTTATTGTTTAAACTTATAATGTCCTATTCTTAGTAAGGGTTGCACTTCTCTGCTTCTATCTGTCTGCTAGTCACCTTTCTCCTAATTATGTATTTTTTTTTTTGTTATTTTGTTTTAGGTGAGCTGAACCCTTTCAGTATTTCCTGTAGTGCAGGCCTTGTAGTGGAGAGTTTTTCAATTTTTGTATGTCTAGAAAGGTCTTAATTTCTCCTTCATGTCTAAAGGAGAGCTTAGCTGTATACATTATTCTAGGCTGGTAGTTCCTTTCACTTAATAGTTTAAATGTTTGATTCTATTCCTTTCTGACTTTTCAGGTTTGTTCTGAGAAGTCCGACAATAGTCTACTGGATTTTCCTTTATAAGTTACCATTTTCTTCTCCCTGGCTGCCTTGAGAATTCTCTCTTTGTTTTTTTATTTTCGATCATTTTAATACAATGCATCTTGGCGAAGGCCTTTTTCGGTTGAGATAATTTGGTGTTCTGTTGACTTCTTGAATTCCAAGCTCCAGCTCATTCCTTAGATTTGGAAAATTCTCGTCAACTATTTGTCTGAAAATGCATTCTAGTCCCTGCTTCTTTTTCTCGCCTTCAATAATTCCTATTCTTATGTTTCCTCTCCTGATGGTATCAGCTAGTTTTTGAATTTCTCTTTCATCATTTTTCATTCTTCAGTTTCTCTCATCTTCTTTCTGATTTATTTCTATATTTCTGTCTTCGATATCACTGATCCTTTCCTCCATTTGGTCAACTCTATTTCCAAAGCTTGCTATTTCATTTTTCAACTATTGCAGTGTTTTTTGTTTTTGTTTTTGTTTTGTTTTGTTTTGTTTTTTGTTTTTTGCTTTTTGCTTTTTTATCTCCACGAGTTCTAGTTGGTTCTTTTTGAGAGTTTCAATCTCCTTGCTCTGCTCATCTAGGTGTTTTTTTTTTCAGTTCCTAATATTGTTGATATGACTCATTTCAGAACTGACTGAGTTTTTTCAGAAGTACCTTCCCGAATTTTCTGTAATTTAAGTCACATATTTCTATGTCTGTAAACTTATTTTCTGGAGATTTTTCTTTTTCTTTCTGAGATGCCTTATCACCTTGGTTGTTGATGGTGTTTAATGTACTATATTTCTCCACATGGACATTAATGGAAATGTATTCTGCTTTTTTTCTAGAAAGAAGATTTATTATATAAAGGTCTTTCTTTAGCCTGTTGCAATGAAGGCACTTTTCTTTTGGTTTCTAGTAGGTGGTGTCTAATCCTCTTGGATCCCTGCTTTATATAAAGCCTTAATAATGCCTTTTTATTTTCTTATAGATATTTAATCACACTCACTACCCTCAGTTTTAGTCCCTGTCAGTGTTAGCAACAATTTTGGTAGCATTTGCTCAGATTCCCCTGGGGCTCCCCGGTGTTCGGTCTTTGAGAGTTTGGGGGAGGTTTCCTCTGGGTTGTGAATTGAGGACTGTTGCTCAGCCTCGATTTGCAACCACAGCCAGTAAAAATCCACTTTTTTTTTTTTCTGCTGTCTTGCTTCTCTGCTTTCTGCCCTGATGACTGGACCCTTCCTCCGGCTGTGTGGAACTCACAAGTCTCCCAGGCAGGGCTGTTAAGGGAACTAGCCGCACCTTCACCCCCACTCCTACAGGTAGCTCAGCGACTGCAGGAGGTAGCTTCTTTTTTCCTCCCAGTCCACCACCCAACATCCAGGGTTCTGACCTGTGGTAGCTCTTATGCACTGATCCCATTCTCAGATGCACCGATGTACAGTTTGCATGTTTTTTGTTGAGTTTTAGATGTTCGGCTTATTGTTGTTTCAAGGGGAGATATCTGGGGACATCTCTCACTCTGACATGTTTCTCCAAACCTCCTACTTTAACCTTTTAAAATATGTAGACCATGAATGGAGTTTGCTGGACTGGAGTTGCTCTGGGTGAGTCAGTGAGTGAGCGATGAGTGAGTCACGTCCCTCTTTGGATTCCATAGCCAGTCTTTCTTAATCTTCATGCACTTGTTTGTCTTTCTCTTCCATATTTTACCATTCCATCCTTCCCAAACAACTACTGTACAGTCATGCATTGCTTAATGACAAGAGTACATTCCGAGAAATGCATCCTTAGGTTTCATCATTGTGCATACATCATAGAGTGCACTTACGCAAACTTGATGAAATAGCCTACTACACACTTAGGCTATATGGTATAGCCTATTGCTCATAGGCTGCAAACCTGTATGACATGTTACTGTACTGAATACTGTAGGTAATTGTAGCACAATTGTATTTTTGTATTTCAATGTATCTAAACATAGAAAAGGTACAGTAAAATATGGTTCAAAAAAGAAAATAATGGCACACCTGTATAGGGCACTTACCATGAATAAAACTTGCAGGACTGGAAGTTGCTCTGAGTGAGTTGGTGAGTGAGTGGTGAGTGAATGTCAAGGACTTGCACATTACTTTAAACTTCTGTAGACTTTATAAATATTCTATACAAACATCGCTACCAACACATTATACTATGATGTCACTAGGCAATAAGAATTTTTCTGCTTCATTATAATCTTATGGGACTGTATATGTGGTCCGTCACTGCTTGAAATGTCATTATGTAGAGCCTGACTGTATAAAGTTACTGCTGTTTCTTCCAGGGAAATTTTAACCAATGAATTGATTATCTTCAGCTAATCAAACCTGACTCCAAAAATAGCTGCCACCTTTGAACTTTGGTGAGCTACAGTAGTTTTTAGATTCTTTAAAGAGCAACCAAAAATCTAGTGTTAGTGTAAATGCTTAAATTAGTCATCCAGAGTTCACAGTTTTAGAGTTGTTCATATAAAATCCTGGGGAGAAAAACATAAAAGTGGTTAGAAAGTGTAAAATCTTAGCTGATATT
Organism: Pteropus vampyrus; assembly: GCF_000151845.1. Taxonomy (NCBI): domain Eukaryota; kingdom Metazoa; phylum Chordata; class Mammalia; order Chiroptera; family Pteropodidae; genus Pteropus; species Pteropus vampyrus. The sequence goes on from NW_011889116.1 coordinate 471,170, forward strand.
AGATAAGTATCTTGAAGACAGTCTCATATAATCTTTTAAATTTAAAAGATATATGTTTATAATGCAGAGCATGTGAACAATATGTATCATCCATAGTTCCAACATTTTAACTGCTGTCATTTTTATACATTTCCATTTGATCCTTTTTATGCACAGATTTGTTTTGACTTAGTTATAAATAATAGTATATTTATTTTTTCTTCAGTACCATTATATCATAAACATATTTTCAAGTCTTTACATAGTTTTCTTTGCCTTTACTTTTAATGATAGCATAATAGTAAATCATGTGGCCATATTAAAATATAACTATTTATCTACTTTGATACATTGGATCCTCTCCCCCACCACAGTATTTCAGTTCTCTAAACAAAGCTTATATATATACTTTTTCCAACATTTTGCATTTTTTCAATTAGGATAGGCTCATAGAGATGAGATTATAATCAGATGTTATATGAGAAAGCTGCAGGATTTCTTTTTTAATTTGGCTAACTACAGAGATTTTGTGATCATGATCTTCCTATTGGAATTTCTTAAATTTCTTATGTGTTGAGGATGGTGATTAGTATTGTTATCACAGGATCTCAATTTGGCAAACTAAAAGAAAAAAAAGCGAAAAGTAAGGCAGAGTACCGCAGAAATATAAGAAAATGTTAAGCCTTTCAAGATCAGGGATTTATAAGGAACCCAGGTCTAGGGGAAGGATGTGGTGAGGGAATGATGGAGCAGAGTGTGCAGTTAATTCTATTGAAGAGTAAGAAGATATGTAGCAGCTCAAGTAGTTTCATGGCCGAGAGATCTGAGACACATTCACTGTGAAGGTCCTTGTTTCATAGAAAAAAATTACTTAAATATTCTCTGTAAGAATTCAAAGCTGCAAATGATATGATTGTTTCTAAGGTTGTTAGACATTATAGTGGCTTATATTCAGAGGGAAGGATTCACATATTTCATAGGATATCTCAGTGAGTGTTGTATGATCAAGTAAACCCTAGGAAAGCAGCCTCTATGCTTTAAAGAGCTAAGGAGGCTTTCAAATTCTTCCTCAGCATAAGGTTTAGGTATTATATGACAGTGACAACTCCATTTCATTTTTAATTAAGAGGAGAAAGGTTATGCTGACCATCATACTCAGAAAGATTCATGAAAATATTCAAAAGTATATGCTATGAAACCATTGGGGTAGCCTTTCCCAAAGAAATTGCACATTTTAACATTTTGTTTTCATTGATTGAAAAGTCTTAAGATCAAGGAAAAGAGAATACAAGAAATAAATGTGAAAAACTCCTTATTTAGAAAATACCAGATTTTGAATCAAGCTATTATTAGTATTATTATTTAAAAGAAAAATAATAGTGATCATCTGTCCTTGTTTCCCCCTGCATATCAGCTTGCATACCAATCTTTCTAACTTATGTCTTGATTGTTAGTTAGAGACTGCAAACATTAACTACCAGATTTCCCCTTCTCCAACTGGCACTGCAGCTTGGTACACTTGATGTGCCACATTTAATTTTCAATGCTTTTAAAAATGATGTTTGAGTTGTGATGTTGTATAGAAATTTCAGGGCTACTGACTTGTCAACCTCATTATGCTGTGCTCCAGTGACTGCTTCCCAAACATTAATTACATTGCACAGAGACCATGTCTATTGTTCTTAGTTTTGTCCCCCCTTTAAACTATGAACATTAAAATTGCTTTAAAAATTAAATGCAACTAATTATTGTTTATAATATTCTCTTAATTAACACAATTAGAGGTCCAGGCTTCACATTACATGAAACACTGACAGCATTGCTAAAAAGATAGCCCACACCCAGTTCATTTTCTGTGACAAGTTTGTAAATGATTACTGCTTGTGCCACATTTGTCAACCTATGTGTATTCTGATGTCAAGATACCTTAGAGATATAAATGACTACTTATCTCTAAGCATAGAGCATGTAAACCATGTGTTAGTCACACTTGTTCATGAGTAAATGCTTTAAGGTGACAGTGCATCAAAGAAAAGTATAGTGGGCCTAGCAAATGATTCAGAGGTCTATGTGCCTTGATGATAGTATTTTTATAAATTCAGCAGTAGTGAAGAATCAGATGCCCTGCTTTATCAAATAATATGCTTTGTACCACTTCCATGGAATGATAATTTAGTAAACTATATTTAAATGTAAAACTGTAATGAGTGGAGTAGTTTTTCTTTGAATATTTAGAAGGCACTTCCAGTTTATGCTGTTTTTCAGGGTCATCCTGAGAGATATCTATTATGGTACTGGCTGAAGCCTAATCAATAGACATTTCTTGCTGACAGAATGCCAGAACTCAGAGTGTTGACTGTAATTCACATGCCTTGTTGAGGACAAAAGGGTCAGCATCAGTTACTGTAGGAATTTTTAACCTAGATATTTGAAACACCAAATGAAACTCTGGAAAAAAAGAATGTTCTAGAAATATCAATTTCTTTTCAGGAAATGCTGAATTTCCAAATAACCTCTTTAAAAAAATATTCTTTTTTTCTAGAAAGAATAACTCATTTAGTTCTGATTGGTCATTAATTATTTTGAATAAGTTGCTGACAGGTAGATGTCTGGAAAAGACATGATAGAAAGGGATCTATAGGTAGATAAAATAACCTTTGATGAAGGAGTAGAAAGAGGGGTAGATTTGGAGTAAGGATGAAGGTAAGGTGCTATATTAGGATATTTTATGCAGTCTGGGAGCAGCAAAAAGATACCAGGATTCTAAAAAGTGAAGGGAAGAGATTTCCTCTGTGTGTGTGTGTGTGCACGCGCGCGTGTGTGAGTGCACGCACCTATGCACATGAACATGACTGAGTGAAGGCGGTGATTTCAGAGGAAAATTACCTACTCATTGTAATCTATGAGCATTGATAAATTATTATTGAAGAACATTGTTATTCTTTAATTTTTATTATTGGAAAGCCCTTCCTTTTCTTGATGTGATTTTATGTCTCTCTGTTAAATCTTCATATCACCTTGCATCACTGTCCTGTTGACAAAAATAGACTCCATTACAAGCAATCTGATTCAGAGACTATTGCATATTGCTCAGGTTTGGATTGGCGACTTCCTCAACCAAATCTACTTATTCATGGTTCATGAAATGAGATGTGTCCATATGTGTGTATATTTCAAGCAGTATGTTAGTCATTTTACTTGCTTCTGAGATATATGGACTTAAGTAAGCTATTAAACCTCTTTAAGCATCTGTTTTCTTTCTTTTTATGAGGGTTTTTTATTTTTATTTTTAAATTAGTGTTGACATTCAATATTATTTTATGTTAGTTTCAGGTGTAGAGCATAGTGGTTAGAAATTTATAGGATTTATGAAGCAATCCCCCTGTTAGTCTAGTACCCACCTGGCAAAACACATAATTATTACAATATTATTGACTATATTCCCTATGCTGTACTTTACATCCTTGTGACTATTTCGTAACTACCAATTTGTACTTTTTAATCCCTGCACCTTTTTCACCCAGCCCACCAACCCCCACTCCCATCTGAAAATCACGTTTGTTCTCTATATTAATGCTCTGCTTTCACACCTATAATAAGAACAGCAAACTGAGAATGCTGTTAATGATAATAATGTTGGCAGTCAACAATGAGGAAGTGAGTGCTTATTGTGTGCTTCACACTAGAATAGGAACTTCACATATGTTATTTTTAAATGGTATGTGGTATTCTTTTCCTCATTATATTAGAATGTGTTCATTGTAAAAAAATAAGATCATAAAAAAAATGTTAAAAATTTGCCTATAGTAGAGCCATCATCTAATAGTGAACCTAAGAATTCTACTGTCTAACCATTGTTGATACCTTGACACTGTATATACTTTACACTTTTTGTTATAAAATATATCCAGCACATTTTTTGTTAATTCTCACAAAACAGCTTCCCAGTGAGGAGTCATCTTCATGTAAAACAAGGTTTACCAAATGGAAAAGATTGACCATACCAGCTGGAGGATCAAGTCATCCAAAGTGACAGCGAGATAGAAAAGAGCCCTGTCTCAACTAGTGAACCCCTCTACTTAAACACAGGGTATTTTCCTTGAGAGTTTCTACTGAACTGGTAGCAAGGTTTTGTAGCAGAGCAAAATTTCTTGTCCTTAAAAATCTACAGAGATGTTTTCTTCAAACGCCCCATGGTACCATGCTCTCCAGCATTTTCTTTCCCTGATGGAGAAGATCTAGACTCATTTGCAATGATTAGATCTTTTGTATCAGACTAAGATTTACTTGGCTCTTTTACAATCCCCCAGAGCAAAAAGGGCAAAGATATTCTATATAGGAGCATTTAGCTCCTTTTTCCCTATGCTTTTAATATTCTTGATTGTTTCCTGGTTTTACTTTTATTTTTTTCCTGGGGGTTATTTTCATTCTCTTAAATTATAAATCCTTTTTCTGTAGCCAGGAATAATCCTAAGACTCACTTGTATCCCCACTCTTCCTGAGCTGATGGTGAATCCTTCTCCACAGTGAATAATCTGGATAGTTTGCACCCACAAAAGGGTCAAGCACATTGCATTCAGTGTTCCTTCAAGTCATGCCAAGTCCATGCTCTCATGGGTTTAGATTTCAAAAGAAAGAACTAGAAGGTTGTGCATTTCCTGGCATGTGGTATACCTCTTAGTGAAATGAATGACACTTTGCAGACCAAAAGCTGGCATGAAACATACCTTTGATTTCATCAGCAAGCATGCCATATGTCACAGAATTCTACTATTTCTTCCTTGTTATTTTATCTGAGTGCCTCTTCCTTACTCATGGCTCTTGGTCGCAGTTAAGCAAAATGGATAGTACAGTCAATTGATATAGGTAACTTCAATTCAATTGGGCCTGAGTTAGTTATTTAATTATACCTAAGTTAATTTCATTCTGTGTTTGATACTCTTTATGGGGGGACAATATGTTATAGTGAAAAGAGCACTAGATTAGGAGTAATGAAGCCTGGGTTCTCATCCAGGTCTGCTGCTGCTTTGCTATGTTTTTCAAATATTTGAGGCTCTGTTTTCTCATCTGAAACTAGGAATAATAATATCTTCCTGATGTGCTATGTCAGAGAAGTGTAAGCATATAAATTATAATACTGTATGTGAATTTAAACGTTTGAAAATGTCTACAAGTGCTTTGCAAAATATGAGCTACTATAAATATATGCCTTCAAATGAATGATTTAGCCACACGTCTATATGAACATGGATAGGAAGAACAGAAAGCCAAGTAAAAATTTAAAGCTTTGCACACAAACATTTTCATTCTTATTTTTCTGATGAAGTAATATGTCCTCAATGTAGAGAATAGGGAAAAATAAAGGAAATAAAAATAGCATATACAAAATACACACAAATAAAAATACACATCATAATCACACAACACAGAGATAATTGCCATTTATATTTTGATGTATTTCCTATCAGTTTTTAAATTTTACTCAAATAATTGGTAATAAACCTCTATGTATGAGGGATACTGTTTTTCTGATTAAAATTAATAAAAATTAATTATAGAGAATTTAATAGAAAGTTAAAATGCTTTATAAACACCCCTTTCCCCATGAAATTAGTTTTAATGTTTTCATTATTAATTTCAGTTTTGTATCTATTTTTTTTCATTTAATATTGTATTCTAGTGTTTTCCCAAATCATTAAAAATTCTCCAAAACTGTTTTTTAACCTTTCTATTATCTAAAAATTTAAATATATAAAAGTAGAGAGCATGATTGAATGAACTCAACACTTAGGCATCATATAATTTCAATAATTTTCAATTCATGGACAATTTTGCTTCATCCATCCCTCCCACACACACCCAATTTCTCCTCTCGCCTCCTTAGATTTTTAAAAATGAGCTGGATATCATAGTCTCATCCATAAAACTTCAGTATAGGATTACAAGTTATGAAGACTCTTCTTTAAGCTAACTATGATACCATATTACACCCTTAAAAATAAATAGTAAATCTTGAATATCATAAGATATGCTATGCACTTCCAAATTTCCCAGACTATCTCATAAATGTATGTATAGTGTTTTCATTTCTTTGTCCAAATGAGAATCTTAATAAGATATACACATTACAATTTATAGATATATCTTTTACATCTCTTTTAATCCCTATGTTTCCCTTCCCACTTTTATTTTCATTTTCATTGCAATTTATTTGTCGATGCAACTGGATCATTTTTTCCTCTAGAGTTTCTCACACTCTTAATTTTATTATTTGCATCCCTATTGCATTATTTGATATGTTTCTCTTTCCTAGTCTGGATGTTAACTGTAGACTAATACTGCTTAATAGAAATACAATACAGGACACATAGGTATTTTTTTAAATTCTGGGAGCCACAATTAAAAAGAAAAAATAAACAATTGAAATTAATTTTAATAATATATTTACTTAACCCAATATATCCAAACATTATCATATCAAGATATAATCAATATAAAATTATTTATGAGACTTATTGCGTTGTTTTTCTTACATTAATCCTTTGAAATACCAAGCAAAAAACCCTCAAATCCCTAACATGTAACATTTCTATAAAGTTTTATCATTAAAAATTCGGTGATTTAGGCGGGATTCCTGGCTGTACCCTAGTGAGGATCTGCAAATACACTTCTTAAAAAACAACTATGAACTATAAAGCTTGACAAGTTGACAAAAACAGCCCTTTAAGCACCCTGGAAATCAACCAAAGGCCTACGACAATCCAAGAGTCACTTATAACTTGAATAAACTATTGGACTTCAGACAATAAAAGTGGGAATCTGTGGTGTTTTGTCTTGGAGCTGTTCCTGTCCTCTAGTCTCCCTGATTGGTTAATGCCCATGGTGAGGCAGGCTGCTAGAATTGTGGCTGCACTGCTTTGGTAGACGAAGGTTCACTTGATGTGCTTGACATCCATGTCCAATGACGTTGTTGGTAGAAGTGACCGTCATCAGTGAAGTTGGGCCAGTGGGGAAGGCCAACAGTTCTGCTATACTGATGTTGTGAAAAGTATATTCCTGTCTGAAACTGTGTACATACAATGTTAGTCAACACTGAGCCAGTGCACAGAGTTATGAAAAAGCTCAATGGAAAATAAAAGTTGTGACAAATTTGAAAATGTTGTGAACTTTGAATGTGCTCCTAGATCCATTGGCAGAATATATAAACCTTATAGGCTCGGGGTGGTTGAGCAAAAACTGCACAATCATTGACCACAAAGCTATAGGGACACATAGTTCACTCTTAGTAAACCAGACTTAAAAAAATCATATAACAAAAGTCATGAATAGAGAAATCAGCTGCCATACATCATTAGGCAACATGTTTCACAGATTTAGCCCAGGCAGGTTAATAAATAAATACAAGAAAAAAAAAGCAGTAATTGTTTTAAAGGAAAAATCGGAATTCGAAGTTGCTACAATATATAATCGAAGTTGCTACAATATATAATCTAAAATGTCCAGTTTTCAACAACAAAAAATATGGAATATACAAAAGGGAGAGCATGCTATATACTCAGTAAAAAAAAAAAAAAAAAAATATATATATATATATATATATATGTATGTATGTATGTATGTATGTATAAACTGTCTCTGTATCAATGTTACAATTAGCCGAAATGTCTTCAAAGCAGCTATTATAAATATGTTCAAAAGAAAGTAAATCATGGAAGCCTTAATGCAAAATATGATAAAAATGAACAAACAAGTAGTTTTTAAGAAGGGAGTAGAAATTACAAAGAACCAAATGAGAATTCTATGATGGTAAAGTGCAATAATTGAAATGAAAAAAAAAATACTAGAAGGACTCAAAAACAATCTGGTAAATTAAAGACTGATCTATAGAAATTGTCCATTCTGAAGAATAGAGAGAAAAAAAATCAAAATTAAATGAACAGAGCCTTAGGGTCATGTAGGGCAACATCAAGAATACCAACATATAAAGAACAGGGGTGGTGGTGTGAGAAGAACTTTCACGGGCTCTTCTTCCTCACCTTCTTTTTGGTGTGCTGTTTCTGTTTGCTGTGATTCAGGCTGAGACCATTTGTCCCCTTATCTGCCCTGAACCCAACTGAGGAGGTTGTCTCCTCCTCCACTGCTGTCATTGCCAACTTCCCCTTTCTTTGAATGGGGGCAACTGTTTGCTGAAGTATGATGTGTGAAGAGGTGGAAGGAATTGACTTGAGCATTTCAGTTCATATATCCTAACAGATGTGAAGTGATAGTTCATTGTGGTTTTGACCTGCATTTTTCCTGATGATTAGTGATGTTGAGCCCCAAAAGATTTTAACAAAAAATATTTTGAGATGATGTCAGAAGCATGATGACATGAAGGATCTCCCAGGAACACTCCCCTTAAAATAACAACAAACTGAACATCTACAACTCAACAAATAACACCCAACTTGCAGTGTGAGAGATCTGCGCATCAGAGCATCCAAAGATGGGAAAACCTGCATGAGACTGGGAGGAAGATTAGCAGTATGAAACAAAGGAGCTACATTTCACAGCTTTAGCTCCCTGAAAGAAGAGGAGAAGAGGACATTTTACAGCCAGGTCTTAGTCTTTGAAGCCTGGAGCAGTGCTGTCTGAGTGATCAGCATATTCTACACAGCAGAGCCCAGGGATCAGGGCAGAGAGCATACGGGTGACAGCTGTGTCTTAGCAACTGCCATTGCTAAGTGAGAGGCTGAATCAAAGAGACTTGTTGTGCCCCTTCCCCACCAACCCAGAGTGTGCCATCCCCGCCCCCCATATCCTCTCAGAGATAACACACTGAACCCCAGGGGAATTTGCACAACCAGCACCAAAACATACATTACAGCTGATACCAGAGACAAGCATGGTGATATCGAAGCAAGGCAGGTGAAACCTGGGGGACAGGACTAAGGCAGGGTACCCAAACTTTTAGGCACCGGGGACTGGTGCTCCTATGAGAATCTAATGTCTGATAATCTGAGGTGGAGCTGAGGTGATGATGCTAATGCTGGAGAACAGCTGCAAATACAGATGAAGCTTCGCTAACTCACCCACCGCTCAACTCTTGTTGTGTGGCCCAGTTCCTAACAGGCCATGGACCAGTAACAGTCTGCAGTCTGGGGATCGGAGATCCCTGCACTAAAGGAAGGGAAATAGCTCCATGCACTGCAGACCTCCCTTAATCAACTCGACCCCCACCCAATTAGGCTGAGTTGGAAGGAAGCAGCAGAACATTGAATCTGACTGTTGGGACAGTAACAGGACTTCAAGACCTCTTCAGAGACTCAGACCTCCATTGCTCATCATACCCTTTCACAGGGGTGGAGCCTTGGGACAGAGGGACCTGACTGAAGAGGCACGCAGGCACATACCAGAGGATAGGGTATTTTTAGCCTCAAAAGAGAAATCCAAGAGGCTTAGATGCCATCAGCTGGAGATCAAAAGAAAAGCTCCTTTTTATAAACCTCCTAGAGAGAAATCACTATATAATAAATTTTCTTCTTCTTCTTTTTTTTTTTTTTTTAAAGCAGAGTACACTCCCATTAATGTGCAGGTGGAGAAAGAGTTCATCAAACACCAAGAACAACCAAGTGACAATTCGGATCAGAAAGAAAGTGAAAAATCCCCAGAAAATAAGTTCAAAGGCACAGAAATATGCGACTTAAATGACAGAGAATTCAAGATTGTATTTCTGAAAAAAAACTCAATAAGATACAAGAAAATTCTGACCAATAATTCCAAGAAATTAGAAGCAAAATAAACTAACAAAATGAATACTTTACCAAGGAGATTGAAACCATAAAAAACAACCAAATAAAACTTCTGGAGATAAAGAATGCATTAAAAGTCATAAATAATGAAATAGCAAGCTTAGGAAGGAAAGCTGACCTGACGGAAGAAAGAATGAGTTATGTAAAGACAGAAATCTGGAAATGACACAGAAGGAAGAAGACAAGTGACTTGAGAGTGAATAAAATGAAAGAAGTCTACAAGAACTATCTGACACCATCAGAAAAAGCAACATAAGAATAATGGGTATATCAGAGGAGAAGAGAGGGAGAAAGAAACAGAGAGCATATTCAGACAAATAGTTGACAAAAATTTTCCAAACATATGGATCTTTGAATACGAAAAGTAAAGAGGACACCCAATTATCTCAATGCGAAAAAATACCTTCTCCAAGACACAGTATATTAAAATTGTCAAAAAGTAATGACAAAGAAAGAATTCCTAAAGACAGCCAGGGAAAAAGACAGTAACTTATAAAGGAAAACCCATTAAACTATCATCGGACTTCTCAACACAAATCTTATAAGGAAGGGAGGACTGGAACCAAATGTTTAAACAATTGAAAGTAAGAAATTACAAAGATATATATATATATATATATATATATATATATATATATATATATATATATATATATATATATATATATATAATCCTGCAAAGCTATCCTTTAGATATGAAGGAGAAATAAAGACCTTTCCAGACACATAAAAACTAAGGGAATTCTCCATCATAAGGCCTGCATTACAGGAAACTCTTAAGGGGATCATTCCAAAAGTTAAAAAAAAAAAACAACACAATTATGAGTAAGATGACTAACAGATAGACAGAAGCAGAAACGTGCAACCCTTATTGAGAATAGGGTATTATAAGCTTAACTATTACATAATGTTTAAAGGCAAAAACAAAAATCCTCTAAAAGGAGAAAAAGATAACAGCCACTATAACTTAGAAGTGAATGTTCAGCATATGTAGTGATAATTTGAGACAACAAAAACAGAAAAGGGGAGACAGTAAAGATCTGAATCTTCAAAGGGGAATGGAGAAAATGGTCATGCAGAAGAAAATGGACTCCTGTATATACATAACTTTTACATAAATTTTATGGTAACCACATGCCAAAAATCCAGAACTGATACACATCCCATAAAACAAGAGGGAACGAAGGGAAAATCTAAAAAGCAGCACAAAATTAAAATAACAAACAGAAACACAAGGACAAAGAAACAATGGAGACACCGACCTACCAGAAAGCAAAAGATAGAGTGACTATAGCAAAACATATTTCAGTAATCATTCTAAATGTAAATGGACTGAACTCTCCAATAAAAAAAAGGCACAGAGTTGCAGAATGGGAAAAAAAAATCCCAACCATATGCTGCCTTCAAGAGACACATCTCAGCTGCAAGGACAACTTTAGACTGTAAGTGAAAGGGTGGAAAACAATAATGCAAGCAAATGGTATCCAGAGAAAAGCGCGTGTAGCCATCCTTATATCGGACAAAATAGATTTAAAGATCAAAAAGATAAACAGAGACAATGATGGACACTTCATAATGATAAAAGGAACTATATCATGTATCAGGAAGACCTAACACTTATCATTATTTATGCTCCCAACAAGGGAACACCAATATATATATAACAACAGAAATAAAGGGAGAAACTGACAAAAACACAATTATGGATATATTTTCTAAACAGAAAATCAGTAAGGGAATAAATCTTTAAATAACACATAAGACCAATTGGACATAATTGACATCTACAGAGTGCTTCTTCTCAAAATAGCAGCTTACACATTCTTCTCTAGTGTACATGAAACATTTTCAAGGATAGACTATATGCTGGGACACAAAACTAGCCTCAATAAATTTAAGAAGATTTAAATTATACCAAGAATACTCTCTGACATAATCCTTTGAAACTGGAGATCAACTGTAGAGAGAAAGTGGGAAGAACCACAGATACGTGGAGATTAAACAACATGCTTCTGAAAAATAACTAGATCAGAGGAGAAACAAAAGGAGACATCAGGAGATACATATAAACAAATGAGAATGAAACTACAACATATGAAAACTTTTGGGAACAGCAAAAACAGTAATAAGAGGAAAGTTCATATCATTACAGGCCTATCTCAAAAAATAAGAATGAGCCCAAATAAGCAACCTAACACTACATCTTAAAAACCAAGAAGAATAAACAAAGCCCAAAGTCAGTAGAAAGAAGAAAATATACAAATTAAAGTAGAATTAAATGAAATTGAGAATAACAAGACAAAAGAAAAAAATGAATGCATCAA
>NW_011889116.1:483313-536762 GCF_000151845.1 Pteropus vampyrus
CAAAAAATAAGAATGAGCCCAAATAAGCAACCTAACAAAAAAAAAAAAAAAAAAAAAGAACATATGAACTCCAACATCAGCAGGACAAAGGAAATAATCAAAATTAGAGCAGAATTAAATGAAATTGAGAATAACAAGACAAAAGAAAAAAATGAATGCATCAAAGGCCTGGTTTGTTGAGTATAATAAAATTGACAAACATTTGGCTAGACTAACCAAAGAAAAAGAGAAAGGGTACAAATAAACAAAATTAGGAATGAAAGAGAAGTTACGACAGATGCCACTGAAATACAAAGCATCATACAAGAATACTATGAAAATTTATATGACACCAAATTTAATAACCTAGAAGAAATGGAAAAGCTCTTAGAAATTTACAACATTCCTAGACTGAATTATGAAGAACTGGAAAATCGAAACAGACTGACCAACAGTATGAAGACTGAAACAATCATCAAAAACCTCCCAAAACGTAAATGTCCAGGACCAGATGGCTTCACCAGTGAATTCTACCAAACATTCAAAAAAGATTTAATGCCTGTTCTTCTCAAACTTTTCCAAAAAACTGAAGAAGAGGCAATACTTCCTAACTAATTTTATGAGGTCAACATTACCCTGATACCAAAACCTGATAAAGTTAACACAGAAAGGAAAACTATAGAATAAAACCTCTCATGGACACAGAGACACAAATCCTAAATAAAATACTAGCAAATTGAACACAACAACACATTAAAAATATTATACACTGTGATCAAGTGTGCTTCTTGCCAGAGTCACAGAGATGATTTAGCATATGCAAATTGCTTTATACGATATACCATATAAACAAAATAAATAATGAAAGTCATTTGATCATATTAATAGATGCAGAAAAAGCATCTGACAATACAGCATCCATTTATGATTAAAACACTTACTATAATGAGTATAGAGTAAAGTACGTCAACATAATAAAAAAAAAAACCTCAGCTAACATCATAGTTAATGGTGAAAACCTAAACACCTTTCTTCTACTATCATGAGCCAGACAAGACTGTCCACTATCATCACTATTATTCAATATAATTTTGGAAGTCTTAGTGAATGTAATCAGGCAAGAGAAAGAAATAAAAAGCATCTAACTAGAGAATGAAGTCAAATTGTCACCTTTTGCAGATGACATAATTCTATATAGAAAACCCTAAAGACTCTACTAAAAAACTATTAGAAATAAACAAATATAGTAAATTTTCAAGATACAAAATTAATATACAAAAATCTATAGTGTTCTTATACTCTAATAATGAATTTTCAGAAAAAGAAATGAAAAAAATAACAATTCCTTATGCAAATGCAACAAAAAGAATAAACTACCTAGAAGTAGACCTAACGAAAAATGTGAAAGACCTATACACTAAAAACTTAAGACATTATTAAAAGAAATTAAAGAAGACACAAATATATGGAAAGATATTCTGTGTTCATGGATTGGAAGATCAACATAGTTAAAATGACCTTATTACCTAAAACATTATACAAATTTAATATAATCCCCATCAAAATCCCAGTGGCGTCTAAAAAATAGTAGAACAAAAAATCATCAGATTTGTGTGGAATTATTACAGACCTCAAATACCCAAAGCAATCCTGAGAAAAAAGAATAAGGCCAGAGGTATTACTCTGCCTGACTTCAAATTCCACAAAGCGAGAAAAATTAAAATAGCATGGTATTGGCGGAAAAACAGATACAAAGAACAACGGAACAGAATTGGGAGTCCAGAAGTAAACCCCCGCATATGTGGGCAAATAACTTTTGACAACGGAGCCAAACCATGCAATGGAGAAAAGAAAACTTCTTCAATCAATGGTGCTGGGAAAACTGGAAAGCCACCTGCAAAAGAATGAAACAAGACTTGTCTATCACCACACACCAAAATTCACTCAAAATGGATCAAAGGCCTGAATCTAAGACCTGAAACAATAATTTCCATAGGAGAAAACATTCATGGACCTTGGATTTAGAGAGGATTTTATGATTTTGACCTCAAAAGCAAGGGAAGTAAAAGGAAAAATAAATGAATGGGACTACATCAAATTAAAAAAAAAAAACTTCACAGTAAAAGAAACCATCAACAAGGCAAAGAGGGAACCATCTAAGTGGGATGATATATTTGCAAAGAAAGCCTCCAATAAGGGCCTAATAGTCAAAATATACCAAAAACTCATATAACTCAATAACAACAAAAAACAAGCAATCTAATTACAAAATAGGCAGAGGACCTTAACAGACACTTCTCCCAGGAAGACAAACAAATGGCCAACAGACATATGAAGAGATGTTCAACTTCACTAGCTATTAGAGAAATGCAAATCAAAACCCCAATGAGATACCATCTCACACCTGTTAGAATGTCTATCATCAACAAGATAAGTAATAACAAGTGATGGAGAGATTGTGGGCAAGAAGAAATTCTCATACACTGCAGGTGGGGATGCAAATTGGTACAACCACTATGGAAAACAGTGTGGAGGTTTCTCAAAAACCTTAATAATTACCATATGACCCAGCAACCCCTCTCCTGGGTATTTACCGAAAAAACCTGAAAACATTTTTCCACAAAGATGTATGCACCTCAATGTCCATAGCAGCATTATTTAAGGTGTCCAAGACATGGAAACAACCAAAGTGTCCAACAATAGATGATAGGATAAAGAAGAGGTGGTTCGTATACACAATGGAATATTATTCAGCCATAAGAAAAAATCAAATACTGCCATTTGCAACAGCATGGATGGATCTTGATATGATCATGCTAAGAGAAATAAATCAGACAGAAAAAGTTGAAAAAACATCACAAACAAACAGAATCATGAGCATGGACTGTGGATTAGTGGTTACCAGAGGAAAGCAGAGGATAGGGGAGGTAATGGGGTAAAAAGGGTTACATACTTGGTGACTGAAGGAAATCTAACTTTTGTTGGTGAACACACAATGTAATATATATTTTTGACATACACTTGAAACTTATTTGATTTTATTAATGTTACTTCGATAATTTTTAATTAAAATAAAAAAATACCAACATATGCACAGTATGAGTCCCAGAAGAGCAGGTGAAAAAGAAAGGATAGAACATCCTTCACAAAAATATTTGCAAATTTACACATGTCAAAAGAATTATGTTACGAAATTAAAAGGACATGAAATACTAATGTACTACAACATGGATGAAGAAGAGCATTATTAAAGCATTGTGAAAAAATCCAGATGACAATGACCTGATTCCATTTGCAGGAAATATCTAGAGTAGGAAAATCCATAGACAGAAAATATTATTAGTGTTACCTTAGCCTGGAGGAAGGTTGAATTGGGAGTGACTGCTTAATGTATGTGAGGCTTACTTTTAGGGTGATGGAAATGTTTTAAACACTAGATGGTGGTGATTGTTTTATAACTCTATAAATTTACCCCAAATATTTGAATTTTACATTTAAAATGGGTAAATTGTATATGAAGTTTATCTCAATAAAGCTGTTTAATAAAGAAATAGTAAAGAAATCAACAAGAACAAAACAGATCAGTAACATTGACTACCTGAATAATATATTTTTGTACAGTGGCAAAAGTCATTAATTAACAATCATAACTATAAAATTTTTAATTTACATGGTGCTTTTATGTGTATTATTTTATTGGAGACATTTGCCAGTACTCTGAGAGAGGATGGCAGTTAGCCTTAATTATGCAAAAGAAAAAGAGGTTAGCTGATTTATTCAATGTAAGTGGTACAAGATGGGCCCAAACTGAGACTTTCTAACTCCTAGTTCAGTGCCTTTCCTACTAAATTAAGCAAACCCTACTTTCTTTTGTGGCAACCCAATTGGAAACACATTGTATTACTCCCTGTAGGTGAATACAGAAACTTAGATATTAGACGAGGCGATCACAAAGGTGAAAATTACAATGCAATCTGTGTTGTGTTCTTACTGAGTATTTGTTGGTAGGGAGGCTGAAGAAATGTTCTGAATTATTTTCTTGTGGCCTGGAATGGTGCAGAGATCTCTTTCAGACTTATCACACATTGACCCAGCAACACCGAGCCAATTTAGTGTCTAGTAAACGCAAATTGTGTAGGGGAAGTTTTGTTGCAGACTGACACCTGTGTCTAGTAAACGCAAATTGTGTAGGGGAAGTTTTGTTGCAGACTGACACCTGGTAACCTTGTAGAGCAGCCATGTTTTTATAGTTTGACTGGTTTCACTTATAGCATCTTAGCACTCTTCCACTAAGGTCTAAATTCCCTCTTTCCTGGGCATCTTTTTGTCATCCTTGTTCAAGGAGCTTGTTCTGTTTGTTACATAAGCAAAGCAAAATATGTTTCAGATGCTCTATGTAGGAGCTAGAGGTTACCTGGTTTTCTAAGCTGCAACCTAAAATCTTGACCGAGTTTCTCACTCTGATTCCAGCTGCTTCCTTTGAATCTTATATCAGAGAATCTGTGACCCTCATATAGCAAAGAGATTAAGAGTACAGGCTCTGGAACTGGACCTTTTGGATTTGAATTCTAGCTCTATTTGCTGTGTGATCTTGGTGAAATTACTTGACCTTTCTGTACTTCTGTTTTTTCATCTGTAAAATGAGGAAAACATATCTCACTATGAAATTTTCAAGCATTAAATACAATTATGGATGTAAATTTCTTAAATGAGTACCTGAGTCTTCTTTCTAGTCATTCTACTTCTAATAATAATAATAATAATAATAATAATAATAGTAATAAGCATTATTATTTAAGCAAGCTGATTGCTTGAACTTATACTGGGGGCTTTCCTGTGATACCTGTTTTTTTTTTTTTTAAACTTTGAATCTTATTATTTTCATGTATTAGCCACAACAGCTTTGTAAGTTTATAGGATTATTGATAGTAGGTTTTCGCCACTTTTTATATAAGAAAATGGTGGCACACTACTTTGTCATGAAGCTGGGTCTAGGACCTACATTTTAGGATTCTTTCATAGGGCTCTTTCTTATTTTTAATTAAATTTATTGGGGGTGACATTGATTAATAAAATCATATAGATTTCACGTGTACGATTCAATAAAATGTCATATATATATTGCGTTGTGTGTTCACCACCTAAAGTTAAATTTCTTTTCATCATCATAATATAGCCCGCTGCCTTTGGTCTAGTTAGCTTTTGCCCAGAGCAGCAAAATACTTGGTTCAAACCTTGGAAATCAGTTTTTAATACTTGTACCCACCTCTCCAATTAAGTCGCTTAAATGTCTACTTCTTTGTAGCATATGTTAATTAGATTAGCTCTTTTTTTTGGTCTAATATTTAACATAATTGAAGATGAGTTTCAAGTTGTAAACAGTGAAAATGTTTCTGCTGCCAGTTGTTATACATGAAACTTGAGAGGGCTATAGATTTTACTGAATCACAGTGCAGAAGATGCATGACAATAGTGTTCTATGTTAATACTTGTTATTTGCAAACTATGGAAGAAAGTAATATCTCTGGTTGTTCAATGCCATATTTAAAGCCTATTACTTTTCAAGATACCAATGTCATATTTAAAGCCTATTACTTTTCAAGATACTATATTAAAGATGCTACATTTTAGATAAGTATGTTAATGCCGAAATTACTGTGAAATTTAGAAAACCCAATGTAATTCATTGTAAGAGAAATGAATTGGATATGATTGTTTACTTGGGGAAATAAATAGCTATTATTCTTCCCCAAAGAATAAAAAAAGCTTTTTATACATTCAGTTGCCTTCGATTTTCTTGAAGATTTTTCCCCATATTAACTGTTTAGCTTATTAACATAATCCACCACGACGGATATTGAGAAGTTATAAGAGAAAGATAATTTGAAATTACTTTAGGAAGCTGTTTCAGTTTCAAAAGAGATGGTGTGATGGACATAGATGTCACTGCAACTCAGAGATGTATTTTTATTTTCAAATTACTAAGAGATAGAGATGTTGTAGGTACTTATACATTCAAAAATAAATCCCTGTCTCAATTAATTTAAAATACAAACCAGAGATTCTGGGCCCTTATTTGGGCATGCACTAAGCCAGCGGCTCCCAACCTTTTGGCACCAGGGACCGGTTCTCCTATGAGAATCTAATGCCTGATGATCTGAGGTGGAGCAGAAGAGGTGATGCTAGTGCTGGGGAGTGTCTGCGAATACAGATGAAGCTTCACTGGCTTGCTCGCCACTCACCTCCTGCTGTGCGCCCCAGTTCCTAACAGGCCACAGACTGGTACTAATCTGTGGCCCGGGGGTTGAGGACTCCTGCACTAAGCCATTTCCACTTATCTAATGGGATATTATGACATACTCAAATCTTTAAAATTATGATATATGTATAGTTCCATTCCCAAGAACTTTGTCCAAACTTGTGTGTATTTGTGGTGAATGAGGGACTTTTGGAGTCCAAGTTTTCTAGGCAGCAATGGGGAATACTAAAAGAGAATAAAAGTCCAAAATATTTGGTCTAGAATTCTAAACATTGATGTTTCTTTTAAAAATATCTTCCAGGTTAGTTTCTTTGTGGAATCTGGTGACAAAACCAACTTTTCTG
Source organism: Pteropus vampyrus (assembly GCF_000151845.1). Taxonomy (NCBI): domain Eukaryota; kingdom Metazoa; phylum Chordata; class Mammalia; order Chiroptera; family Pteropodidae; genus Pteropus; species Pteropus vampyrus. Next base: position 489,896 of record NW_011889116.1, read on the forward strand.
TTTATTATTCTTCTCTCTATTTTTCTTATGTAATGTAGCATCAGTATCCATAAAAAATATTTGGAGTTTTTATCCAAATATAATGAGGAAAAACTAAAGACACAAGCAGCCAGAAAAAAAAAAAAAGAACATCTACAGAAAGAGATGCAAGATAATTAATCATCACTATTTAGTTGTGAAATTAAGCAACTTCCATTTTTCTCTTTCAAAGTAGCCTAAAGAGCCTGTTGAGGTGCCATGAGGACATCATCCACAGCTGTTCTCACAACTGAGTCAAATCAGTTTTGGGGGATTATTTTTTTAAGAAGTACCTTTCATCCTGTCATTATAAGATTAGCTTAAACAAACACATGTGAACCAATGTGGTAAGAAGTTCAACTCTTGAGTGTTATCTCTTCGATATAATAGGATATCTTTGTACCACAAAAAGCAGTCTACCTCGAAAGCCATCATTTCCCAGATAAGAGGTCCTATATGCAGTACATAAAATTCTCAGCCTATCTCCTGAAAAAATAATGATTTATTTATCTTTTTTATTTACTAAAGTGTTATGGTTGTATCCATGAGACACCAGGATAACTGGCCAATTCCATGAGAAAATCAAACTAGTGCTTCAGGCTTTATATATTTATTCAGGCTGTCGTCACATGGAAATTGATGTTTGTTTGTTTTTTTTAAATATTAGAATTCAGTCAGACTGCAATTTATTTGGTGAATAATTAAGTGAAGTCCATCAAATAGCTGCTGAGTAATTAGATAATAACAAACTTTTCAAAAAACTCTTGATTTTACCAAATCTGTCATAGTTTTCTAAAGCAACCGATTTATGTCTAGGCAGTGATCTTTCTTTCCTCTTAGCATAATGTTCATTCATCTAAAAAAAGAGAAAAATAAAAAGAGCAAACAACAAGCTATGAAAGATAGCTTCAGCAAATACTATAAAGGCTTAAATTGCTTTCTATGTTGCACCAATATAGTTTATTTTTTTTTTAAACTTACTAAGGTCTCCAATAGATAAATGCACAAAGGACAAAAATACATAGTTCACAAGAGAAGAAATAGAACTATTCAGCCTCACTGATACCCAAACAAGTGCAAACTAAAAGAAAAAGATACTTTTAATTTACTAACTTCAAATAGACATTAAAAAAACGATCCTCAAAGTTGCCAAGGGTACAATGAGAGGAGAGTTTCCCCACACATTGCTAATGGCAGTGTAAATCATTACATCCCCCCAAACTCCAAATTGTTCAAACCTTTGGCATATTAATTCAAATTTTTGGAATCTGCCCTAAGGAAATAATAAAAATATTGAAGATTATCATGTTATCTTTATATGACTTCAGTTATAATACTTATAAATGGGGAGAGAAAAATATAAATACCCAACATTAGGGAATGTGGATGTAAATTGTGGTACATCCACTCTACAATGCTATTAAAAATCATGGTTATAGAAATTGCATAAAATATGCAGAAAACATCTAGAATGAAGGAAGCAACATGAAAAAATGTATGTGTATGTTATGACTAGAACGAAATGAACCAGAATGACAGCAGTCACTCTTACTGGCTGGTAGGATGATGATGGAAATCTCTTCCTAAATTTTGTGAAGATTCAAGAAATTATGCTACTTTTATAGCTCCTTGCTGCCCCCATCCCCCGCCACAACATAACGAGTTACTACTTGAGTGTTTCCTTAAGAAAAACAAAGAAATATCAGAAAAGAATCAGCCAAGAGTTCATGTTCCTTTTAAGGACTGTCCAAGTTCAGTGTTTTCTGAATCAGTCAATCTGCATCCATGAAAAGGTCTTTGTTGAGAAAAAAATGTTGTAATACTTTCTAAGAGTACAATTACCCTTTGCTAGCTATTTTCCAGGTACTGGGTGGCCTCCTTTCCTCTGTTTGTTGTGCTGTGAAGGCCTGTTCTCCTTGAGCAATGTCCTATGACCTTTTTTTTTTTATGGAGTGGAATGAGCTTTTTTGGTGAAGGTCTCTACCTATAAATAGTTGCTGTGAGTAGGACAAAACTGTCTTGTGCTGAGGGTAAACCAAAAACATTTTTCACTTGGAGAGGGCATTGTATATGATAAAGAACAAGAAATGGAAAGAATATAACAGGATAGAGGAAGAGGAAGGGAAGTTTTCCCATGCATACACACACACACACACACACACACACACACACACACACACACACACACACACATCAGACCTGTGGATTCAAAAGTAATATTTTAAGTAAACTACCCTATAATAGATTGGAATGTGTGTAAGAGGGATGGGGAGAGGAAGAGGAATGGAAGGGAATGGAGAGGAGGAGAGGGGAATGATAAATAATGCAAATTTGGTCTTGGATATACCCATCAGCTTTTGTTTTGTCCTGTTTTGTTTTTGGCCAATCAACCCAAACTTACTTTAATTTCATATACAATCATGGGATTTTAGAACTGGATGAGCTCTTTGAGATAATCCAATCTTCTTATTACATTTAGAGCAACTAGAGGCACTGATATACCTAAGGCCACTCTGCCAGTGTTCTTCTGAAATACAGAGTAGAGTAGTGATTAAAAGTGTGGCCTTTGGAGCCAGATTGTCTGAAATGAAATCTCAGCTTTACAGTTTAGTAGCTGGTTCCTTGAGTTTTCTTTATCTAGAAAATGGGGATAAAAATAGTACCTACCACATAGGATCCTATAAGAATTAAAGGAGTTAATACATGTAAAGCACTTACAGCAGTGTCTAGTACGCCTGATACCTGCTTACTGCCATATGAGTTAACTGCTGCTGCTGCTATTACTGTGATAATTCTGCCATTCCCAGGCCAATGATTTCCACATACCAAATTGTCTCTCCACAGCCTTATAGTGACTGAAGAAACAAACATAAACCTCCATGGGTTTCCTCTGAAATCACCTTGGAGTTTATCTTGTTACCAGCTAGAAAGTGAAAAACACAAGGGTGAACCCCAGATGGTAATATTTGAATTTACACTATGTGATCTATCTGAATGGGTCTCCTGCAGAAGCAAAGATGATTGACTTCTTTTTTATCATCCTGTTTCATAACATCATGTGTTTTACCTATACATTGCTTTTTGGTTCCTCAGAAAACTAAGGATTGATTTACCATATGATCCATCTTTCTACTGGGTATTTACCCCAAAGACTTGAAAACCCATATTCGAAAATATATTTGCACACCAATGTTCATAGCAGCATCATTCACAGTGGCCAGGGCATGGAAGCAACTGAAGTGTCTAATAATAGATGATAGGATAGCTGTTATCAATAGGACAAGTAATAAAAAAAAATGTTGGAGAGTATATGGAGAAAAAGGAACCCTCATACATTGCTGGTGGGACTGCAGATTGGTCCAGCCACTATAAAAAACAGTATAGAGATTCCTCAGAAAACTGAGAATTCATCTACCATATGATCCAGCTATCCCTCTACCGTATATTTTCCCAAAAGACTTGAAGACCCATATATAAAAAGATATTTTCACACTGAATAGTAGCATTATCCATGGTGACCAGTATATGGAAACAACCAAAGAGTCCTATGATAGATGACTGGATAAAGAAGCGGTGTTCTATATATACAATGGAATATTATACAGTCATAAGAGATGAAATACTGCCATTTGCAACAACTGGGATGGACCTCGAGATAATCATCTAAGTGAAATAAGCCAGACAGGAAAAATTGAAAATCACGATATCACTTATATGTGGGATATAAACCTAAAAGCAACAAATAAACAGGATAAACAGAGACTCATGGACGTGGACTATAGACTAGTGGTTACCAGAAGTTAGGGGATAGGGGGAGGGGGAGGTAGAGGAGGTAAAGGAGGTCAAATATGTAGTGACAGAAATAAATCTAACTATGGGAGGTGAATACACAGTGTAACATAAATATGCCTTATTGTAAAAGTGTACAGTTGAAACTTATTGGATTTTGTTAACCAATGTCATCATAAAATATAAATCAATTTTTAAAAAATTATAGTTTTCAAAGTATAGAGAAATAAAAAAATTGTTTTGATGTGAATAGTATTGTATGTGTGTTTGGTTTTTATGAGTTGACAGTAAATAACATTTGCTTGTCAGTAGATCTCCAGGATGCCATGTTGGACACTGAATGCAAAAGTCAATTAAGCAAATATGAGCCTATCCTTTACCTAAGAATATTTGGAACAGCACCTGTTCAGAATTACTATGCTTTTAATGCTTGTTAGATTTAAAATATTAATGTTTTTCTTAATGTTTTCCCACTTCTTTTATTTTCAAGAAGTGAACTATGTGTGAGTGAATTCAGGCTCTGCCTCTGAAGACTTTGGTAAATACCACAGCTATATACCTTCACAGCTCTTGGCACACAGAGTTGTGTGTTCTTCCATATCAAATGCTTAAAGAGACATGGAATATATTCTGCCATATGGGTCCCAATGACACAAATTTTAAGATAAGAAGTTGTTGAGGGTCGGGGAGAAGGGGAAGGATTATTTTCTCTTGGTTTAAATCAATTTTGAGGTTTAAAGGAAGATTGCTTTCTAGGACATTCAATAACCTTGGATAGGTATGATATTTCTGTCTGATGAATAGCTGTGAATAAGTTTGAAACAGCTATAACAATATGTCTCTCTCTCTCTCTCTCTGTCTCTCTCTCTCTCTCTCTCATTTTCATGTTGCAAGTAAACACCCTGAAGGAAAAGAGAATTTCTAGATTTCAATACATAGAAAATGAGTGTGATTTTAACATGATAAATCATAGATACCAAAACTCATTAACATTAGACATTAGAAGTGAAATTTTTTTTCGTTTTTAACTTTGTTAGCTTTGAATAAAGTTAAATATAAACTCATGACCAACTGAGGCTTAAGAATGATTGTTATTTTGGCCATACCTCTGCTATGTTAATCTCAGTCAGAGTAAACCAAAGATTTGGTTGAAAAACCAAGTGAGAGAAGGGCACTGTGCTTTAGAAAATAAAATAATATCTGTTTACCACTATATTATAACAGAAAGTACTTTAAATTATTTTTTTTAAGTATAAAGGCCTTGATTGATATTTTTGCATTATCAATGTCCTTATGTGGAAAAAAACTGTCTTCTCCTCCTTGGTGAACTTCCATTCTCTAATGAACAAAGAACTCTACGTATGTGTTAGCCAAAATTAAGTTAGATGAATTTTATTGATTAAAGAGTGAAAGTACAATTCTCAGCTGCAAAACTGCATCTCTGGAAGTCTGCTGTTTGTACATTTCTCACTCTGCCCTGTTTGTAGCAAAATCAAGGCCTGTAATCCAGGTAACTCTGCACCTCCTGAACAACATGCAACAGGAACATTAAAAAAAGCAATTAAAACTTGCCTTATAAGATCAATGCTCAATGGAATTTCACTGTTTGTGGTGATGGTGTTGGTGATGAACAAATAAGCTAATTGGGTACAGTCTTTCCCCACTATCTTCATCTTTGGTGGCCAACATTCCGTTGTCTTTCTTTATGAGTCATTGCATTCTACTTTGTGATAAAGTTGTTTATTTATCACTCGCATTAAGCTCTGAGTTCCTTTGGCAGAGAATACGGCCTATTCGTTTCCACATTCTCTCTTGCCCCTTTTATGAGTTCTTGGCAATTGTTTACTCATTCATTCAATAAATATTGATTAAATGTCTACTATATGCCAAACACTGTGCTTATTCTGGGGCTATAGTGACGAATATAACAGATAAAAATATCTACCATCATGGAGGTTACATTTTAGTGGAGAGAGACAGACGGTGGACAATAAACAAATAAGCAAAATATATAGTGTGTCATCTAGTGATAAGTACTATGAAAGTCAAGAAGGAAGATGATAAGTTACATTTTTTAGTGGTTTACAATGGGAGGTTGCAAAGGCCCTGAGGTAGAAATATGCCTGATATTTTCAGAAACAGCAAGAAGGCTAGTGCATCTACAGTGCTTGAGATAGGGGGAAATATCAGAGGATGCTTTTGGAGTGGTTAGGGTAGGGAGGGGTTGACCTTGTAGGGGCCTTATAGATCATTGTAAGGATTTTGGCTTTTATTTTGAAGGAAACAGGATACTATTGCTCCTTCTGAGCAAAGGAGAAACATGACATGATGGATTTTAAAAGCTTCATTCTGGCTGTAGTGTGGAGAATGTGCTACAAGGGAGTAATGGCTTAAGCAGCAGATCAACTAGGAGGTTATTGCATTAATCCAGGTGGAAGATGATGGTTTGAACCAATGTGGTAGTGGAGAAGTGGAGAGCATTGGGTTCTGGATATATTTCAAAGGTAGCATCAACAGGATTTACTGATGGACTGTATGTGAGATGTGAAAGACAAGAATCCAAGATGGCTTTAATTCTGAGGCCTAAGCAAACAGAATGTACTTGCTATTTACTAAAATGGAAAAGACTGTAAGAGGAGCAAGTTTGGAAGGGGTGGGAGTCAGGAGCTCAGCTTTGAACATATTAAGCTTGAGATGCCTTTTAGATATCTAAGAAGAGATATTGAGTAGGCAGCTGGACATTCAAGTCTGTGGTTTGATGGAGAGACCTATGCTGGAGCTATAAATTGGGGAGTTATGAGTGTATAGACAGTATGTGGAGCCATGAGATGAAATTAAATTATTATTGAGTCATCAGTATATGTTCATTTATAATACTTATCTACTTTTTCTCCAAGTATGCTTATCTCTGATATTATTTCAAATCAAACTAAGTTTCTTTGTAGACCATTTACAGAATCTTTAGGTTTAGGGGTTAGTTTCTACAATGTGCGTACCTAGAGTATTGTTTAGTGTTATAGGGGATATGGAGAAGTACAAGACTCAAATTTTGCCCTCAAAGACCTTAATATTTGGTTAGAGAAATAAGACTTTGACTTGTGAAATTTTGTTCACACTACAAGGCATTATATAGCATTGAATGAATATCAGTCAGTCCATACGCTTTATTGAGTGTTTTTGCCATATGTGTTTACTATATATGCAATAGGAATTCCAAAATGTGACATGCTCTGTATAAGGAGCCACCATCTAGATATCTATAGATTTCTTTGAAAATACATCCGGTAAAAAGCTGCAGAAAAAGAAAGGAGTCAATTTCACTGCAAAAGAAAATCATAAGGGTGTTTAGTCTCAAACTAGGTTTTTTAACATTGTATGTGAAAGGACCAAGTTGCAAAGTTGCAGCAGTGAATGAAGGTGATAATAAAATTAATTAATTAATGAAAATAAGCAAATTCTTTTAGGGCTTTAAACTTTTCAGTGAATTTTGACACCTCAGATAATATTTGATATTCTTGAACCCAAATAAGGTGCTAAGTGCTAAGTAAGGCAGGTAATGCCTTGACTGGCTCTAAGAGCCTCAGTGGCTCTTAACCCAGTATTCTGTGAAGAATGGGGTTCTTTCAGTGATTTATCATGAAGTTTAAAATGTTTATTTCTAAACCCAATTTAGATCCTGCTCTTCTTATACCAGTATAGTCACCAGAAGTGTTGTTTACGTCCTCTCTATAGTATGAACAAGAAGTTACCACCAAATAACTTATTAAAAATGCTGTGTAAGCTTAAGGGTCAAAAGCCAAAATATGAGCACAAAGGGCTCAGTGCCCCTCAAGGACACTACTGTTTCATGAGCCTTTCACTCAGAATCCTTCCCTATCTTAAATGCAATATTAAACCAGAAGCAAGAAAGTGCTTTTTCTGAATGTAGTTCTTTTACCAGTTTTTATTTCAAATGTGGGATATGATGGGTTAATATTTGTACTCTTGGCCACCTTCAAATCTTATAATATTTTTTAATCTATCTACTGACTTTAAAGACATACACATACCATAGAACAACATTGTCCTTTATTTGCAATGCAATAAAAATATTTTCGAATGCTGTGTTTTTTACCTTGAGTATTTTCTGAGACTACAGCCTCCAGCTTAATCCTTAATGCTTGACAATGTATGCATGTAACTCAAAGTGTTATTATTGCCTCCAGCTAGTTTTATGTCATCTAGTTTGTCTTTTGCTCCACTCCTTTGATAGTATTATCAGGACCAATTGTAAATCTTCCAGATGCATTTCCTTGCAAAAGGACAAATCTGAAAAGGCTTGTATTTTTCCCTCTTTCAGGACTACTTATATTAAAGGAGTTCCTCTTTCTTTTTTTCATGAAACTGAGCTTCCTTAATCAGAGATGGACCAAACAGACTGTAAACCCTACCAGCCTCTGTCAAAAGTCAAGCATGAAATGGATCTAGCCTATACTAGTTCTTCCGATGAGAGTGAAGATGGAAGAAAACCAGGACAGTCATACAACTCCAGAGAAACTCTGCATGAGTATAACCAAGAGCTGAGGATGAATTACAATAGCCAGAGTAGGAAGAGGAAAGAAGCAGAAAAATCTACTCAAGGTATGTTTTTATTGGATTTTTGCAACCCATACTATTTCTCATTAGAGAATGCTTGTGTGCATCAACTTATATTTCAAAAACAAATTTACTGATGTTAACTGATTAATAATCCACACTACTTACATATGCTTAGTGAATCTGTTTCATATGCCAATCCAACTGAGTTTGTAGGTCACATGTGCTTTTCACGTATTATGCATGAATTTGGAAGCAGCAATCCTCTTATCAGAGCATTCAAAATTTGTCTAATCCTACAAATAGCCATTTATAGCCTGAAGGATAAATAATTTATAATAAGATGAAAAGTAAATAGCTAAGTGCTTTTCAAGCCATTGCCTATATGGGACAAAAGCCTCCAATAAATATTTGACTTCTAAAAGAGGTCCAGAAAGTCTGTCCACAGAATGCTGAAACCTTGTGCAGCACAGTCTGAAGGGAAAGTAAGAATTTGTTGGAACCCTTCCTGCCACAGCCATAATGTGGAGCATATCCTTTGGTCTGTCAATTATAGATTGACAAGAAAGTTTCTAATAAATAGAAAACAGGTCAATAGAAATATCATTTCCTTATTTATTTTCAATTGATAGATAATCAGTATTAGACACTTTTAATTACATAGAAAAAGATACTGACATTGGCACACACTACCTTTTTTTAATAGGTAAATGCTGAGATGAAAAAAATAGATTTGATTATCTAGATCAGTGGTTCTCACTGTGTGGACCCCGGATCATCAGTAGAGCAAAACCAGTGAACTTGTTAGAAATGCAAATTCTCAGACCCTACCCCAGTCTCCTTGAGTCAGAAACCCTGAGGGTGGGGCGTAACTATCTGGTTTAGGGATTTCTGATGGTGACTCAAGTTTGAGGACTATTGCTCTATCCCTTTGAAATCTCTTTACTCAGTTGGCTTCAATGATCACATTTATTTGGTTGATTTACAAATATTTATCTTCATCCCTATCCTCTTTCCTGAACTAGCTGTAAATTTCCCATTACTTGCTGGACATTTCCAAATGAATAACCTACTGGCAACTCTAAATCAATATATTGAAAATGAAGCAATTGTCTTAGCATCCTAATTCCACTCCTCTTCCTTAGAATGCAGCATCTGTTAATGGTGCTGCCCTTCTCTCCAGCTATCCAAATGTACTTTCTGTATCTAATCAGTTGCCTCTTCCAGCAGATTTAACCTCTGCATGTCTCAAATCCATCTTTTCATCTCCATTATCATTATCACTACTCTAATTATATCTGACATAGACTGTTATTTGTTTCCTAACTGATCTCCTTGGACACCCCTTCATCCCTCTTCAATCCCATTGCTGTCTTGTTACCTCTTTTTTGGAATGTCTTTTACTGCCTCTCCATTATCTATATTCAACTACCTTGAAGGCCTAACTTACCAGCATCTTTACCATACAGCTATTGTTGTACTACCTTATCTGGCACCATCCCTACTCCATTGTAAAGGTAATCTCTTCTTCCTTGAACTTGAAGCATACTTTCTTTGTTCCCATTTCTACTTTTTATTACATTTGTATATTATCTCCTAGATTGTACACTCAATGAAGATGGGGATCATGTTTATTTATTAATTTCTATTTTCTATAATACTTTGCATATAATAAATGCTATAATTTTTTTTATTTAAGGAACATATTGCCATCAACTGAAACATAAGTACTTATGCATTGAAAACTGCTTTTTAAATAATGACATTGGCACAGTTTACCTTTTTTAAGAATAAATCAATGCTGAGATAAAAAGAAAAGGGATTTGATTATCTAGATCAGTGGTTCTCAAAGTGTAACCTGGGCCAGCAGCAGAAGCATCACCCACAAATTTGTTAGAAATTCAAATTCTCAGGTGCCACCCTAGACCACGTAAAAATGTAGTTATTACAAGTGAAAACTACTGTATTCTAATGAGTATTGGAATTTTGCAGTAGAAAAACTTTAAATTGAGTTAAAGATTTAGTCATGCTAACATTCAAATATAAAGTAAATGTCTATGTTATTAACTATATTACTCATTTTTAGCTCAACATAATTGGTAAAAGTTTTATATGTGTTTTTTTTTTCCCAAGCAATTCATTTTAATCTTCCCTATCAATTAAGCTAAAGACAGTGTAAACTTGCTACAAAATAATTTTATTCTTCTCTCTAACTGGCAATTGGGAAATGTTTTCCTATAGGAATTTTTTGGGGGCTCTTTTATGCTTCAGAAATGTGTAGTTCCCATTAAAATATTTCTCTATACAAGTTTGTCTTTACAGAATATGAACTTATAGTTGTGAGTTGTGGGTTATAGGATTGGAGTGTAGAGTGCTTGGTTTAATATATTTTGAGTTTAAATAAGAATACATTTGTAGTGAGAGTTCTAAAAATATAAACAATTTTTTATTGAGCCAGTATAAAGAGCTGGCAGTCTCAGATTTTGTTTCTGTGTATTGTGATCAAAATGAATTTTGGGATGAGAGAAGTTTGTTTTCTATGATGCCATCCTAACTCCCTTTTCCATAACCTACAATTACTCCATAAGTAATATTTAGTACTTGCTATGTGTCAGACCTTGATTCGGATGCTGGGGATGGGGATAACTATGATAGTTTCTGCTTATAGGAAATTAATGATGTGGTAGAGAACATAGACATCAAATAAATCACTGTAATTAAATGTAATAAGTACTTTTACAGACAAATAAAGGGCTGTAGAAGAACACAAGGAATCAGGGTCTTATAGAAAGGTAATATTTGATCTAGGTCTTAAAATGTGAGTAAGACTTTACTAGAAAAAGGACATTCCAAGAGGGTTGATTAGCAGGTACAAAAGCATAAAGCTGTAAAAAGACCTGGAATGGTGAAAATTTTAATATGACTAGAGTAAGGTACATTGGATCCAGATCATGAAAAGTCTTGCATGCTCGATCTAGGAGTTCTTTTTATCCTTTAAGCATTAAAAATACTTTTAAGTGATGGAGAATTTAATGATGAATTATATTTTTTTATAATGAGATGTGTAAAAGAGAATTGTAGATGTGTTTGCAGCAATGTAGAATATTTATTCAGTTGGGGAAAATTGGATAAAGGGAGACAATCTGTGAAGGTACTGAATCAACCCAGGCTAAGAATGGTGGTGATTGTTTAAACTCTAGTTATATCAGTGGAGGTGGAGAAACATATTCAAGAAATATTAGTGTGGTAGAGTTGATAAAACTTGATAATTGATTACTTGTCAAGGTTAAAAGAGATAACAGAGTGAAAGATGACTAAATTTCAAGTTTGGGAAACTAGGAGGATGGAGATCTATTTACCAAGAGAAGGAAAATAGGAAAAGGAGGGGGTTTGGAAGGAAAGAAAAAAAAATTATTTCTGGATATGTTAAGTTTAAGATGTTGGGGGGGGCATCCAAGTGGATTGTCCATTAAGCAGTTGAAAATCTGTGTGTCTAGAGTTCAGGAAACATCTGGACTGTTTATATAAACAGATCTGAGTTCATTAGTGTCTTATAATAGGAGATACCTAGGGATGGATGAGATTACCCAGGGAGAATGTGTAGATAAAAGGATAAAAAGGATAAAAATGATTTCCTTAATTGGGTATGAGGCTAGGAAAAAAAAACAAGGACAAAAAGCTGAATCTATCATCTATGTATTGATATAAATGCTCTTTCAACCTTTTAAAAGCTTTCAGCTAGCACCATTCTTCAGTGCTATGAATTATATATATTAAAGTATAAAGATCCAGGAGGTGAAAGACTAGAAACTCAGATTTTATCTGCCAATGACTTGCTGATTTTTAGAGATACTTAAGAGGGAAAATATGTACCTCTTTGGGAGAGAAATGAATTATCCTACATTAGGCAAAACTGTGGGCCCAATGAACATCTTTTTTGTAAGGTCTAGAATTCCCTTTGTTGTTTTACTTCACATATTTACTACCAATGAATACAAGAAAATGTTCTTAATTTTCACATACATATGTCAGTGTTAGCATCCTGAATCAACCTAGCTAGAGGTGAGTCTGACTCATTATTTTTAAGGAATAAAATTATCAGAATATCGTTCAGTGTTAAGTCAAGAAGGAAGAAAGCAAACATGTTGATTGGGCACCTACTATAGTAACAGACACTGTACTAGAAGCCTTTCAAGCTTACTAGCTGTGCAACCTTAAGCAAGTCAGTGCAACACTCTGAGCCTGTTTCTCATCTGCAAAATTGGTTTCATCATCATCAATATAATAATAATAATAATAATAATAATAATAATAATAAATCTTGAATGGTACCTACTCTGTTCCAGGACTCTTCTAAGTGCTTTACATTTGTTCCTCATGAGCACCTTATGAGGTGTGAGATATTATCCCCAGTTTACAGATAAGGTAACAGAAACTCAGAGAAAAATAACTTGGCAGAGTTTCTGCAGCTAAGAAGTGGTGAGAGTTGGATTAGAAATCAAGTCTATGGCTTCAAAGTTCCCATTGTTCACCATGCTACACTGCCTCCCATATTATATTCTGAGGTTGTGATAAGGCTTAATTGTGATCGTAAGTGTGAAAGTGTTTAGCGACTCTATAAATGTTAGTTTCTCTTCATCTCCTTCCCAACAACCTTGCCAGCCTCTTTATGTTCCAAGGTGATTTAGAAAGTGTTTCCTTTCTGATTATCTTTAGAAAAAAGACAGAGATATGCTATATAATTTATAATGAAGTATTCCTGAGCCTGGTTGTTAGTTTCCACTTTTTAGAGAAATTAATGTGTCATCCAATTCAGGACTTGTTTTGGGAAAATATTAATAAAAAGAAATACTTGATTCCATCTGATAGTATCTTCATATTCTTACCTTTATTTGCCAAGAAAGCAGTCCCGCTCATGTACACACAGAACGCTGGATGCTAAAACTGATTTTTGTTATTTTCCAAAATATTTTAAATTAAGGGATGAACACTAATCTAATATTATTCACAATTCTTTACTAACAGAATGAATAAACCCTAGGCAAGCTCATTTTATGTAATTTTAGCAGGTGTCCAATAGCAGTGGTAGATTTCCTGGAGGCATACAGGCTAGTGATTGTTCCCAAGCAGCCTCACTTCCAAGGGAGGCTTCAATTAACTAAGAAATTAGTATAAGACAAATGAAAAAAATAAATATTTGGACATATAAACAAAAAGTGAGGTACAAAGTGCTAAAGGATAATAATCTTTGTACCTCACAAAAAGTGAGGTACAAAGATGCTAAAGGATAATAATTTTAGTTATGAGAATTGCCCTATAATTTTTTTTATAATAAATAAGGTTAGTTCTGACTATAGGCATTTAACTGAAAAGTAATTATGAATGAAAAGTCATCCGTGCCTAAAAAGGAGGTATGGTGAGGACCTATTACAAATCCCATGAGATCTTGGACTCCTGAGATACTATGGCTGACACTAATATTTTGTTTCTTCCTTCTTAACCTGCTCTTTGTTGCTTCTCTTTTTCCTAACATGGTTTTTGTTTGGTTGTTTTCTTCTTTATATACTATAACCTAGGCCTAAATCTCTCATTATTGCCATCTAATGGAAGAAATTTAAAATTGCCAATTTGTATTTACCAAAATGACTTGGAAGCAAAGCTTATCTGCCATCCATCTTTTATTTAGTGTCAAGTGTATTTGACGTACTTTGCTAGGTGGATGAAGTTCAGCTTGAAATAAATGGACACACATGACTATTATTGTCCCTCTCTTTGCCCCAGGCTAATAAACCACTTCATTTCGTAGCAGAAGCTGCTCAAATGGCTTTGTCATTTGTAGGTTCAAGGAGTAGATAGAAGCCCAACTTTGAAAGCACATTTCTTGATTCTTGTTTCAAGCATTTAACAGTTGTATAAACTATTGTTTGCTTATATCTAAACAGTTTGGATAACAGTTCCTACAAAAATCTTGAAAGAACTTTTAATCTCAGGGTCTGCATTTATGTAGTAAAGATCACAGATGGCAAGTTCAATGTAATATAGCAAGGCCTTTAAAATGAAAATTTCAACAGAATTTGATTATCTATAATGAATTTTGTGCTGTGAGCATGTTATGCTTCTAGTTGTCACAAGTATCTAGCATGATAATAATGGCTGCCCAGAAATAACTTAGACTATAAAATAAAACTAAGTTACTTAGCAACGACTTCAATTGGCTCATGTCTTTCAGCCAGTACCATTTGTTAATAAAAAGTTATATAGCATATAAAACTTGTGCCACTGCTCTTGTCTCAAGGCAGACATCCCTAATCAAACATGGTCTGTTTTCTTGTTGTGACCAGCTCAGCCTCACCAACACAGGATTCTATGCAAGCATTATTAATCAATTAGAGTCAGGAAAAGAGATGAAATCCATTTCTTATCTGTGGCCTATTTGTCTTTGTCAAGTTCTGCGTTAAAATTCAAAGATATATAGATGAATAGGAAGCACTCTTTGCCCTCAAAAAATTCAAACTACAGTTGGGAAGGCAGATATAAACCAGCAACAGTGATGCAATATGATTGACATTATAATAGTGATATTTGTAAAGTACTATGGGAGTCTAGAAGTTAGAACCATGTACTCTGCTTAGGGAATGATAACAATGATTATAAGAAAAATATCTAACATTTATTAATCACCACATACTGAGTAAGGCACTTTAGATGGATTATGTTATTTAATCTTTCCAACAATTCTTTGAGGCTGGAATCATTATTATTCCTGTTTTACAGATTAGTAAAGTGAGGTACAAAGATGCTAAGTAATTTGCCCAATAATATAGAAGTAGTAAGTAATAAGACTGGGATTGGATTCCAGGCAGTCTGACTTTAGAGTCCACTGCCAGAACTACTATACAAAGGTAGACGACTCATCAGGAAGATGCGATTGATGTTGTCAAACACTTCAGAATAAAAATATAGAATGAAAATTGACAAAAGGTAGTCAAATAGTCAGTTTAGAAGGTCATTGATGTCTTTAGACCAGAGATTCTCTACTTTGGCTGGATATTAAAATTACCTGGAGAATTTCACAAATCCCAGAGCCAAGACCGCTCCTCAGACCAATTAAATCAGAATTTTGAGGGGTAGGACCCAGACATTTTAAAAATCTTTTCAGAGGATTCCAATGTGCTTCCAAGACAGGAATCTACTACCTTAGAGAAAACAGTTTCAATAATCTTAGAGAAAGAAACCAAATCATAAGGATTTGAAGAGTGAATGCAAGTGAATATAATGACTGGGATAAGGCTCTGTTGGAGAACGTTTCGGGATCTCAGATGGAAGGAAGGGCTTTGAAAGGGTTCAGTGCTTCCTCAGAGACAGGAATTAAGTTCCGAAATGGCAAAAGTTGAAGTTCACATCTTGATGATCTCAATTTTCTTGGATAAAGAAGAGAAAAGATTATCTACTGAAAGTGTGGTTTGGGTCACGAGCCTTGGATGAGTAATGAGAGAGATTTTTGACTAGGCCAAGGTGGAGTTATGCATACAGATCTGGAGCTCAGGTGAGGTGGGACTAACGATGGAGATGTGGGAATATTAATGACAATTACTATGATTGACAAATATGATATATCAGATACTCTGCCGAGGGACTACACATATAGTTTTTCTTTAGTCCTTATGTTATCAGTAAGGCTTCCAGTCAACAGTAAGCTATTAGTAATTAAATTTTGAGGGAGTTAAAAGTTATACATAGACTTTCGACTGCACGGGGGTGGGGGGATCAGCACCCCTAACATCCGTGTTCTTTAAGAGTCAACTGTATACCTTTTTTACTTTTCATAGAAAAATATTGGATAGTTTTAGTGTTGATGCTTTGTTTGAAAGGTTTGTAGTCTTTACTGCATCATAAAAAACAAGTTTCAATAAAATGATTATGCAATTAAGTATAAGTTCAAAACCTTTTACAGTTAACAACAGTTAGCCTAAAATTCATTGACAAAAAGCTTTTTAAAATGTATGCCCCTGTTTATTCCATGCCTTAGTTTGTAGATTCCAATTTAGATGTGGAATTGGTTTAAGGCTTTATGTGTTATGCAAGAAGATGTTATTCTGATCGGTTACATCCACTTTTATTCTACTAGACTATAGGCATAGAAGCCATTGAAGAGTGGCCTTAATGTAGAAATAAAGAACCTGAAAGCTTGGAGGTGGATTTGTATTGTTAAATATTTGTCTCATTCTTATCAATACCAACTGCAACCAATGAGCGGAAAGAGAGATATT
Organism: Pteropus vampyrus; assembly: GCF_000151845.1. Classification (NCBI taxonomy): domain Eukaryota; kingdom Metazoa; phylum Chordata; class Mammalia; order Chiroptera; family Pteropodidae; genus Pteropus; species Pteropus vampyrus. The sequence goes on from NW_011889116.1 coordinate 506,548, forward strand.
CCAATTAAATGAGATATTCTATTATTTAGATTTCTGTTAATGATACTGTGCTGATAAAATGACCTAAAATGTATATTTGTAGCTTATTTGCGCATATTTATATATCGTGGAATTAAAATTTTTCTTTTCAATATAAAGTTTAGAGCCTATTTTGTTAGAATTATGCCTTTATAACAACACTGTGAAGGGCCATCATCCTCAGATTTGAAATCTTACATGACATCCAGATTTTGCAAGTTACCATTTCAATAGACTAAACAGCTCTCATAAGTCATTTTCTTGATCACACAGTAGAACTTTTGCTAAAATAACACTTTAAATAAAGCTTTAAAAGGGAACAGTTAAGCAGTTTTTTATTACTCAGGTTCCAAACCAAAGTTCAAAGCACTTAAAATTGAATAACAAGGCTGCCAAGGACCATTAGAGAATTCACCTTCAAATAGGACCTCAGCAAACCTACCCCTATACAAATTACATGAAATTTGATTCTATTTCAGTCCTATCACCAAGCTTTGGTGATAATGTGGTGTGTTGATTTTTCCCTTCCTACTGTATCATACCACTTCAAAGTTTTCATTCTGTGTAACTTTAAGTCTCATCAGAATTCAAGTTAGTAATCATTATTTTCCAGAGGAAACATACAATAAGTATTGTTGATCATTGATTTTGAAGTCATGAGGGAATTTCTACTATTTTCTAGTATTTGATAATGTCTACTGCTAAGTATATCTTCCCAAAATTTCACAGGAAGCACTTTAATCCTCTTACCTCTTGTCCTGTCCTTGGAGATCATGGAGTATAACCAGACACCATTAACCAGTAACTGGACACATTTATATAGTGCAGTATTTTGCACAAACTGGGCCAGATATTTAACAGATATGAATAAATTGAATTAAAAAAAATGCTTCTCTTTGTTTTGATGTGTTTGTTGATGAATTATTCTGGGTGGTATAATAGAAAGAATACCGAACTAACAGCAATATGAGTTCAAATCGACCTTTTACCTAATAGCCTAGTGCAGTGTCATCTCAGAATAAGTGCTTAGTAAATATTTCCTGAAAAAAGTACGAATCAAATTGAATGGATGAAGCCTTGGGCACCCTCTCCTCTGTAACCCTCTCACGTGGTTCCTCTCACCTTCCAAACTTCCTCAAACATGACTCTTCTGAGGCCACTGTTTTAAAGCCTATTCTTCCCTGTCTCACATTCCATAAACCTCAGTACCCACTGCAGCACTAAAACTCCTTACCTTTATGTTAAAAACCAACAAATGTCAATCAATCAAACAACAATAACAAAAATCCCTGCTCTTTTGTGGCATATGCCATCCAGCTATACTATTTTATCAGCCTTATATGTATAGCCCTTCATTTCTTTAATGTTTTTGGACCTGATAAATTTCTTCCTATTGATTCCAAATGTTGATATAACCCTGGGTTCCTTTGTACCAGATTTTATTGTGTGGCTGATCCATTGCAATAAACCTCTCTTTCCCTCTTCACCTGCCTAGGTCCTTCTCAGCCTTCAAATCTCCATCTAGACATTGTCTGCTGTTGAAAGCCTTCCTTGATCCTGTGTACTCTTGACTGGATGTCCTTCCTATGTGCTCCTATAGCCCTCTGTACATACTCCTACCATAGCACCAATCACCCTTAATGGTAATTAACTGTTAATTTTTTTTGTTTCTCCAACTGAGCTGTAAACTTCTTGAGAGAAGAGAGTATGTACTTTTTACTCTTAAAAACTCCATCGCAGAGTAAGTACTCAAAAATATTTTTTTCTTTTAATAAGATAACTTGTACAAGGTCTGTTTCCTCTTATGTAAAGTGAAGATAGTATTCACTGTGGTACAGAGGATTAACTGAGATTATATACATAAATACTTCTGAAAACTGCTAGGACACACATATTATTCCCAATTGTCAAATACTCTCAAAGTGCTTTCAACTCACAGAATGCCAGTTACAGCTATTTTAAGAGAGTGATTTCCTGCTCATTATTAGGATCTAGGAAATTGTGTCACTAGAAATAACATGAAAATGAATGAAGTGGAACTTAATGCATGGGAATAAGAGAACATCCCATGTCCACAACCAGTCTGATTTCATTGAAGATTCTATTACTTGCTCTGTGCTTAACTATATGGATGAGCAATAGTGGAAACAGGCTTAACAAACTTTTTAGTCCTGTCATAGTGACTATAGTTGTAGACGTTCAATTAAGCTACTGTATAAAACCAGAGAAAGGTTTTAAGTTTAAATCTTCTTGAGAATGTCTCTACTAAAAATGACATGATTAATGCCAGATAATAAAAATTTTAAATCCTAAGTGAATATATTGATGAAAATCAAATTTCTAACACCCATCTCTTTCAGTACTACAGTCATACACATTAACCAATTGGACTAGAAAACTCTTAACTTTTCTAACATCTGCTCAAATCATCATGGCTTTTGTTACACTTTAGGTCTTGGAAGAATCTATCCATAGTAGTTCAGCATTAGAACATGTACTCCCTGTAATACTGGCTGATGGTATTGACCTGAATGATGGAGTTTTAACGACCCTTCATCAGTTTATCCTGTCAGATTTATCATCGCCTTTTATTGCCTTCATGCCACAAACCCATTTGAAAGGTTTTATGATCAACCTCATTTAAGTTACTAACATTATACACCCATATTTATTCAAAATTCCGTACCTACTAATGTGTCTGTTATGTTAGGAAAGCTCAGAAACTTAAAAAAAAATGGAACAAATTAATCCAAACATTTTACTTCATGGTAGTATATAGGAGGCACATTCTATTGAAGTTGTTTGAATAAATGGAAATATTTCTCTTCAGTTTATTATCCTGATAGCCTTCCCAACTAAGCATCCACTGAATTATTTTACAATTTTTTTCTACTGAGAGTGAGAATGGGAGAGTTTCTAATCTTCTAGAGGATTTTTTTTCTTCCTTGAAAGGTTATGATAACTAGAATTTGTAGCTCATAAAAAGCCCAAATCAATATTGCCATTGATTTAATCCACATAAGAGGATTAACTTCATAGGTGACTTCTGAACAGCTGAAACAAAACAAAAATCAGTCTCTGGTGAGTTCTCAAGTTTAAAATAAAGTTAAAAGCTGGTTCAGAAAAATGCTTCCAGACTAACAAAGACAGCAGGGTGGGATCTTATAAACAATTATATTTCAGTAAATATATCCTCATGGTTTCTTTTTTAATTGAGATTTAGAGAAGGAGGTTAATTTTTCCAAGATGACATATCTAGTAAGTAGCCCAGCTGAGATTTGATCTTATGTCTGCTGGACACTAGAGACCATGCTTTTAATCTATATAAAATTATAGTTGTTGTTCAAATGGATCTTAAATGGAAGATGATGGTCTTTACCTAGTATTAGAAATATCTGTGTGGTTTTCCTAGGTATAGAGAAATACCCTGAGTCTTCTGCACTTTTATGTCGGGAATCCACTGTTATTAACATCAGGCCAATATCATTTGCAAGATGGCTGTGCAAGACTAGAATGTATGACATGGCCATGAGAGAGTGTTCTTTTCTTTGTCAGGCTAGATACCTAGGATGAAGATCAAAGTGTTGACCTTATTCTAACATTATGCACTAAGTACCTAAATTAACTGAGCCAGAGGTAATTTACTCATTGATAACCAATTTATTCCAAGGACTTCAGTTTAACAGCCTTCTTCTTCTGTAACTCACACCCTCTGACTTCTGTTTTCTCCTTCCTTTGACCTCAGTAAAATGGTCTATCAATTGTAGACTATTGACAGGTGATTTTCAGTATCTTGTCGCTTCATGGTTTTCTTTATTTCATCCTCTACTAATAAATATAGGAAATCCAACATTTAGATTAACAATTTTTCTAATGTTTAAGTCTGAGAGTTCCTCGATGTTCTTAGCAAATGCTCTTGTCAATATCACCAAGGCCTCTACGTTGCTAAATTCAGTGGTCAGTTCTTAGTTCTCATGTTGACCTTTTAGCAGCATTTAACACCATTGATCACTCCTTCCATTTCACTTGATTTTCAGGATATCATATTCTTCTGAGTCTCCTCCTATCCCATTGACCATTCTTTTAAACCTATGATTCTTTGTTGGATCCTTCTCATCTTCCCAGCCATGAAACATTGAAGGGCCTTAGGACCTCTTATCTTTGATACACTTATTCCCTTGGTCACATCATCCCATCTCATTATGTTAATACCATTTATATGCTGAAAAACAATTTACATCTCCAGCTTGGATCTGTCCTCTCGAATTCAGATTCATATATCTACCTATTACTCATCTCCACTTGGATGGCTGATAAATATCTCAAACTTAACATATTAGTGTCATACACCTCTTGTTCTCCAGCTAACATCCTCTTATCCTACCTTTTTATTCCAGCTATTGCTGCAGTTACCAGCTGTTTGCATAGATACACTAACAACACTACTTCTCAGCTACATTAGGTATCTCTCATGTCCTGCCTTTTCTGCTACCTCTGTGTGGAACGTGTGTAGCAACACATCAACTATTCTGAGGCACTCGCAAACCTAAGTGTGAGAGAATTAATACACTATGGGAGAACTCTTGACCTATAAGAAAGAGAAAGCCAGTCACAAAAGCCTCCCTTTTCTAAGTTCAAGCAGACAATCTTCTAGGCATTGTATAAGCTCCTCAGAGGGTCCCCATTAAGATTAAGATTCAGTTGCTGATAGCTGTGACCAGCTCAAAACTCACTCTTGTCTTGATTTTTCTTATTTCTCTGTTTCACTTCTACTGGTCCTCTATTCATGTTTTGAAATCACTTCTCAAAGTTTACTCCCTGAACACAGTCCCTTGTCTCAGATTCTGCTTTTCGGGAAACCTTACTGAAAAAAAAATTCAATAGCAAACTCTTGATCCTTACTCCAAAACTTGTTCCTCTTTCAACCTTCTCCATCTCAGATTATGGCAACTCTTCTTTCTAGGGCCTCTTATCAAAAATCTTGGTATGATCCCTGACCTCTCATCTATTTTATCAGCAAATTGCAGCCTCTACCTTCAAAATATATTCAGAGGCTAAGTAATTCTTCCTACTTTTTCTGCTACTACCCTGGTCCAAGCCCTCATTTCTCATTGATTTTTTAAATAGTCTTCTAACCTATCTTTCTGCATCTGCCCTTGCACTCCTACAATTTATTCTCAATACAACAGCTAGAATGATACCTTTAAAACATAAGACAGATCACACCCAACCCCTCAATCAGAATGTGCATTGTCTTCCCATCTTACTCAGAACACAGGAGTCTACATAATGTGGTTTCCCTTTACATTGCAACCTCATCTTCTAATACAGACTCCTTCATGCGTCCTGCTAAAACTACAGTGGCCAATTTGATGTTTCTCCAAGAATACAGGCATATTTATGCCCCAGGGCCTTTGCAATTGCTATTTTATCTACTCGGAATGTTCCTCCCCTCGATATCTACCAGGTTTGGTCTCTTACCGGATGCAGGTAAGACCAAATGTCATTTTTCAGTGAGCCATTCCCTGAGTATGCTATTGAAAATTACAATTCTATACACACACTACTTTTCTGCCTTTTTACCTTTCATGGTACTTATAGCTTAGATTTCTGTAAAATTTATTGTCCAAACTGGGACATTTTTCAAAGTGAAAGTGTGCAGTCGGCATAATCACTCTAGGACTACAGGTATGAACCAGGACTGTCTGAGCCAACTGAGACATTATGGTTACCCTACTTATCACCATCTGACACACTGTTTCACTAACTTTTATTTATACTTTATGTATTTATTTATGCTTATTTATTTATTATTCTGTAACATATATTTGTACTTACTACTATGTTTTTATTTTACTCATTTTATTTTTTGTTTCCCCCACATAAATTAAGTTTTTTGAGACTACGGATTTTTGTCTGTTTTGTTCTCTGCTGAATCCCAGCACTTAGAACAGTGCCTGGGACATATTAGGCATCTGATAAATATCCATTAAATTAATGCGAACCCATTAGAATATAGTGTGTTATATGATTGATTAGCTACCAATAGTTATTACTTAGATTGATTAGCTACCAATAGTTATTACTTATCATCAAACAGAAATTATTTATTTTAGCTCTGACTTGGAATGGTGTTTCTTGGGTGGTATTACTCTATTTTATTTATTCCTCAGTAATATTTTCATGAGCTACCTGCATAGAGATGCTTGAAACTTCCAGATAATTTTTATTGAAATGGTCTGCTCAGTCCTCCAGTTTTTTAATCAAGATGCTTAGTAGTTGAGTGACTTATAATCTTTCGTGATTTTTAACATAACTGATGGATTTTTCTTTGTACATCAGGGCAGATAAAAAATTAGCTGCTAAAACCTTGTGTGTTGTTCATATTTTAATACATTTTTTAAACAATGCTTAAACTTCTAATTGTAATAACAAGTAGCATATCTCTTGTACACTTTTTCTAGTTGGAGATTGTAGCTAAAAATATCTTCAGAGAGTGATTTGAGTTCTTTCAGTAGAATTCTAGAAATGCAAATTTAGATCATTGTAACAATCCATCATTTACTGGTATGTTAATTTCTTAATGCATTCAATTTATCAGCCTCAGGTTTTTCCTAATTCTAAAGAAGCACCGTTTAATTCTCTTTTTACTGATTAATTGTGGAGAATTATACTTCTGACAGTTGACAAAGGGACTTACATGGCTTGCTTCAATGCTATTCAAGATACAGGTAAATAATAAAAGTAAACAATTCATGAGAAGTAGAAACATAATTAACAGCAACCTTATGAATGTTTGCCTCCTCTTTCAAAAATCCTGGTAAGCTCTGGCATGAGCTTCCGGTTTTCTTTGGATGAGAAGTACTTGTTAGCTAATCAATGTATAATCCCAAATACTCCTTAAGCATTAAAAACTTGACATTGGCCAGTTAGATAATTCAATTAGACAAGTGTTTATGGAGCGTTTACTATTCAAATAATTTCCTTTTGCTCACAGATACAAATTAAATACAGCAGCATCCCTTTGTAAAGTTGATGTTTGTAAGCATAAATGGTAGCATTTTTATTTTTTCTTAGTCTTACTGAGCCGTTATAGTTTAAGGCACAAGATTTTTTCTCTACAGTAAATCTATAGTCTTATAATCATGGACTGCATTATAACAGGATTTTGCTTTATTGAAATAAAATGGATGCATCGAAAGTTCACTTGGTAAGTTCTTTCATTTTAATACTGAATTCTATGCTGAGAAGCCTTGTCTTCCAATCTTTTGTGCAGATACTATCCCTTATTCCCATTTTCCCCCTTTTGGATTGCCTCTACTATATTGTCTACTTGAAAGATCGCATCACTGGGTCAAGACTCATGCTTTCAATTTTGCTTCATTCATTCACTGAATGACCTTATGTCTTCTTTTAACTGCCTTTACTGGTATATTAATAGTCATCCGGGGCCTTGCGGCACAGTTAATTAAAGTCCTAAAAATAATTTGAAATGTGTGGGCCCTCCCTCTGCCTCTATAAAGAATCTTTGAACTATAGAAGAAAAGTAAAATGGAAAGGGAGATTTGCTAAGATAATCAACAGTATCTCTTTGTGATGATTTCTTTTTTGGCATTGGCCTGTCCGATCCTCCTTAGTCTCCTAAAACTGAAATACTGTACTCATTTCTGAGCTTCTTTTATAATTCCTCATTTTAAAAAACAGACATTAGAAAATGACAAGACTGATATCTATTTGAAATAAAAATAATAAAACTATTGATATTTCTTTTCGATGCCTGTGTTGTGGTGCAAGAGTGCAGAAATGACTTCCAGTATATGCTAATTATGTACTTTGGGAACTGCAGCTTTTCCAATGTGAAATATCTAGTAGAAGTTAGATATATAAACTTGGAGTCATGGAGCTAGAAAACAGATTTGGGAGTTGTTGATGCATAACTGATACATGAGATTGGATATGATCATACAGGAAGAACACATATCGTGTGTAAAACACAGAAAAAAAGAAAGTGATGGACAAAATCATGGTGTACACCAACATTTAAAGGACTGGCAGGAAGAGGAGCCCAGGAAAAATGCTAAGTAGTTAGAGGACTAGATGGGAAATCAAGACAAAGTGTATTATGGAAATCAAGGAAGAACAAAGAATCTAGAAAGAGGAGATAACAGTATCATATATGAGAAAAGATCTAGTATAGACTCTGATATCTTTACCAGATTTGGCAATTAGCAGTTCATTGCTGGCTTTACTAAGGGAGTTTTTAATGTGATAGTCGAAGCAGAGGACAGATTTCAGTAGATTGAGGAATGAATAAGAAGTAAAAGAATTGGAGACATTAAGTATAGACTTAAGTATAGGCTTTTAATATGCTTGGCTGAGAAGGGATGGAATGGTCAGGAAAGGGTGAAATAAGTTAAGGAGAACACAGGTTCCAGGAAGGAATTTTTGTTATCTTGTTTACTTGTTTTATAGATTAGAAAAAAAAAGCAACAAAATACAAAAAACTTGAGCATGTAGGCTGACCTATCCCTGTACTTCCCACAGTAGCAATGAATAAATATTTGAAGTATGAATGAATGAATGTTTATAGCATGAGGGAAGAGATAATAATCTGATGGATCAAGGTCCTGGAGAACTCCTAAAGGGATGGGATCCAAAATACAGATGGAAGGGTTAGGCTCTGAAATGAAAGAAGGAGGGATAATTGAAAGAGTTTATGATGTCTCATAATATGTGTTTTTATGAGACAACGTCATTTGCCAAGATTCAGTGAGAGAGGATTATGAGTAAAGTAAGAAACATTAGCAGAGTGAACAATTAAGAGAGAGCAGTCTAGGAACAAATATGCTAAGTGATATTAGGGTTGCAATGAAGGTTAACATATAAACTAAGATTTTGGTTGTAAGTGACAGAAAGTCAACTCAAACTAACTTAAGCAAAAAGGGTAAATTCATTTTTTCAGGGAGTTTTAGGAAAAAAAAACACTTTGAATATCAAACTTCAAAAATGGCAAGGCTATGACTGACATCAGCAACTAGAGCTAGTGAATCGAATATTATCAGCACAGTCTCTAAATCTTTCTAGTGGTCATTTTATTTAAGCTTCATTTTCTTTTATGAAAGACTTTCTCCACAAAGTGAGAAACATGGCTGGTAAGGGCTCATGAGCTTCTCTTTCTACAGTTCTAGCCACCCTGATAGGGAAGGATTCTATTCTATGGGCTCCAAGTCCTCAAATACTAAGCAAGGGCTGTGATTCTCTCTGCTTGGTTCAGTTGCCCACTCCTGGATCCATCAGTCATGACTAGGAATGGGATCTGTGAAACATACCATGAATGATAAAGCTTGAGCCAAGTGCTCACAAATGAACTGATCGTCTGTGACAATTCATTACATTATTCAACAAGTATTTATTGGGTGCGACAGTATGCCAGGTCTTGTTCTAGGTGTTGGTAACACAGTGGTGAAAAACACAGACATGGTCCCTACTTTGGGGAGCTTGTGCTATAGTAAAAGGAGATTGATAGTAAATAAATAAGATATTCCTGGCTTTTGATATATTCTCTGAAGAAGGTAAAACAGGTTTATAATAGAAAGCAACTAGTGATGGTGTCTACTTCAGACTGGATGGTCAGGGAAGTCTGAATAGCTGACACCTAGATCACAAGAAGCCAAATACTTGAAGAGTTGGGTGAATATCATTCAGGCAGAGGAAATAAAAAGTGCAAAAAACCTGAGTAGGGAATGAGCTTGACAGATTTCATTAACAAAATTCAGGACTTTCTGTTAATTTCTGTGGCTGGACCTTAGTGAATAGAGAGTTGTGTGAAATGAGGTCATAGAAGCGGGCAGGAACCAGATAGGATGTTGTAGGCCACAATAAAAAATGGTCTGTGGGGTTGATCCACTTAAACCAAATAACTGTTCTTGTAGTAACCATTTGGATGGAGGGCAATCTTCCTAGAAAAAGATACTAAGCACAGTAATGTGCAGTTATTTATCAGTCCAGGTGCAGGAACAGTGGAAGTCTATGTAAAACCTCTTCTAGGATTGTCAGGGCAGGTAAAGTAGAAAGACAAGGGAGAAAGGAGAGGTAGTTCTACAGAGAGATTAATTGAAATGACTGCTCTTGGATTCAAGACGGCTAGAAAATAAAAGAGCTTAAGTTAGGAAGGAACTGATAGAGTGGGAGAATAGAAAGACGTTATCAGCCTTGTGGTCTTTTTGAAGGTTAAAGAGTAGATTTTATGGCCATGAGAAAGTCCAATAGATAGAAGGGTAGGAAGGGTAGGATATCATTCCCAGGGTGAGATTTTCTAGTTAAAACCATTATAATGCCATTTCTTGTTTAGTTGAATATTTGTTTTATATATTTACATATATCCAACATAAGTCCATGAATATCATGTTAATATACCTAGTTTCCAGGAACTTGCTGATGTATGTTCAAGATACCCTCTTTCCTCCACCACTTTTAAGTTGTGATCTTTTCCATTATTAAACATTAGCTTTTGTCCCAGGGATGGCACTGAAGAAGAAAATCAATGACATATCTAGCCAGCCACCTTAGACTGAATGGGCATTCAAATAAACTCTAAGGGCCACGTACAGATAGTGATTTATTGTGCATACAACTTCTACAGAATGCCTTCATTTGAGCATTGATGTATATACAATTACTTATCAAAACGCTACAGTTTTACAATTTAGCCAGGTTCACCAAGAAACCCACAAATACAGTTCCTATCCTTTTCAGTAATTCTACAAACTCAGTGGTCTTTTGCATGAAGAAAAGAGATTTCAAAAATAGTTCTTCCATTTTACCATATTTCTCACTATTGTCATCCCTATGCAATTCCCATTTCAAAACCAATTAAAATTTATTAAACTATGTTTCTCTCCTGACATGTAAATAGATGGATTTGCTAGAGGCAAATCATTTCCTGTGGATTGGCTATTATGAAAGCTAAAATTGTGTTAGTCATCTACACATATCACAGGCTTTCTCACTGTAAAGATAGTTTTTTTAGGCAATGTTTATGTGATACTGAAACAACCAATTGATAGTTGCATGGTTTACATAAACCAGATGCTTGACATCCCATAGGTAGAAAAAACAATGAGAGCACTCTTAAATTCCTTTTTCTTATTGAAAACAGTTCAAATTACCAGAATTTGTCCTTATAATTTGAACTTCAGTTAAATTGTAAAGATATTATAACCTTTAGGAGGATAATTTCCAAATCTTGCTTTTTCTGTCTGGCCAAATATTATTACCTTATTCCTGTGCTATTTTGGAGATGGCACCCATGCCTAAGCATTTATGTGTTTATATTGTATTTGTGTTTTATAATATTATGGAGGATGGGTTGTTCAGCTTTACAGCTAGAATTGAATTATGTTTTTCTTTGTACCAACATATATGGAGTTTCATCACAATATATTTTCTTTAATATTTTGGCTAAATTACAGGGGAAAATGTTAATCATTTTAATAGAAACACTGCAGACCACTCTGTAATGCAAACAATACGTAGTCAAGATTAATAGTAGCTTTAAGTAAAAAGAAACTGTTATAGTATTGATAAAAATCAGCTCAGCAAATAAAAATGAGGAAGTTCAATACTATACTGCAATGACATAGCCTGTTGAGTTGCTATATGAAGCAGCATGAATAATAATCCTTCAAATTGTTTGTGCCTTGAAATACAATTAGTATCTTGTATTGTGATCTACTAGAAAGGATAAACAAACTTAGTTCATATGGTGCTAAGCTTAGTACTACCCCCAAATTAAATGCCAATATGAATTTATGCTGCATGATAGTGCTTTTCCTAATATGATTGTGCTCATCATCATTGACTAACTTTTCTAATTCTCATTAGGATTTTTCCTTCATATTTTTATTTTCTCTGTTCTTTCTCAGGGAATTTCTCCATTTGAATCTTAGTGTGTTTCATAATGGAAAAGCTCATGGTTTATGTCTGTTAATACCAGGATAAGCACTGACATGAGCATCATTTATTTGCTGAACATGGCAATAGGCACTCTTGGAGCAATAAAAATAAAATAAAATCTATGGACACTACCCTCCATATACAGAGTCTATACAAGAAGAATAAGTATATACCCTTGGAAGAGTCTAAAGGCTCTTAAATATAAACTGATAGTTCAATTTTTAAAATTGTATCCATCAATTTATGAAAGCATTATTTCTATATATAGGTTATCATAGTCATTATTGATTCTATATTACTAATTAATTTGTTGACTGAATGGTGAATAAATAGGTGAATGTTTTCAGTGGGTTTTAACAATATTTATATGTGAAATGTGGTAGATTGGTAGATAAGTGCTAAATAGTTATACTACATTTTAAGAATTATGACTAGCCACTAGAGATCAATTTAAGAGTGTGCCCTTCTCAATGATTAACTATATTTTGGTTTTGCACCAAAAGACAGCGTTGTCATTATTTGCATTCTCAATCAGTATTTATTGTGCATTTGCTTAGTATTCCATTCAAAAAATATATATAGAGAGAGACAGAACATCTGTTATGTGCCAGGCATTGTACTACATGTTGAGTATTGTGATAAATGAAACAAATAGACCCTGCTTTTATTGAGCCTGTGGTCTCGTCAGGAAGGTAGACAGATGGTAAACAGTGCTCTGAAGGTAACCAACAGAGTATTGTTAGATAATAACAGTATAAGTTTAGAGGTCTACTTCCTGTGTTCAGGGAAGCCCTATATAGAGAAGTAATCTATGAACTGAGATAAGGGTAAGAAAGAGCCAAGCACATGGAAAAGCCAGGGATAGAGCATTCCAAGTCAGGTGAACCACTTATACAAAGTCTGTAAGGCATGAAAAAGTTCAATTTGTTTCAGTAACTTTAGGGAGATCAGTGTTGCTGTAATGAAGGAGAAAAGGTGCTACTTGATGGAGTGGGGGAGATAGGAAGAGACCAGACTAGGACTCTGTAGGCCATGCTAAAGATTTTAGTCTTTAGGTAATGAGATAATATTGATGGGTTTTAATAAGGAGTAGGAGTGGGGTTTATATATTTAAAAATGCATTTTGGCTGTTGTTTGGGTGATAAATAGGAATTACAAAAAATTGAAGAAATCAATTATAACGTTATTGCAGAGGCCATGCAAGAGGTGAAGCTAGAGGGAAGTGGACTAAATTGCGATATATTTGAAGATACAACTTGTAGGACTTTATATTCTGGGTTATATGGGAGTGGAGAGGGAAAGGAAAGAGTCAAGAAAGAGTCAGGTCTTTCCTTAGAGAAACTAATGAGAGGAAGACAGAAACAAATGGGTTTCAGGCTATAAGTCAAGCATTTTGTTTTAAACATTTTCATTTTGAGATACCCATTAAATATCTAAGAATACAAATACATAGTTTCATTTACTAGTTCAGAAGGTTCTGTTATAAAAACAATGAACAAGAATGGTTTGACTATCATGTTTCTATTAATTCAGCAAACATTTGTTGAGTCCACCATGTGGCAAGTACTGTGCTAAGCACTTGAAATACAAAGTCATAGTCACTGCCAGTACGAGTTTATTGTAATCTAATGAGTAGACTGAGAAAACATGGGTAATTTAAAGCCCAGTGTGATAACATTAGGAGGAACATCTAACTCAGATAGAGGATTAGAAGGTTCATGGATGGATTCCTGGAAGATAAGATGTCTAAATTAAGTTTAAAACTAAAATTTATCCAGACACAGAGGAACAAATGGCGTCTCCGATTATCTTTATTAGAAAAAAGTGTATCAATAACATACTTCAGACAAGTTTGCAATGGAACATTTTAATATTTTTCTGACCACAGATTTATTTAACATTTTTATTTTTAATGTTTTAAATTAGTTAATAAACATTGGTTAATAAAATTATATGTTTTGAGTGTACAACTCTATAATGCATCATCTGTATATTGTATTGTGTGTTCACCATCCTTCTGTCACCATATATTTGACCCTCTTTACCCTTTCTATCTCCCCCCTCTCTGCTTTCCTTCTGGTAACCGCTAAACTAAACTATTATCTGTGTCTATCAGTTTTTATTTGTTTGACTTGTTCATGTGTTGCTTTCAGTTTTATATCCCACATATTAGTGAAATCCTATGTTTCTCAACTATTTCTGTCAGACTTATTTTGCTTGGCATGGTAATCTCAAGATGTATCCATGTTGTTGTCAATGGCAGTATTTCATCTTTTCTTATGGCTGAGTAATATGCTATTGTAAGTATGTGCCACATCTTTTTTATCTAACCATCTATCAAAGGGCACTTTGATTGTTACCATGTCCTGGCCATCGTGAATAATGCTGCAATGAACGCTGAGGTGCATATATCTTTACAGAAAAATGTTTTCAAATTTTTGGGGTGGATAGTCAGAAGAGGGGTTGCTGTCTCATATGATATTTCTATTCTTAATTTTTTGAGGAACCTCCATACTGTTTTTCTTAGTGGCTGTACCAATTTATATTCCCACCAGCAGTGTATGAGGATTCATTTTTCTCCATAACTTCTCCAACATTTATTACTTTTCTTGTTGATAATAGCCATTCTAACAAGTGTGAGGTGGTATCTCACTGTGGTTTTGATTTGCATTTTCTTATTAGCTAGTGAAATTGAGCATTTTTTCATATAACTGTTGGCTGTTTGTATATCTTCTTTGGAGAAATGTCTGTTTAAGCCCTCTACCCATTTTTTAATCGGATTGTTTGATTTTTGTTGTTGAGTTGTATTAATTATTTCTATATTTTGGATATTAGCCTCTTATTGGAGGTGATGTTTGAAAATATCTTGCCCCATTCGGTTGGTTGCCTCTTTGCTTTGTTGATGGTTTCTTTTGCTGTGCAGAAGCTGTTCAGTTTGATATAGCCCCATTAATTTATTTTTGCTTTTACATACCTTGTCTTTGCGGTCAAATTCATAAAATTCTGTCTAAGATCAAGGTCTAAAATTGTAGTACCTATATTTTCTACTATGCATTTTATTTTTTTCAGGTATTATATTTAGGTCTTTGCTCCATTTTGAGTTTATTTTGGTGTATGATGACAAATAAAAGTCTAGTATCATTCTTTTGTATGTGGCTTTCCAATTTTCTCAGCACTATTTATTAAAGAAGCTTTCTTTTCTCCATTGTATATTTATGGCTCCTTTGTCAAAAATTATTTGCCCATATTATATGGGGTCTTTTTCCAGGCTCTCAATTCTGTTCCCGTGGTCTGTGTGTCTGTTTTTCTGCCAATATCATGTGGTTTTGATTATTGTCACTTTGTAGTGTAATATTAAGTCGGGCAGAGTGATACCTCCAGCCTTGTGCTTTTTTCTCAGGATCGCTTTGGCTATTCAGGGTCTTTTGTGGTTCCATATAAATCTGATGATTTGTTTATTGTTTGATGTCTTTAACCCAATTCCCATTTGCCCTGAGAATACTTTCTGGTGGCAGTTTAGACTGCAGTATTTACCCTGAATTAACTAATGGATTATAGTCCTATTCTTACCCCAAAAGTTTTTAATGAAGTATTTTGCTTTTATTATTATTTTTGCATATCTCTAGTATATTGATTGTCTTTGGAAACAAATGACATCATACTATTTATAGCATTCTGGTTTTAGTAGTGGTATTTCCATGCACAAAATATAGTAATTCTCGATTGCTGAAAATGATAAGTCCTAGAAAACAGCATTCTTATACGTGATATTAAATTAACACTAGTAGTGAGCTGCACTTTTCTTTTTTCTCAATGGGAAAAGGGTTAAAAAATACCATTGTGATTCTGATGGAGATTGCATTAAATCTGTATATTGCTTTGGATAATATGACCATTTTAACTAATGTTGATTCTTTCAGTCCATGAACATGGAATATCTTTCCAATTTTTGTGTCTTTTTCAATTTATTTTTAATAATGTCTTGTACTTTTCAGTGTATAGGTACTTCACATCTTTTATTAAGTTTGTTCCTAGTTATTTTATTCTTTTGGTTGCAATTGCAAAAGAAATATTTTTTTCATTTTTTTTCTTAAATTGCACTTAGTATTTAGGAACACAATGGATTTTGAACATTGATTTTGTTTCCTGCAACTTTACTGTATTTGTTTATTGTTTCTAACAGGTGTGTGTGTGTGTGTGTGTGTATGTGTGCGTGTGTGAAGATTTTAGGGTTGTTTATATAAAGAACCACATCATTCACAAAAAGTGATATTTTGATTTCTTCATTCCCAATTTGCATGCCATTTATTTCTTTCTCTTGCCTAATTGCTTCAACTAAGACTTCCAATACTATGTTGAATAAGAACAGTAAGAGAAGGCATCTTTGTCTTGTTCCTGAGCTTAGAGATAAAGCTTTCGGTTTTTCATCAAGTATGGTATTAGCTGAGGGTTTGTTGTACATGGCCTTTATTATGCTGAGGCACTTTCCTTCTATACCCATTTTATTAAGTGTTTTAATCATAAATGTATGTTGTATCTTGTAAAACACTTTTTCAGCATCTATTGATATGATCATATAATTTTTATGCTTTATTAGGTTTATGTGGTGTATCACACTGATCAATTTGTGTACATTGAACTATTCTTGTGCCTTTGGAATTAACCCCACTTGATTGTGATATATAACATTTTTAATGTATTGTTGTATTTGATTTGCTTGTATTTTGTTTAGGATTCTTGCATCTGTATTCATCAGAGATATTTGACCACAGAATTTTTTGTGGTTACACAATATGACTATTGAATATGTCCATAATATCAGAATCATAGAAGTAAAAGAGCTCTTAGAAATCATCTAGTATAGTCACCTGGTTATACAGATGGGAAAGTAGACACAGAGAGGAGTGACCTCTCCAGATAATGAATTCCACTATTACTTTTTTTTCTTTCACATATTCTAAGTATACAATGAATGCAGTCTAAATGGTGCCCCCAAAACATTAATTTAATCCTCAAAATTGCCCACCTATTATGAGAGTATTTTATTCCCATCGAGATTTTATTGCACCCCGATTCTGCTCACTTCCTCCCTTAATTCACAGTGGAATGATGTGAGGCAATCCTTCAATAAGTGATATCTGCAATCAAATAGCTTGTTTAACATTATAAGGTGGCATCGAATGTATACTCATTCAAAAGAAAAGTTGGGGTCATGTTCACTTTAACTTCTAAATCATTTTTAAGGCTCTATTTTCTTCCACTGAACATACTAATATTTGGTGGGGGTTGGAGGAGGATGAAAGAGTTGGCTCTTCATAGTTAAAGTTTATTTGGTTGTCTCATAACCCTTTGTTTCTACTCCTATCCTTTGCTAGACTAACTCTTTGTTCCTACCTGTTCTGTCAGTTGTTTCTAGTGTACACACTAGGAAAACTCCTCACAAATCATATAAGTAGTAAGCAAAAAGAATATGAAAGCAGACGCCACAAACATTTCCCCTTCCTTCTCTTCCTTGTAATGTCAAATATAGTAAATGAGCTGAAAACTTTATTAAATAGGGCAAATTATGCCACAACAGTAACAGCAGTGTCTTCAAAATCAAAGGAAAGAATCGTATAGTAGGTCTTAACTAATTTAGAGTAGTCAAGAAGAAGCTTATCTGAATGTTTGAATATATTATTAAGGATGCAGTTTTATTACTCTAAAATACAGAGAATGAGGCACTCGTGTGTAATGGAAATCCATACAATCTCTTTGGAGGATGATTATTGTAATATCTGAGCCCCATCAGAAGAATGGAAACACCTTTAATCTATATCATTTGAGACTGGCTAAAAAATCAATTCTATAATGGAATACTATGCAGCCATTCAAAAGGATGTAGAGAGATATTATATTGTCATTTAAACAAAATAAACAAAATATAGAATAGTTTATATTAAAAGCTTTCAAATTTCTTTTAAAATGTACACATATATACACAAATGCACACATTTATGCTTTGATTTACATATACAAAGACATACACACATACACACACATATATGCATGCATATGCATAAAAGATACACGAATATTCTTAATTGTTACCTCTGGGAGTATCACTTAGGAGGAGGGGTAGAAGAAAGTATCACTTTTCATCCTATAAATTTTTTACACTTTTGGAAATGTTTACCATTTGCAAGTATTCTTTTTTTTATAGTGAAATAGTATGAGATGACATGTGAAAACATTTCTGTGGAAAATATATTGTGCAAAATGATATACAAAGTATTATGTAGCTATATAAAAATTTTGGAGTAAAATGTGCCAAAGTGACTTTAAAATGGAGAGAAACTTAAACTGAGTAAATAAAATGAGGCCAAATACAGATTCTTTGGCATCAGTTTTAATGAACAGATAAGAATAATTATCAATTATTGGAATGTAAACACATGCCTTTAAAATGCTTTTTGGGGGTTTATTTTAAATAGCTTAAGTTTTTCTTCTCCAAATTTTAATTTTACAGTCAAGTTGTTTTCCATGCATTTTTCACTGACAGTAAATTTCTACGAAAGACTGTTGGAACTTTAAGAAATTCTGAATCTGTAAAACGTTAATGTGATTTTAAACATCTTTTTTAAATTAACAGGAAATATTATTTAAACCTTCTTTTAAAGTACTCTTTGAAATACTGAATTAAATATTATCTATAAGTTAAAAAATCACTCAAGATTGTTCTGATCACCCTGAATGGTACAGCCACTATGGAGATTCCTCAAAAAATTAAGAGTCTTTTGATTTATTTATCCTCTTTGGCATCATGGACATGTTGTATTTGACTCATGAATCAAATGCTCACAACTTCGAGTGGTTGAAAGAGGGCTTTCTCAGTTGTTGGAATATGTGTGCCTTTCTCTGTCTGCTAGCCTTTTTGCTGCCCATTTATACGATCATAAGAGTATGAGCAGCTGGAAAGGAAGGTGAAATACAAAGTGGTTAATACTCCTGCCCTCAGGATAAAAATGTGGGAGGAGGACTCCATGAAAACTGGAGGTTAATTTTCTCTATTACTACGACATGGATAATCAAGAGTTGGAACTATAGATATGGAAGATTTGGTTTTAAGATTACTCCCAAGTCTACGGCCATGCTACCCTGAACGAACCCAATCCAGTCTGATCTTGGAAGCTAAGCAGGGTCGGGCATGGTTAGTACTTGAATGAGAGACTACCTAGGAAGACCAGGTGCTGTAGGCGTAAAAAGTAAAAAATAATGGATTATAAACTGACAATGTCCTTGCAATCTGTGAGGTCAACCAAGGGTTGCCTCACCTAAAAAAAAAAAAAGAAAAAAAGAAAAAAAAAAAGGAATTATAAGATTACTCCCAAGGTTATTTGTTATTGCATTTTTAAAAAGATTTTTATTAAAATATAGCTAACATACAATATTGTATTAGTTTTAGATGTATATCATAGTCATTCAATATTTATATACCTAAAGAGGTGATCACTGTGATAAGTCCAGCAACCATCTGACACCATATAATGCTAACGCAATATTATCAATCATATTCCCTATGCTGTACACCACATCCCCATGACTTGTTTTATACTTGGAAATTTGAACCTCTATTCCCCTTCACCTTCCACCCTTTTTGATTTTTTAATTACAGTTGATATTTCATATTATTTTTATTAGTTTCAGATGTATTGCATAGTGATTAGACATTTATATAATTTATTAAGTGATCCCCAGATTAGTCTGGTACTTGTCTGACACTATACATAGTTATTACAATATTATTGACTATATTCCTTATGCTGTACTTCACACCCCTGTGACTATTTTGTAACTACCAATTTGTACTTTTTAATCCCTTCTTCACCTTTTGCATCCAGTCCCGCAACACCACTCCCATCTGGCAATCACCAGTTTATTCTCTGTATCTATGAGTCTGTTTCCTTTTTGTTTGTTCATTTATTTTTGTTATTTAGATTCCTCATATAAGTGAAATCATATGGTATTTATCTTTTTTGACTTATTTTGCTCAGCATAATAGTATCTAGGTTCATCCATTTCGTTGCAAATGGTAAGATTTTCTTTTACAGCTGAGTAATATTCCATTGTATATATGTACCACTACTTTATCTAATCATCTATTGATGGGAATTTAGGTTGCTTCCATATCTTAGCTATTGTAAATAACATTGCTGTGAACATAGGGGTGCATATATCTTTTTGAATTAGTGTTTTGGTTTTCTTTGGTTAAATACCCAGAAGTGCAATCACTGGGTCATAGGTAGTTCTATTTTTAATTTTTAGAGGAATCTCCAAACTGTTTTCCATGGTGGCTGTACCAGTTTGCAATCCGACCAACACTGTACAAAGGTTCCCTTTTCTCCACATCCTCTCCAACACTTGTTCTTTCTTGATTTACTGATGATAGCCATTCTGACAGGTGAAATGATATCTTATTTTGCTTTAAATTTCCATTTCTCTGATGATTAGTGACCTTGAGCATCCTTTCACATGTCTATTGGCTATCTATATGTCCTCTTTGGACAAATGTTTATTTATGTCCTCTGCCCATTTTTTAATTGAATTATTTTCTTGGTGTTGAGTCATATGAGTTATAGGACTTCTGTTCATGTAGTCTTTGGATGGTTCTCCAGGTAGATTTTTCTATATTTTCATTGTAATTTTAATGTAGTCATGGAAGGGGGCAAGTACAACATTTGCTTATTCTGTCAACTTGACCAGAACTCTCCTGAGGTTATTTTTAAATAAAATTCATGATTGATTTGAACGTGAATTCACCAAGTATAGTGATTTTATTGTACAACACATTTAGAGGCCCCTCTTGTTTTTTTTGTATTATTATTATTTTATCATTGATTGTGATTTTAAACCAAAATATACAGAGATGCCTGAAATTTAATTAAAATAAAAAAAATCAAATTTATTTTTCTGTTTGCATTATATGCAAGTTTAGAAAAAAATCTGCATGAATTGTGGTGACTTATTTCCCTTTAATCTCTAGGGGCTTTAATTTTCATATTAATAAGAATATCTACACTTATTCTTATACTCAGGGTAAACATGGTAACTGTGATTCATGCTTAAGGTCATATTTGGAGTCTCATATTTCCTTTGAATTTTAGTTACAAATATTCTTTCTGGAATTCTTTCTTGCATTTACAAGTCCTATCTCTTCCTCAAGGCCTAAGTCTCTCCTCTCTGATAAAGTTTTTATCCCAACTTCCACATATTTTGCTCACTGCCTTCTGTGAGCTCCTCTGGCTTTTACTGTTTGGCATTCACAGTCTTGCTGTTCACTATTTACTGGCTTAAGCGTTGGTTGTAAAGCTTGTCTCTCCAATGAAATGGATATAGAGGTATCTTGAATTCCTTACAATACTCAACAAAGAATACCTAATATGTGCTCAGAAATATTGGATTTTTTAGTCCATTTTTGGGCTGTAGATGAGTTACTTTTAAATTCCCTTCTATTTCCTCAGACTTAATTAGTTCCATATCTTTCTGTCTGTCTATCCATCATCTATCTATCTATCTATCTATCTATCTATCTATCTATCTATCTATCTATTTTTTTTTTTTTATGAAGCAGGATAAAATATTGCCACTGATACCGAACTCTAGTTTGGCTTAGCTGCTTGCAGCAGGCTTTCCTGTAGGGCATTGTGAATGTTTATAAAGCTAGTATAGATAATCTGTTACAGAGCTACCCTGCCTTTTTGGTGCGATTTATTTTCATGGGGCTGCAGTATTCTCCGGATTACTGTAGAAGTTCAGAATTGGACTTTTGTTAGCATCAATGACCAAGTAGTAGCTTTGTGGAACCAGAAATTATGACATGTTCACAAGTAACCATGTATACTTAATAGGCAAACCCTTCCTGCAGTGATGAAGGTCCTTTTGGCAAGTGTATTTATAGGGGAGGTGAGACATGGTGATGGTATCTTCTCTCCCACCCACCTCTATCTACTCTATGAGTCTCAGTTATACACTTGTCACCTGAGATCCAGTACCTTTAAGTAATATTTTAATGTAGCACATAATAATTTATCTTCTTGATCCAGCATAAGCCATAGAAAATATTTGCTTTTCTCCTCTGCTCAGGTATTTAAGATGTTTCCTTCCATCTGCCACAAAATCAACTTGAGAGACTGTGAAATTTGAGAGACTTGCATGAAATCTTATGTGGCTACTTTACCAACATTCCTGCCAAGGAAAAAACTCCAGAGGAATCAGGGACAACATTTAAGGGTAGCAAGTGGAATCCTGTTCCACTCTTGGGCATTTTCTGCTGTTTCAGACTCTTGGTTCCTCTCCCTGAAAAGAACAGGTGTGCCTGACAGCAGGTGTGTTTGTTCTCCTTTTCCTATGGCAGCTGTCACTCCCCAGGTAATTCCCTTTTCCAGGTGGTAAATTCTTACAACTCATCATCTTCTTTCCTGGCTAACATTACTTTAAAAAATGGTTTGGCTATCAGCCTTAGATTCTATTGCAACATTATTGGTGTCATTGTTGATTTTTTTTTTTTTGCTTTTGTATTTTGAGTTGATTTTTTTTTAAATGGATAATATGTCTTCAGACAGATTCTATTTACAATTTAGACAAACTTAACGTTTTCCTTTAAAAAGTCTCCACGAAAGTCTGCAGCTGTCTTTGATTTGGACTGAGTTTTGAAGCCTTCCGTGATAGCTTTGTGTTTCTCCATTTTTGCATTTTCCAATACATCTTGGGGTCTGTCCTCAGTCAAGATATCTACTACCGGGACTGCCAGTCACCACATGCTTGGGTTTCATCTTCTCACATTTCTATTCATAGTATGTACTTCTCATAACTCTAAAGGACTATTTGATGTCCCCACGTTGTTTAACATCTACATCATTAAAGCAGCTGAGAGAATTACCACATGTCATAAGCTTAAGGAAAAATCCAGTTCAAAGGAAATTGTATCACAGACTCAGGTCATTTTTAATATGCTCTGCTGCTCACTCTTACCTGTTATTCTGTTTGACTCCCATGGGCATTTCATAGGTATTTGAGAGTTAGCTTTAAAAGAATACTTTCAGGTATTTGTTTGGCTCTCAACATAACATTTAATGAGCCCCAACAGATTACGGGACTCTATGGTGATCTCATGATAAGATGCAAAGGAAGCAAGCATACCATTCTAATACTTGAGGAATTAAGTGACCTGGAACTTAAGATGGACTGAGGGAGACAAAATTCACACAAATAAAAGACTTAGGTGATTTTGAAGGCATCAGATGGATAAGTATGACGTGAGTATGAATTGTTTACATAAGATGGGGCATAGAATAAATGTGTTATCACAGTGGGAAGGAGGTAGGCATCTTTAGTGGGAGCCTTAGATGAGTGAATGATGTGAGTGCAAAAGCATTTCTCAGAGGGCTCTCAAGGACTTCAATAGGCACCGCATAGTGCAGAAAACAAGTTCGTCTTCTGATAGAGTTATATGATGATAATAATAACTGCTGCTATCTGTTGAATTTTTACTCTGTGTCAATGTGAAATGAATAGAAGAATAAATGACCAAGAAAATATAAGCTTTAAAAATATACATTCTTGTAGTATCAGATGTATGACCACGGGTTGCTGTCTAGCTAGGGAGGTGGGTGAAGTGTGTGTGTGTGAGAGAAAGAGTTTTTGTGCGTGGATATGTGTGCATGTGAGAGAAAGAGAAAGATAGAAAGCAGTGTAGAGGGAGAGAGGCAGACAGAGAGACAGAAACAGAAAGAAACTTGGAGAGTAGGGCAAAGTCTGAAAATCAGAAGTTACAGTATAGGTAAATACAGTAAGTTAAGTGAGGAAAAGAGTACAAAAAAGAAGCTGTGTTCAAATAGAAGGATTCATAGTTGTAGATATTTAAATTAAATTCTTTACCTTCTGAATGGATTTTTCAGTGAAACCATTAACTTTTTTTTGCTCATACATAATAAAGTAGAATGTTTACACTGAAAATAGTGTTTTAACAGAAAATAAAGTGTTCCTTTAAAATGGTAAATTTTTGACTTCTAGAGCATGTCCAGTTGTCC
This sequence comes from Pteropus vampyrus, assembly GCF_000151845.1. Lineage (NCBI taxonomy): Eukaryota > Metazoa > Chordata > Mammalia > Chiroptera > Pteropodidae > Pteropus > Pteropus vampyrus. The sequence goes on from NW_011889116.1 coordinate 530,589, forward strand.
CACATATTTGTAGTTCATTATCATTCTATGGCATAGACTATTGAAAATTAGAATGCTAAAGCCATGTCAGAAAACTAAGTAGGTAGAGATTTATAGTGAATTATTTAAGAGTCTCAAATCACATTAGTACATGGCTTCGTTGTATTATGACAGTGGAAAACCTGGCATAAGAGCCTCATAGAGCACCAAATAATAAGCCTGAGGTCTCTTTTCTACAGGTGGATTCCTTAGGGACCGTTATCACAATTTATGTCAGAGGCTTATTTTTATGCAGACGTATTCTCTGGCAGAAATTTCACAGCTTCTGTTGACATAACTGACGGTGTATATAGACCCAGACTACTAGACAACACCAGCAATCAGTTAGTAGTAAGCAACTATTTATTATGTCTTAACCAAGTACCTAGCACCAACCTTAGAAACAAAGGGGGATAGAAAAGAAGAGGCATACACAATCCCCTCAAATACTTTAGTCTAGCTTGAGCAATAGGGATGGCATGCCTAAAGTAGCTAAAATAGCGACAAGGCTATATATTTAATCAAATGCCATGTTGTGGGGTGGTACTTCAGAAAAGAGAGAGATCAGTTAGAACAATGTATTGGGGAAATCTTCATGAAGGAATTGGAATTTGTCCTATAACTTAAAAGATAGGTAGAATTTAAAGAGGCAGAGTAAAAAATGGAAATCTATTTACATCGAGAGTAATTCAGAGGAAGACAAAAAAGAAACCTGGTATTTTTATAGTGCAACAGGGATACCAGCTTGATTGACATGGAAGACATGTTTGAGATCAATAGAAAATAAATTTGTTAAGGCCAGATATTCAAAGAACCTTAACAACCAGGCCAAATACTTTGAATTCAGTGTATTGAGAAATGGAGGACCATCAATAGTTGCAAAACAGAAGTATAGCATTCTAAGAAGATGAATATGATGCTGATATATGTTATAGAACAGAAAGTGTTTGTCCACTCGGCATTAGCAGAGCCAAACACTAAACACTGACAATTGCAGTAGAGAAAAACTGGCTACTTTATCAATGAATGGCACCATCCAGGAGAACAGAAAGCTAATGCTCAAAATTCTGAACTCCCCAATGTTGTGTAGGTTACAGATTATATAGAGTAAAATCATAAGACACTGGGTTAGGTGTTCCAGGTCGTGGTGAAAGCTGACTGGTTGAAGGTGAAGTAAGGGTAATGGATCATTTCTTCAGGTCTGAAGGACAGCTCTGAGGTCTTTTCTGGAATCCCTCTGTCCAGGCTCATGGAAAAGTAGCCAAGGGGTTGTTCCACCTTTGGGCTCAGGAACTGAAACATCACTTAGGTCAAGATATTTTCTTTAGCCTACCAGAGGTCCAGACCCTGTGATTATTAGTCAGGTCTACTACTTGGGGATTGCTTCTTATCCAGGGGAAAGGCTAGGTCTCTGAGGGGTTATATATAGATGATGATTTTTAGAGTTAGAATTTAGAACTAAATTTAATCGAATTCATAAAAACCCTATGTTTCATATGCAGGACAGATTAGAGAGGTGAGAGGAAGGTATAGAAATATTACCATAGCTATAAGACAGACACAAATTTGACTTCAACTTCATCTTTCAAAGAAGTCATAAAAGTCATTCCCAATGAAGTCCTAGATTCCATCGGTAGAGGTATCATACACTTGCCTCAGTGGAGAAAATCTCTCTCAATTTTGATTCGGTTTCTACAAATGTTCTTTTAGAAATCACCATTCCTTTTCACTAGAGTGGCTTCTCAAATTTTCTCCATCTAAGGCTGTTGGAATAGCTTGGCAATTACTATTGTAGAAAAAGTGGGACATAAAAAAGATGGAGGTTTTTTATTATTATTTTTTATTTTTTTAGGAGAAATAATATGTTTTAAGATGAAAATATAAGCAAATCAAAATAATGTAGGTGCATGACCCAAAACCCAAGATGTAGCTGAAAATAAAAGGGCAAAAAATTGTCATCCCAAATAAAAAGATGGGCAATGCAGAGCACTCAGGAAATAAACCAAATCTCACCAGAATTATACATAAACATTGAAGATGAGGACTCAAGATAGCTAATTTTCCAATGAAAACCTTTTAAAGATAATTGATATTGGGAACAGTTAATTAAATGAAACTGTAAGGGAAAAGAAAGTCCAGTCTATCTTATTAGTCTTTTGCCTTCCTCAGCTCTTTCCCTACAGCATGATTTCTCTCCTTTAGACTAATGGTTCTCACCACTGACTACATTAGGATCTCTATGGGAACTTTAAAAAAGTCTAGTGCTCAGACTACACCCTGGATTATTCAAGCTTTGATATTTTCCAGAATTGAGAAGCATTATATTCAATTAGCACCAGCATCTTTCCCTCTAATCTCCTTATGTAGTCCCTTAAGGCATAACACTTTTTTGCTATATTTATATAGCAAAATTTCAACTTTATATATATATAAAGTTGAAATACAATATTATATTAGTTTCAGGTGTACAACATAGTGATTCAACATTTATATACCTTACAAAGTATCTGTAACCACAATATGTCTAGTAACCTTCTGCTACCATACAGTTATTACGATAATGATGCTATTCCCTATGCTATATGTCTACATGACTCATTTTATAACTGGCAATTTGTGCTTTTTAATCCCCTTCACCTTTTTTTGCCCATCCCCCCAACCCTGTCCCCTCTGTCAATCATCAATTTGTTCTCTGTATTTATGAGTTTTTTTTTTCCTGTTTCATTATGTGTGTTCATTTGTTTGGTTTTTAAAATGCCACATATAAGTGAAGTCATAAGGAATTTATCTTTCTCTGTCTGGTTTATTTCACTTAGCTTAATACTCTATGTCCACCTGTGTTTTTGCAAATGAGGAGATTTCATTCTTTTTTATGGCTGAGAAATATTTATATATATAATATATGTAAATTATATATACGTATATATATATATATATTACATCTTCATCCATCTGTAAATGGACAGTTAAGTTGATTCTATATTTTGGCTATTGTGAATAATACTGCATGGAGGTGCATATATCTTTTTGAATTATTGTTTTTTTTTTCCTTTGGATAGATACCCAGAAGTTGAATTGCTGGGTAATACAATAGTTCTATTTTTAATATTTTGAGGAACCTTCATACTGGCTCCATGAATTTATAGTCCCACCAGCAATGCACAAGTGTTCCCTTTTTTCCATACTCTTGCCAACGTTTATTTGTTGTCTTTTTGAAAATAGTCATTCTGACAGGTGGAAGTGATATTGCACAAAGGACACATATTTTAACTAGACTAAAAACTAATATTTTACTGATGGAATATCCTTGTTTTCCTCATTTTTATATCACTCACCAGGCTTTGATCAGTAAAATTTGTTAAATTAATATTAAGTAGAGTTGTATGTGGTAACTGGGATTGGAAACAAGATCATCTTTGAGTTTTTATATAGGGAGGGGAAGGAAAAAATTGGAGTTTTTATATAGGAAGGGGAAGGAAAAAATTGGATTGTAAGATACAATAGTGGTGGCTATAGTGGGAACATCTTGGATAGATCACATGTATATAAAATACCACTTTAGAATTGTAGTCTGTTTCTAGATCTTTTGGTTAATTGTACTGTGATTTTAGGTAAATCAGTTGTCACTGGATATTTTCGATATTTGTAAAATGAGGAAAATGGATCCAGCCCCATTTACTTCATAGGATTGATTCAATTGAATCAATTGAAATTTATAGTTGTGAGTGTTCATTTGATAGTATTTTAAAGTACAAGATGATAGATATATGCAAAATTGTTGTTATTATTACTCATAAAGCCAGTGAATAGAGTTTTTGTTAGGATGAAAAGCCTAGAAGAATCAATAGAACAGTATAAGTGCCTTTAACAGTCATATTCAGTAGAAGTATGAGGAATACACTGCTTTTGAAAGGCTATTCCCCTCAAAGGTTACATTCTTTATAAAACTGAAAGATTATGTCTATGTTGTATGTTGTGTAATTTTTGCAGACTTCGATAATGCAATGGAAATAATACTAAAGAAGGAACTTGATAGGAATCAAGTTGTATGTACAGTATTAACTGGCTTTATGAACTTTGACAACATACACATATATGTACTTGCAGTAGTTCATCTATTAAAGGGAAAGAATTAAGGCATTAGCATCTGTTGAAATAATTAATTAATCTATTCAGTATACATTTATCAAACATCTATTATGTGCCAGGCAGTACTTTTAGAGCTGAGAATAGTGAAAAAAAAAATCGCATATTCCATACCCTTGTGAAGCATATTTCCTAGTAAGAGGTGAGGCTTAATGTCATTCCAGATACAGAGAATTGCTAAAAATTTAAACAGCAGGTTGGGACACAGAGTGATTATGAAGCTAAAATAGCAGATTTTCCTATGTGTCAAGAAGCACTGTATGCACTTCCTATATGGTTTTTTTTTTCAGTTTTATTGAAATCTAATAGATAATTAGTTGCTTATATTTACATTGTACAATTCAATGAGTTTTTTTTCAATTATAGTTGGCATACAATAATATATTAGCTCAGTTGTACAGCATAGTAACTATATATATTATATATCTCACAAAGTGATCACCCCACTAAGTCTCGTACACCTCTTCCCCATTACATATTTATTACATTGCTGACTATTTTCTTTATGCTACACCTTATATCTCCATGACTATTTTGTAACTATCCATTTGTACTTCTTAATCACTTTGCCATTTTGCACCATCCCCCCAATGCTCCTACCATCTAGTAGCCCTCACAAGATTCTCTCTATTATGAGTTTGTCTCCATTTTTTTGTTGTTGTTTACTTTGTTCTTTAGATTCCACATGTATGTGAAATCATGTGATATTTGTCTTTACCTAACTTCATTCAGAGTAATACCCTCTAGGTCCATCAAGGCAATATCTTTTCCCATTCCCTTCCTTTTAGTCTGTGTGTCTTTTATTCTAAAGTGAGTCTCTTGTAGACAGCATATGTAAGGGTCTTGTTTCTTATCCATTCAGCCATCCTATCTTTTGGTTGGAGAACTTAATTCTTTTCAATTTGAGGAACTTGTTGATAGGAATGTAGTTATTACCATTCTTTATTCCTGTGTTTGATACATGTTTTTTTCTTCTTAAAGAAGTCTTTCCCATATTTCCTATAATACTGGCTTGGTGTTGATGAATTCCTTTAGCTTATTTTTGTCTGGGAAGCTCTTTATCTGTCCTTCCACTCTAAATGATAGCTTTGGTGTATAAAATATTTCTGGTTATAGATCCTGGGTTTTCATCACGTTGAGTATTTTGTTCCAAGCTCTTCTGTGCTGCAAAGATTCCTTTGAGAAATCAGCTACCAGTCTTATGGGTGCTCCCTTGAAGGTAACTAACTGCCTTTCTCTTGCTGCTTTCAAGATTCTCTCTTTGTCTTTAACCTTTGGCATTTTAATGATGATGTGTCTTGGTGTGGGACTCTTTCAGTCTCTCTTTTTTGGGACTCTGGCTTCCTGGGATTGAATGTCTATCTCCTTTATGATGTTACAGAAGTTTTCATCATTATTTCTTCAAATAGTTTTTCAACTTCTTGTTCTCTCTATTCTCATTCAGGTACCCCTATGACATGGACATTTTTTTAATTTAATTCTGTCCCATAGGCTCCTCAAATTAGTATGATATACTTGGCTTCTTGTTCTTGTAATTCTGATTGGATGTCTTTATCAGTGGTTCGATCCTCTTTTTCTTTCACTCTGTTAATTCTCTCTAATATACACTTCATCTCAGATAATGTATTCTTCAATTCTGACTAATTCCCTTGGATCATTTCCATTGCCAATTATTGAATTAATTAATTAATTTCATTTTAAAGTTTTTATTTATTTATTTATTTTAGTTTCAATGCTTTACTTTTTTTAACATTTTATTTTATTATTTTATTTCCCCCCTCCCGTCTTCCCCCTCTCCTCTGGTAAAAACTAGTCCTTTGTCCATTTTCATGAGTCTCTGTGTGTTTGTCCTGTTCATTTGTTGCTTTTTAGGTTTATATCTCACATATAAGTGATATCATGTTATTTTCATCCTTTTCTTTCTGGCTTATTTCGCTTAATATGGTTATTTCAAGGTCCATCCATGTTGTTAAAAATGGCAGTATTTCATCTTTTCTTATGGTTGAGTTA
>NW_011889116.1:536942-540619 GCF_000151845.1 Pteropus vampyrus
CAGCTTCTTTAGGCAATCATCTGTCATTGGACATTTTGGTTGCTTCCATGTCCTGGCCACTGTGAATAACGCTGCTATGAACATCGGTGTGCAAATATCTTTTTGGATATGAGTTTGCAAGTCTTTGGGGTAAATACCCAGTAGAAGGATTGCTGGATCATATGGTAGATCAATTCTTAGTTTATTGAGGAACCACCATGCTGTTTTCCATAGTGGCTGTACCAATTTACAGTCCCATCAGCAGTGTATGAGGGTTTCTTCTTCTCCACATCATCTCCAACATGTATTATTACTTGTCCTGTTGGTTATAGCCATTCTAACAGGTGTGAGATGGTATCTCATTGTGGTTTTGATTTTCGTTTTCCTAATAGCTAGCAACGTTGAGCATCTTTTCATATATTTATTGGCTATTTGTATGTCCTCTAGGGAGAAGTGTCTGTTCAGGTCCTCTTCCCATTTTTTGATTGGATTATTTGTTTTTGTTGTTGTTGTTATTGAGTTGTATGAGTTCTTTGTATATTTTGGATATTAGGCCCTTATTGGCGGCTTAGTTGCAAATATACTTTACCATCTGGATGGTTGTCTCTTTACCTTGTTGATGGTTTCTTTTCCTAAGCAGAAGTTTTTAGTTTGGTGTACTCCCATTCATTTATTTTTGCTTTTATTTCCCTTGCCTATGAGGGCAAATTTAGAAATTCCTCTTTATGTCCAAGGACCTTGAGTTTAGTTCCTATGTTTTCTTGTATGCATTTTATTGTTTCAGGTCTTACATTCAGGTCCTTAATCTATTTTGTGTTAATTTTCCTGTGTGATGATAGACAACAGTCTAGTTTCATTCTTTTGCATGTGGCTTTCCAGTTTAGCAGAACCATTCATTGAAGAGGATTTCCTTTCCCACTGTATGTTTTTGGCATTTTTGTCGAAAATTATTTGCCCATATATATATGGGTTTACTTCTGGAATTTTAATTCTGTTCCATTGGTCCGTGTGTCTATTTTGCTGACAATACCATGCCGTTTTGATTACTATTGCTTTATAATATAATTTGAGTTTGGGCAGAGTGATGCATCTAGCCTCATTCTTTTTTCTCTGGGTGATTTTGGCAATTCAGGGTCTTTTGTGCTTCCATGCAAATCTGATGATTTTTTGTTTTATTTCTTTAAAAAAATGCCAATTTTGATGGAGCGTGCATTAAATCTGTATAATGCTTTAGGTAATATGGTCATTTTAACTATGTTAATTCTTCTAATCCAAGAACACAGAATATCTTTCCATATCTTCATATCTTCTTCAATTTCTTTTAATAGGGTCTTATAGTTTTCATTATATAGTTCCTTCACTTCTTTTCATTAAATTTATTCCTAGGTATTTTATTCTTTTTGTTTCAATTGTAAAAAGAATTATTTTTTCCATTTCTTTTTTCTAATGCTTCATTATTAGAGTATAGAAATGCTATGGATTTTTGAACATTGATTTTGTATCCAGAGACTTTACTGTATTTGCTTATTGATTCTAGTAGTGTTCTTGTGGAGTCTTTAGGGTTTTCTATATAGAGAATCATGTCATCCACAAATAGTGATAGTTTGACTTCTTCATTTCCTATTTGGATGCCTTTTACATCTTTCTTTTGCCTGATTGCACTCGCTAGGACCTCCAATGTTAAATTGAATAACAGTGGCGATAGTGGGCAGCCTTGCATTGTTCCTTATCTTAGAGGGAAGGTTTTCAGTTTTTGACCATTAAGTATAATGTTGGCTGAGGGCTTTTAATATATGGCCTTTATTATATTAAGGTCTTTTCCTTCTATACCAATTTTGTTAAATGTTTTGATCATAAATGTGTGCTGTATCTTGTCTATGGCTTTTTCTACACCTATTGATATGATCATATGACGCTTATATTTTAATTTATGTGGTGTATCACATTTATTGATTTGCATATGTTGAACCATCCCTGTGCCTGTGGGATGAAGCACACTTGATCATGGTGTATACTTTTTTTAATATGTTGCTGTATTTGGTTCATTAATATCTTATTTGGGATTTTTGCATCTGTGTTCATGAGAGATATTGTTCTGTAGTTTTCTTTTTTCTGTTATATTTAGCAGGTGTTGGTATCAGAGCAATATTGGCCTCACAAACTGAGTTGGGAAATATAGCCTCCTCTTCAATTTTTTGCAAGAGTTCGAGGAAAATAAGTATTAAATCTTCTTTGAATGTTTGGTGGTATTCACTGGTGAAGTCATTTGGTCCTAGACTTCTACTTTTTGGTAGTTTTTTGATGATTGTTTCAATTTCCATATTGCTGATCAACAATTTAAATTTTCCAGTTCTTGATTCAGTCTAGGAAGGTTGTATTTTTCTAACTACTGGTCCATTTCTTCTAGATTATTAAATTTGGTGTTATATACTTTTTCATAGTGTTCTTGTATGATCCTTTGTATTTTTGCAGTGTCAGTCGTAATTTCCCCTCTTTCATCCCTGATTTTGTTTATTTGTGTCCTTTCTCTTTTTTCTTTAGTGAGTCTAGCCATGGATTTGCCAATTTTATTAACATTCTCAAAAATCCAGCTCTTTGTTGCATTTATTTTTTCTATTGTCTTTTTTTTGTATTTAATTTCATTTATTTCTGTTCTAATTTTGATTATTTCTTTCCTTCTGTTGACTTTCGGCTTCATTTGTTTTTTCTTTTCTGGTGTTTAAAGATGAAGCATTAGGTTGTTAAATTGGGCTCGTTATTGTTCTTGGAGTTAGGCTTGTAATGGTATGAACTATCCTCTAATGACCACTTGTGCCATGTCGCAAAAGTTTTGGTATGTTGTACTATCATTATCATTTGCTTCTATATATCTCCTGTTCTCTTTATTTCCTCTCTGACCTAGTTTTTCTTCAGTAGTATGTTGTTTACTCTTCATATATTTGTGATTCTTTCCGCTTTCTTTTTACAACTGATCTCTAGTTTCAAAGCATTATGATCAGATAATGTAGTTGGAATGTTTTTATCCCTCTTATATTTGTTGAGGCTGTTTCTGTGTCCCAGTATGTGGTCAATCCTTGAGAATGTTCCATGTATACTAGAGAAGAAAGTATTAGCAGCTGTTGGGATGAAAAGCTCTGTAAATGACAATTATGTCCAGTTGGTCTAATGTGTCATTTAAGGACATTATTTCTTTATTGATTTTCTGTTTGGGTGATCTGTCTATATCCAATAGTGGGGTATTTAGGTCCCTTACTATGATAGAGTTTTGGTCTGTATCTCCCATCATTCTGTTAGTAATAGATTTATACATTTCAGGGCTCCCTGATTGGGAACATAGATATTAATATGTGTTATGTATCCTTGGTGCATGATTCCCTTTTCATTATGCAGTGTCCCTCAGTATCTTTCTTTACCTTTTTTATTTTGAAATCTATTTTATCCAATATTAGTACCGCTACTCTCACTTTTCTCTGAATGCCATTTGTGTGAAATATCATTTTAGACATTTTATCTTTTGCTTTCTGGTAGCTTAGTGTTTCCATTGTCTCCTTGTCCTTGTGTTTCTGTTTTCTTTATTTTGGTTGGCTTTTGTGGGTTTTTCTTCTGGTTGTTTTTTTTTTTATCTTATATATTTTACTTTTGAATCTTTGACGTGTGGTTACCATTATGAATATATAAAGGATAGTTATATATATAAT
>NW_011889116.1:541689-603609 GCF_000151845.1 Pteropus vampyrus
TATATATTCGTCCATTTTCTTCTGTGAGTACCTTATCTCATTTCCCCTTTGCAAATTTGGATGTTTGAATCCTCCCCTTTTCAGTCATTTTTATCTTATTTGTTCCTATGTATGCTGAATGTTCATTACTATCTTGCTATAGCAAATCTCTTCTTATTGTTTAACCTTATAATGCCCTGTTCTTAGTAAGAGTTGCACTCTTGTGCTTCTATTTGCTTGGTAGTCACATTTCTCCTAATTACATATTTTTTTTTGTCATTTTGTTTTACGTGAGCTGACCCCTTTCAATATTTCCTGTAACGCAGGCCTCATAGTGGAGAATTCCCTCAATTTTTGTATGTCTGAAAAGGTCTTTATTTCTGCTTCACATCTAAAGGAGAGCTTAGCTGGATACATTATTCTTGCTTGTAGTTCCTTTAATTTAATAGTTTGAATATTTGATTCCACTCCTTTCTGGCTTGTAAGGTATGTGCTGCTAAGTCTGACAAGAATCCTTTATTGGTTACCATCTTCTTTTCCTTGGCTGCCCTGAGAATTCTGTCTTTTTTGTTGATTTTTGGTAATTTTAATAAATGAGTCTTGGTGAAGGCCTTTTTGTGTTGAAATAATTAGGTGTTCTATTGACTTCTTGAATTTCAAGCTCTAGTTCATTCCTTAGGTTTGGGAAATTCTCGTCAACTGTTTGTCTGAAAATGCTTTCTAGTCCCTGCTCCTTTTCCTCTCCTTCAAGAATGCCCATTATTCTTGTGTTTCCTCTCCTGATGGTCTCAGCTAGTTCTTGCATTTCTCTTTCATTATTTTTCATTTTTCAGTTTCTATCTTCTTCCTTCTGACTTATTTCTAGATTTCTGTCTTTGATATCACCGATCCTTTCCTCCCTTTGGTTGACTCTTTTTTCCCAAGCTTGCTATTTCATTTTTCAGCTCTTGAAGTGTTTTTTTTTTTTTTTTAATCTCCAGAAGTTTTATTTGGTCCCTTTTGAGGGTTTCAGTCTCCTTGCTAAAAACTCATTCTGCACATCTAGTTGTTTTTTCAATTCCTGAAATTGTTGATAAGACTCTTTTCAGATATCTTTGAGCTTTTTCAGAAGTACCATCCTGAATTCTCTGTCATTTAAGTCACATATTTCTATGTCTGTAAGCTTATTTTCTGGAGTTTTTTCTCTTTCTTAGATACATTGTCGCCTTTGCCGTTCATGGTTTTTAATGGACTATTTCTCTACCTGGGTATTAATGGAAGTTTATTCTGTTTTTGTGTTTTTTTTTTTCAGAAAGAGGATTTATTTTATATTGGTCACTAACCTGTTGCAATGAAGATGTTTTTCTTTTGGTTTCCAGTAGGTGGCATCTAAGCCTCTTGGATCTCTGCTTTATGTAAAGTTTTAATAATGTCTTTTTTCTTATAGATGTTTAATCACGCTCGCTACCCTCAGTCTCAGTTCCTGTCAGTGTTAGCGACATTTTCGGTTGTGTTTGCTCAGATTTCCCTGGGGCTCCGTGGCGTTCAGTCTCAGAGGATATGGGGAGAGGGGCCCTCTGGATTGGGGGATGGAGGCTGCAGCTCAGCCTCGGTTTTACAACCCCAGCTGGCAAATATCAGCTGCTGTTTCTCTGCCATCCCTGCTTTTCTGTCATCACCATTTCTCTGTCTTCTGCCCTGAAGCTTGTGCACTCCCGCCGGCCTCGTGGAGCTCAGAGCACTCTCAGGCAGGGCTGTTCAGGGAAATTGCTGCACCTTCTCCCCTCCCCTTCCTCCTACAGGGAGCTCGGGCTGCAAGAGGCAGCTTAATTTTTACTTTCATTCTTCCACCAGACACCTGGGGTTCTGACCTGTGATAGCACTTAGGCACAGATTTTAGATGTACTGGTATGCAGTTTGGGTGTTTTCTGTTGAGTTTTAGATGTTGAGCTCATTGTTGTTTCAAGGAGAAAGATCTGGGGAAGTCTCTCACTCCGCCATGTTTAATATAATCTATTTTTTTTTTTATGGTGACATAGGTTAACGAAATCCAATAAGTTTCAGCTGTACACTTTAACAGTAAGTCTTATATATGTTTATGATGTGTGCTCACCTCCCATAGTTAGATTTCTTTCTGTCATCACATATTTGTCTAACTTTACTCCATCTACCTCCTGTCTCTTCTTTCCCCCTATCCTCTAGTAACCACTAGAATATTGTCCATGACCACGAGTCTCTGTTTTTTTTGGTCCTGTTCATTTGTTGCTTTTAGATTTATATCCTAAAAAGTGATTTTCAAGTTTTTCTCTCTGGCTTATTTTGCTTAGCATGATTATCTCGAGGTCCATCCATGTTGTTAAAAATGGCAGTATTTCATCTCTTCTTATGGCTGAGTAATATTCCATTGTATATATGTACCACAGCATCTTTATCCAATCATCTATTGTAGGACATTTCAGTTGCTTCCATGTCCTGGCCACTGTGAATAATGCTGCTATGAACATCGGTGTGTAAATATCTTTTCAGATATGGGTTTTCAAGTCTTTGCTGGATCATATGGTAGATCAATTCTTAGTTTATTGAGAAACCTCCATACGGTTTTCCATATGGATGTACAAATATGCTGCCCCACCAGCAGTGTATGAGGGTTCTTTTTTCTTCACATTCTCTCCAGCATGTCTTATTACTTGTCCTGTTGATTATAGCTATTCTAACACATGTGAGATGGTATCTCACTGTGGCTTTGATTTGCATTTCCCTAATAGCTAAAGATGTTGAGCATCTTTTCATATATTTCTTAGCTATTTCTACACCCTCTAGGGAGAAGTGTCTATTCAGGTCTTCTGCCCATTTTTTCATTGGATTGTTTGTTATTGTTGTTGTTGTTGCCGTTATAGAGTAGTATGAGTTTTTTTTTTTTTTATATTAGGCTCTTATCGGAGGCATTGCTTGCAAATATACTTTCTCATTTGGATAGATGTCTCTTTGCCTTGTTGAAGGTTTCTTTTGCTGAGCAGAAGCATTTTAGTTTGATGTAGTCCTATTCATTTATTTTAGCTTTTACTTCCTTCGCTTTTGAGGACAAATTCATAAAATCTTTAAGTCCAAGTTCCTTGAGTTTGTTCCTATGTTTTTTTCTATGCATTTTATTGTTTCAGGTCTTATATTCAGGTCCTTAATCCATTTTGAGTTAATTTTGGTGTCTAGTGATAGACAACAGTCTAGTCATTCCTTTGCAGGTGGCCTTCCAATTTTCCAAGCACCATTGAGTGAAGAGGTTTTCCTTTGTCCACTATATGTTTTTGGCTTTTTATCGAAAATTATTTGCCCATATAAACATGGGTCTACTTCTGGACTCTCGATTCTGTTCCACTGGTCCATGTGTCGCTTTTTCTGTGAATGCCATGCCATTTTGATTAATGTTGCTTTGTAGTATAATTTGAAGTCAGGCAGAGTGATGCCTCCAGCCTCTTCCTTTTTTTTTCTAGTTGGCTTTGGCAATTCAGAGTCTTTTGACCTTCCCTAAAATCTGATGATTTTTTGTTCTATTTCTTTAAAAAATGCTGATAGGATTTTGATGGGAATTGCATTAAATCTTTATAATGCTTTAGGTAATATGGTCCTTTTAAGTATGTTGATTCTTCCAATTGAAGAACACAGAGTATCTTACCATTTCTTTGTATCTTCTTCAATTTCTTTTAATAGAGTATATCTTATAGTTTTCATTAGATAGGTCCTTCACGTGTTTCATTAAATTTATTCCTAGATATTTTATTGTTTTTGTTGCAATTACAAAAGGAATTTTTTTTTCATTTATTTTTCTGACACTTCATTATTTGAGTATAGGAACACTATGCATTTTGGAAGGTTGATTTTGTATCCAGAAACTTGAATTTATTTTCTTACTGTTTCTTGGAGAGTTCTTGTGCAGTCTTCTATATAGAAAAATCATATCATCCACAAATAGTAACAGTTTGACTTTTTTGTTTCTTATTTGGATGCATTTTATATCTTTCTCTTGCCTGAATGTACCAGCTAGGACCTCCAATGTTATATTGAATAAGAGTGGCAATTGTAGACAGCCTTGCCTTGTTCCTGACCTCAGAGTGAAGGATTTTATTTTTTCACCATTAAGTATAATGTTGGCTGAGGGTTTGTCATATATGGCCTTTATTATATTAAGGTACTTTCCTTCTATACAGATTTTGTTATTTTTTTTAAATCATAAATGGATACTGTATTTTGTCAAAAGCATTTTCTGCATCTACTGATATGATTGTATGATTCTTATTAATTTTTGTTAATGTGTTGTATCACATTAATCTATTTGTGTTTGTTGAACCATCCCTGAGCCCACTGGATGAAGCCCATTTGATAGTGGTGTATAATCTTTTAAATATGTTGCTGTATTTGGTTTGCTAGTATCTTATTTAGAATTTTTGCACCTGTGTTCATGAGAGATATTGGTCTGAAGTTTTCTTTTTCTGTGTTATCTTTACCAGATTTTAGTATCAGGGTAATATTGGCCTCATAAAATGAGTTGGGAATTATTGCCTCTTCTTCAATTTTTTGGAAGAGTTTGAGGAGAATAGGTATTAAATCTTCTTTGAATGTTTGATAGAATTCACTGGTGAAGCCATCTGGTCCTGGACTTTTACTTTTTGGTAGGTTTTTGATTATTTTTTTCAATTTCCATTCTGCTGAACAGTCTTAGATTTTCCAGTTATTTTTAATTCAGTCTAGGACGGTTGTATTTTTCTAAGTACTGGTCCATTTCTTCTAGATTATTAAATTTGGTGTTATATACTTTTTCATAGTATTCTTGTATGATCCTTTGTATTTCTGCAGTGTCAGTCATAATTTCCCTTCTTTCATCTGTGATTTTCTTTATTTCTGGTTTTTTCTCTTTTTCTTTAGTGAGTCTAGCCGAGAGTTTGTCAATTTTATTAACCTTCTCGAAGAACAAGTCTTTTGTTGCATTTATTTCTTCTATTGTTTTTTTTTCCAATTTCATTTATTTCTGTTCTAATTTTGATTATTTCTTTCCTTCTTCTGACTGCAGGCTTCATTTGTTCTTCCTCCTCTAGTTTTTTTAAAAGGAAATATTAGGTTGCTTATTTGGGTCATTTTTTTTTTTTGAGATAAGCCTGTAATGATATAAACTTTCCTCTTATGACCACTTTTGCTGTGTCCCAAAAGTTTGATATGTTGTACTATCATTATAATTTATTTCTATGTATCCCTTGATCTTTCTTTTTATTTCTTCTCTGACCCAATTATTCATCAGTAGTGTGTTGTTTAATCTCCATGTATTTGTTGTTTTTCCCACTTTCTTTTTACAGTTTATCTCTAGTTTCAATGGATTATGATCAAAGAATATGGTTGGTATGATTTCGAACTTCTTATATCTGTTGAGGCTATCTCTGTGTCCTAGTATGTGGTTGATTCATTTTTTTGTTTGTTTTTTAGGTGAGGCAACCCTTGGTTGACCTCACAGATTGCAAGGACCTGGTCAGGTTACAATACCATATTTTATTTTATTTTTTTTACACCTACAGCACTTGGTCTTTCTAGGTGGTCTCCCATCCAAGTACTAACCAGGCCCGACCCTGCTTAGTTCTGAGGTCTGTCAGGATCGGGCTTGCTCAGGGTGGCATGGTCATAGATGTGTTTGATTCTTGAGAATGTTCCATGTGCACTAGAGAAGAATATATAAGCAGCTGTTCGGGGATGAAAGGCTCTGTAAATGTCAATTATGTCCAGTTTTTCTAATGTGTCATTTAACAATGTGATTTTTTTATTGATTTTCTGTTTGGATGGTCTGTCCATATCCGACAGTGAGGTACTTAGGTCCCCTACTATGATAGTGTTTTGTTCTATTTCTCCCTTTTGTTCTGTTAGTAATTTTTTAAATATATTTTGGGGCTCCATGTTTAAGAGCACAAATATTAATAAGTGTATGTCTTCTTGGTGCATAATCTCTTAATCATTATGAAGTGTCTCTCAGTATCTTTCTTTAACTTTTTTATATTGAAGTCTATTTCGTCTCATATTAGCACCACTACTCTTACTTTTCTCTAATGACATTTGCTTGAAATATCATTTTCCACCCTTTCACTTTGAGTCTATAGTTGTCTGTGGAACTGAGATGCTTCTCCTAGAGGCAGCATATGATTGGATTTTGTTTTTTGATCTAATTTGCAATGCTGTGCCTTTTTGTTAGTGAGTTCAGCCCTTTTACATTTAGGGTGATTATTGAAATATGAGGTCTTATAGTCATTTTATTTTTGCTTTCTGGTAGCTCGGTGTTTCCATTGCTTTCTTGTCCTTGTGTTTCGGTTTTCTTTCTTTTGGTCATTTTTTGTGGGTATTCCCTCTGGATCTTCTTTTTTCTTTTTTTTTCTTTCTTTTTTTTTGTTATATACTTCAGCTCTTAACTTTGGCGTGTGGTTACCATTATGAACATGTAAAGGATATATATATATGTATATATACGTATATATATGTATATACACACATACACACACACACACACACACAGTTGTCTATTTTCTTCTGCATGCGCCTTATCTCTATTCCCCTTTGTGAATTTGGATCTTTGAATCCTCTCCTTTTCTGTCATTTTTGTCTCAATTTTTCCTAGGGATACTAAACATTCATTACTACCTTGCTATAGCAAATCTCTTTTTATTGTTTAACATCATAATGCCCTGTTCTTAGTAAGGGTTGCACTCCTCTACTTCTATTTTCCTGGTAGTCACCTTACTCCTAAATATGATTTTTTGTCACTTTTTTTTTTATGTGATCTAACCCTTTTCAGTATTTCCTATAATGCAGGCCTCATAGTGGAGAATTCCCTCAATTTTTGTATGTCTGGAAAAGTCTTTATTTCTCTTTCATATCTAATAGGGAGCTTAGCTGGATACATTATTCTGGCTTGTAGTTCCTTTTATTTAATAGTTCGAATATTTGATTCCAGTCCTTTCTAGCTTATAAGGTTTGTGCTGAGAAGACCAATGGGTTTTGCATTATAAGTTACTGTTTTCTTTTCCCTGGCTGCCCTGAGAATTCTGAATTTGTCATTGATTTTTTATAATTTTGATACAATGTGTTTTGGTGAAAGCCTGTTTGGATTGAGTTAATAGGTGTTTTTTTTTTTTTTGACTTCTTGAATTCCAAGCTCTAGTTCATTCCTTAAAAATGGGAAATTCTCATCAGTTATTTGTCTGAAAATGCTTTCTAATCCCTGCTCCTTTTCTTCCTCTTCGAGAATGCCCATTATTCTTGTGTTTCCTCTCCCGATGGTCTCAGCTAGTTCTTATATTTCTCTTTCATTATTTTTCATTCTTCGGTTTCTGTCTTCTTCCTTCTGATTTATTGTTAGATTTCTGTCTTCGATATCACTGATCCTTTCCTCCATTTGATCGACTCTATTTCCCAAGCTTGCTATTTCATTTTTCAGCTCTTGAAATGTGTTTTATCTCCAGAAGTTCTATTTGGTTCTTTTGAGGGTTTCACTCTCCTTGCTAAATAACTCATTCTGCTCATCTAGTTGTTTTTTTCAATTTCTGAAATTGTTGATAAGACTCGTTTCCGATTTCGTTGAGTTTCTTCGGAAGTACCGTCCTGAATTCTCTGTCATTTAAGTTGCATATTTTTATGTCTATAAGGTTACTTTCTGGAGATTTTTCCCTCTCTTTCTGAGATGCCTTGCCACCCTAGTTGTTCATGGTGTTTAATGGACTATTTCTCTGCCTGGGCATTAATGGAAGTGTATTCCGCTTTTTTTTTTTTTTTAACAAAGATTTATTATATAAAGGTCTCTTTTTTGTTTGTTGCAAAGAAGGCGTTTTCCTTTTGGTTTCCAGTTCATAGTGTCTAAGCCTTTTTGATCCCTGCTTTATATAAAGCCTTATTAATGCCTTTTTTTCTTATAGATATTTAATCGCACTCGCTACTTCTCATTCTCAGTCCATGTCAGTGTTAGCGACAGTTTCGGTAGCTTTTGCTCAGATTCCTCGGGGCTCCGTGGTGTTTGGTCTCAGAGGATATGTGAGTGAGTCCCTCTGTGATAGAGGCTGCGGCTCAGCCTTGATTTGCAAACACGGATGGTAAAATTCAATTTCTGCTATCCTTGCTTCTCTGCTCTCTGCCCTAATGACTGGGCCCTGCCGCTAACCGTGTTGAGCTCACAGCTCTCCCAAGCATGGTTGTTCAGGGAACTCACCGTAACTTCTCTCCTCTCTCTCCTCCCTCAAGGTACCCCAAATACAAGAGGCAAGTTTTTTGTTTCTTCCAGTCCACTGACCGACACCCGGGTTTCTGACCAATGTTAGCTCTTATGCACAGATCCAATGCTCAAACATGCTCATGTGCAGTTTGTGTATTTGTTTGTGAAGTTTTAGATATTAAGCTTATTGTTTTTTCCAGTGAAGAGATCTGGGGACGTCTCTCACTCCACCATGTTTCTCTAAACTCGCAATTCTTGATATTGATCCAAACATCCAACAATCCTGACTGTGACCAGTTGTCCGCACTATCCACTTCCAAGTCTGCAGCTCTATTTCCATTTTTATGTTTTTTTAATCTTTTTGTTAAAGTTCTCATTAAGTTTATCTAGTCTTCCTTTAAGTTCATTGGGCATCTTTATAACCAGTGTTTTGAATTCTGCATCTGTTAGATTGCTTGACTCCATTTTTCCTTGATCTCTGTTCTGTTCTTTTGTATGCTTTCTACTTCTTTATCTTTCCATTTTGGCTGTCTTTCTGTGGCTATTTCTATGTATTAAGTAAAGCTCGTAAGTCTCCAGGCCTTATTAGCATGGCTTTGTGTAGTAGATGGCCAGTGGCACAATCCGAAGAGGGGTTTAGCTGCAGGCCTAGTTTAACTGCAGACTGCGTCCCTCCAGGGCCACTTGTTAAGATTCAGCAAGCAATCCACAGATTCTGTGGTTATAGTTGCCCCAAGAGGCCATGCCAGAAAACAAGGTCAGCTGCTACCAGTGTCGGTTTGGAAGCTGTTCAACAAGGCTCACAGGACTCACCAAGAACAAAACTGGATGTGGCTTAAGTGGGGCCGTGAGTTGGGGGAAGCAGAGTTTCAGGGAATCCTATAGGTGGAATGTCCTCTATTACCTAGTTTGTTGACGTCTCAGTTATGGCAGTGCTGTATCTGCATGCTGGAATAGGCGAGGAGTCAACAGAGGAACAACAGATGCTGCCAGCACTTCTGTCTGAAAGAAAGCCTTGCCTCTGGCCCTTGTTCTAACAACTCAGTGTCCCCTTATAAGTCCCTGCTCCTCCCCAAGCAGCCAACCTCGTTCTGGTGCTCAGAGCGAGTGAATTTGTCACTGTGAAAGTACAGTCACATGGCCCCTTTAAGAGGCATCTGTAGCTGCTGGGTGCCACTCCCATATCCTCTTTCTCCCTGAGCCACTCAGGACTGAGTAGCCTCATGTTTTCACCCCCTCCAGCCTTCTACTGTTGCAAGTCGATATCTTATTTCTCTCCCTAGTTATCGTGCTTCTGTTTATCTAGACCTCCAGGTTACTCTGCTTGCTCTTTGCTCCGTGTTTCCGTTTCAACTTTGATGTGGTCGCAAGAGGATATGAGTGAAGCATCTATCATCTATGCCATTTTCTCGGTCTCTGTTATTTTTATTTAATATTTACAAGTACCCTATGCAATAATTTTTATCTTCATTTTAAGGAAAGGGAACCTAAGGCTTAGAGAGTTTTAAAAACTTGCTTAAAGTAATGTGATGGCTGTGTAACAAATTTGGTATTGGAACCCAGATCGCCTGCATTCAAATTCCATGTTATTTCTACTACATGTGGCCAGCACTTATGTGACGTAATCTATTTATATCTATTTAAATATGGCATTGCTATGCACCATATATGTCTTGTAGACATGTTTTTTGATAGAACCATTTTTTAAATGAAATAGTTATCAGCATTTAAAAGTAAGAGATTTAAAATAAAGTTACTTATTTTTAACTTGTCTTAAATGTATTGGGAAATCGGCAACCCTGAGTGGTTGTTCTCACATGTCAATACCAGCTGAAGTTGAGCAGTAGCAACTCTTTTAGACTCAGCGTGTACTCTGATTCTCCACAGCCCACACCAGTCTTTATGGTCTTACCTGGCCCATGCAGGTATTTAAATTTGTAACTTTCTAGACCATATCATCTGAAGAGCTCTGTCCGGTTCCAAAGTTATGATCCAATGCTGAAAATTCCTTTATAAGTTTATAGTTTTACTTCTGGCTTCCAACCATTCATTTGACAGCCTTGCTTATATTTCAGTGAGTTTTCTTCCTTGGTTTGTTCTTCGCTTTGCTTATTTTTATGGTTTAGCAACTATGTAAGTGATAATCAAAACTGCACACTAAACTCCTAATTTTTTTTTCCATTTTAAAGTATGATCCAGCGAGTCTTTATGCAGAAAAAGCGTGACAAAAATGCTAAACATGTTAAAAGTCACAAGTATGAATATAGAATGTAAGCAGCATAAATAACAAATAATTCATAATGGTAGTTAAATTCTGCCAATGTGGAAGCATACAAGCCAGTGTACAAGTCCATGTCTTCATTAAATCTATAATTCACCATAGCCTTTAAAATCCAAATAATTTATTAAACTAATTTGAGATAGAAGAGAAAATCCAGTGATAATGGTAAAGGGCATGTGGGAAAAGATCTCTTTCATAAAAATCATTCGAAATATCATTATTCTTAAGCACAGCATCATTAAAATATATTTCTATAACATAAAAGTTTTTAGTAGTATTATGCAATATGAGGTACCATACTGCAGCATTATATTAAATTCTCTCCATATTTATAAGTTTAATGGCATTCATTTTATAACCATAAACAATGGAATCTCTGTTAGACTCAGAATGAATTACAACGTCGTTTAATGGTGTAGATACAACTTGTTTTGTCAGCTCATAGGCCCAATCGTCTATCCCTGTGGTTGGCCTAGAGCTGCCCTGAGGCACAATAGCCTATTCAGCCAGGATAGTCAACTTGTTTGGTGCTTCATACTCTGTAGTTACTTGTTTGATTTCACACAGGTGGAGTAGGATCCCACTTACATAGGGCAAGGTGAAGTATGACATACAGTCTTCTTTCCTCGTATCAGCCACAAGTGCTTCTCTATATACCCTGCCATAATATACAGAATTCCCAGCCTTGGGGAGTCATTTCTTTGGGTAAAGTATCCCCTTCTGGAAAGCAAAACCACTTAGAAAAGGTTAAGCCATTGTCCCATATACAAGTAGTTTTGGCTTCATTAAGAGCATGAAATTGTTCATTGGTTTGTATACTGAAGTGTCATGATGCTTGGGGGAACAGAGTACAGAATAAGTAATCTTAAGGGGAAAGGTAGAATACTTGGGTCCAAATATAAGGTATTCACTAGAAATGTTGTATCCAGGATGGAGCTGTTTGGTGCAGAGCCTTGAACAATACATACTTGGTTGGGGATAAAGGGAAGAGATGGTAAATAATGGGGATGTTAAAGTGAAATAAGGTTAAATTTCACCTACTATATGTCACTCCTTCCCTGGGGCTAGTTCTCATGTTATCTGTTGATTGTAAATTAAAAGAGTAGTAAGCCTTCAATTAGAATGAGTCTTTGAAGAATGGGGCACTATAACTGAAAGCTTTTGTTATTTTGGATTGAAATATACTATAAAAAAAGATACTAGTGAAGCTGAAAATTGTTGTGAAGGAGCAGATAAGGGAGAAAAAGCCAATTTAAAAATTAAATAAGAAAATGGAAAGAGGAATAAATAACACAGAAAAATATTAATTTTGAATTGACTTTTCCCAATTATCCATCCACTCCTCCCACCCTTAATAATTTAGAAATATACCGTTATCTACATTTTATAACATTGTATTAGTTTTCTATTACTACTGTAATAAACTACCACAAACTTAGTGGAATAAAACAATGCAAATTCATTATCTTACAGTTCTGGAAGTCAGAAGTTTGAAATGAGCCTCACTGAGCTAAAAACAGTGTTGGCAAGGCCATGTTACTTTCTAAAGCCTCTAGAGAGAATCTATTTCCTTGACTTTTCCAGTGTCTAGAGGCTGTCCGCCTTCCTTGGCTAGTGGCATCTATGTCTTCAAAACCAATAATGTTATATATCTTTAGCCTTTATTGAAACTTTATTTCTCCCTCTGATACCTCTCTGCCTCACTCTTCTACTTTTAAGGACCATTATTGAGTACATTGGTTACACACAGATAATCCTGGATAGTCTCCCTATCTTAAAGTCATTTGATTAACAACCTTAATTCCCTGTGCAATCTTAATTCCTCTTTGCCATGGAACCTATACTCAAACAAAAATATAAATGTCCAAATCAAATTCAGTCATATGTGTCCTAGCATCTCAAACTTTTAAAACGTTGGAATATCAAAATGTGCCTATTTACCTAGCCCTATGATTCTTATATATTCCAAACAAAAGATGGAGACACCAGATCTGACAAAGGATTTTTTTTTCAGATTTGTAATCTGATCTAGAGGATAACATTTATGGAGACATAAAAATTAATGAATCATTTTATGAATCACTTTTATGGAGAAGAATATAGGAATTCCATAAAGTTGAACTCTCCCAGAGATCAGGAACTTATACTACTACACACCTTTCTTTCAAGTAAAAGTGTATCAGAAGTCTCTTGAATATCCTTGAAAAGTGCCTAGGTAGAAGGTTATTAATATCTACTGAAATGTTAATAACTTTATTTCAAAATTTTATTTGATTTCTATTGTATAGCTTAACTTGTAGAACTCTTATTAATGCAATGCTAAGCTCATAGAAACATGTGCTTTACCTAATTTTTGGTGTCAGTAAAAGTGATGCATATTCAGAGGGAGTAAAAGACAATAAACAACATTTAGTAGTAGTCCAGTTAATCTAAAATCCTGCACATAATCAATTACCATTGTAATGACACTGTGGACTGCAACTCTAAGAAAGTATATAACTCATACACCATCGAAAAAAATATTTGAGAAAAAAATTTGAACCAAACAAATGAATCAGAACAGACATGAAAGTAGATAAATATGAAAGGAAACAATGATGAGCAATGAACCTGGCTCTCTGGGAAAAAAAAAATATATATGTATTTTAATCTAAATGGAAAGACAGATTGCTTAAGGTAAAGTTCCAAACTCGGATTCTTAAACAGAAAATACATTTTATAGACATTTAAGAGCAGTCCAGAACAGATTGTTCAATAGAAATATAATGTAAGTTATAGATCTAATTTAACATTTTTTAGTAGCCACGTTTTAAAAAGTAAAAAATAAATAGATGAAATTAATTAAAGATATTTTATTTAACTCAATATATCTAAAATATTATTTCAATTTATAATCAACATAAAATTATGAATGGGACATTTTGCTTTTTTTCATGCTCTCTTAGAATTTCCACCTATATTTTATACTTGTAGCACATCTTAATTCAGACTAGCCCATTTAAAGTGCTCAATAGTCACATGTAGCTAGTGATTACAATATTGGACAATGTAAGCCTTTAATTAAAAATTCTAAGCCACCTCAACAAAACATAGGAGTTGGAGTTAACAACAAGGGGAGACGTAATAGCACCCAGAAGACCTCATGGGGTTAGGCAGGTGAGGTAGAAGGATGTTAAACACAATATTATTTATAGGGTTAACAATAACAAGTTAAAAGATGTGAGTTAGGAAAAAACAGGGTTCACCTCCTTCCATGACCACGTTAAAATTACAACCAAATTATAAGACAAACAACCCGAAATCTAGCTGATCATAATACATGCATCTGAGTATATAAAGAAAAATCCACATTGAGTCCGGTAGGAGGGGTGGAGACAAGAAGAAAGCTGGTCCCTCACCCGCATGTGGAATTTGAGCAGCGGGACGAAGAGTGCACTGGACTCCCCTGAAGGAACGAGGGGACCTAGCCCCACACAGGGGCTCCCCATTCCAGAGTTCTAGTCCTGGGAAGAGCAGCTCCAACAAAATCTGACTGTTAAAACCAGTGGAGGCTCTGGCCATCTGGATGATACAGAAAAAATCTGGAAACCCAGATGTCCTGTTAAAGGGCCTGCACATAGACTCACTTGCTCATAGGTGCTCACCCTGGGCCCTGGTAGAGGGTCAGTAACTTGAGAGGTGCAAGAGACATATGAGGAAAGACTCAGGTGCGTGGTGCTGTGACAAGGGATAGGGGGACAGCCACCACTGCTCCTTTGTCAAGCCCCCCTCCAGGGCAGTCTACAGGTTGACACCATGTTACTTGTGTTGAACCCTCCCCCCACATGGCCAATTCTGAAGCTACAGTGGCCCAGTGAGATTGGCCTGCTCCACCCCGTGTCTCCCTGGGGCCCCATCACCCAGCCCACAAATTGCCTCTAGAGGCCTATTGCCACACATCCAGCCCCCCACCCCACCCCGCAGCTTCCCTGGGCTGCATATTTATTGTCAGGAAGCACCCTTCAACTCACATAGCCCAAGCACAGCCTACGCATTTTGGCAGAGACTGGTGGCAAGCCACTGGTGCCAGCTTGAGCCTCAATATCTTTTGGATGGATCACGGGAGTCTGAGGGTCTGAGGAGGACAGCAGTTGGCTTTGTTGTGATCTGAAACTTGTACATGAAACTGAAGATTCAGCACTGGCATGAAATCTGACTCTGCATTGGCTGGGTGAAATTTGTTCACTTTACTCCGGTGACTCCCTGGGTTCCCACTACACCCAACTTGCATATCACTTGAAGCTGTTTCAGCTATGGAGTCATACAGACAGCTGGCAGGCAGGCCCAGGCCTTGAGGTGAACTGGTCCTTTTGCTAAGCCACCCCAGGCCCAGAACTAGATGTAATTTACCTCAGCTCATACTGGATTCTCTCCCACATGCATCCAGTTCCAATATAGGCAGTAACCATCTATAGATTCCTTTGTAGCTCCTATCAGGTAGCCCCATGCAATGAAAGGCAGCAACTGAACTTGGCCTACATGAAAGACCTTCCCACAGGACCAACACATTGGAAGGCTAACATCAGACCACGACAAAGCATCACTTTCTAGCCCCATAAGCAACACACTCAAAGGTGGTCTCAACAGGTACATGAGAGTGCTGGGGCAAATCCCATTTCATGAGGTCAGCCCCTACATAGCAGCTTATAGCCTGTGGGTGTGGTGCATCCCCACAACCATCAGTTTGAGAGTCAGTCCCATCCACTGATGTGCTAACAACCATCAAGGTTTAGCTACAATGCGAGAACACACACAACCATATTAGGAACATTTCGAGAGCCCCTGGCACAGGGAAACTGTGCCACTAGGACACACGGAACAATTACTACATAAGGACGTCTTGCTAAGGCTGGGAGATGTAACAGATCTTCCTAATACATAGAAACAAACACAGAGAGGTAACTAAAATGAGAAAACAAAGAAACATGCCACAAAAGAAACAAGAGGAAACTTCGGGGGGGGGGGGAATGAGGTGAAACAGAGGCAAGGACCCTAGCAGAGGCAGAGTTAAAAACACTGGTTGTAAGGATGCTCAATGAATTTAGGGGAAAAATAGATGATCTCAGTGAAGACGTCAACATAGCGATAGTAAGTATAAAAAAGTATACAGAAACCATAAAGAAGAAAAAGTCAGCAATGAAGTATACAATAACTGAAATGAAGAATACACTAGAAGGAATCTACAGTACATTAGATGAAACAGAGGATCCAATCAGCAAGTTAGAAGACAAGAGAGCAGAAAACACCCAATCAGAACAGCAGAAGAAGAAAAAAATAATAAAAAATGTAGAAATTTTAAAACACCTCTGAGACAACATCAGGTGTACTAAGATCCTTATCATAGAGGTACCAGAAGGAAAAGAGAGAGAGAGAGAGAGCAAGAAATTGAGAACTGATTTGAAGAAATTATGACAAAAAACTTCCCTAACCTGATGAAAGAAATAGATACACAAGTCCATGAAATGCAGAGTCCCAAACAAGTGGAACCAAAAAAAAATACCCCACACCAAGACACATCACTATTAAAATGCCAAAGGTTGGAGACAAAGAATCTTATAAGCAACAAGAGAAAAGCAGCTAGTTACTTGCAAGAGTACTCCCATAAGAATGTCAGATGATTTTTCCACAGAGACTTTGAGGCCAGAAGAGATTGGCACAAAATTATCAAAATGATGAAAAACAAGAACTACTCTACTCAGCAGGGCTATCAATCAAAGTGGAAGGTGAGATAAAGAGCTTTCCAGACAGGAAACATCTAAAGGTATTCATCATCAAGCTAGAATTGCAAGAATTGTTAAGGGGACTTCTATAAAAAGAAACGGGAAAAAACTGTAAATATGAATAATTAAGTGGAAATAATTATGTAAATAGCAATAATCACTTTAGATGTAAATGGAGTAAATGCTCTCATGAAAAGATGTACACTAGCTGAATAGATAAGAAAACAAGACCCATACATATGTAGTCTGTAAGAGACCCACCTCAGTTCAAATGATACACACAGACTGAAATGAAAGGGATGGAAAAAGATATTTTGTGCATATGGAAATGAATAAAAAAAGCTAAGATAGCAATACTTTTATCAGACAAAATAGACTTTAAAACAAAAGCTGTAATAAGAGGCAAAAAGGGCATTACATAATGATAAAGGGATCAATACAACAAGAAGACATAACCCTAATAAATATATATATATATGTATATATATATACATATATATATATATACTCAACATAGGAGCACCTACATGTATAAAGCAATTATTAACCAACTTAAAGGGAGAGATTGTAGGAAACTTTAACACCCTATTGACACCAACGGACAGGTCTTCCAAACAGAAAATCAATAAGGAAATAGCAGCCTTAAATGGCACAATAGAGCAGGTGGATTTAATTAATATTTTCAGAATGTTTCATCCCAAAGCAGCAGAATATGCATTCTTCTCAAGTGCACATGGAAAATTTTCCAGGATAGACCACATGTTAGGCCACAAAACAAGTCTCAATAAATTTAAGAAGATTGAAATCATATTAAGCGTCTTCTCTGACCACAGTGGTATGAAACAAGAAACCAACTACAAGAAAAATAAATAAACAAGCACATGGAGGCTAAATAGCATGCTACTAAACAATGAATGGGTTAACAATAAGATCAAAGAACAAACCAAAAGATATCGTGAGAGAAATAAAAATGAAAATACAAAGAACCAAAATCTATGAGACACAGTGAAATCATTCCTAAGAGAGAAATTCATAGCAATACAGGCCTACCTCAAGAAACAAGAAAAATCTTAAATAAACAATCTAACCTTATACTAAAAAGAACTAGAAAAAGAAGAGCAAATAAAACCCAAAATTAGTAGAAGGAAGGAAATTAAAAGATCAAGGTGGTAATAAACAAAATAGAGTCTAGAAAGCAATACATAAGATCAATGAAACCAAGAGTTTCTTCTTTGAGAGGATAAACAAAATTAATAAACCTTTAACTAGACACATCAAGAAAAAAAGAGAGGGACCCAAATAAATAAAATCAAAAAAGAACCCTCATACACTACTGGTGGGACTGTAAATTGGTACAGCCACTATGGAAAACACTATGAAGGTTCCTCAAAAATCTAAGAATGGATCTACCATATGATCCAGCAATCCCTCTACTGGGTATTTACCTCAAAGACTTAAAAATTCATATCCATAAAGATATTTGCACACCAATGTTCATAGCAGCATT
Organism: Pteropus vampyrus; assembly: GCF_000151845.1. NCBI lineage: Eukaryota > Metazoa > Chordata > Mammalia > Chiroptera > Pteropodidae > Pteropus > Pteropus vampyrus. The sequence continues at coordinate 559,425 of NW_011889116.1, forward strand.
ATTCACAGTGGCCAGGACATGGAAGAAACTGAAGTATCCTACGATAGATGATTGGCTAAAGAAGATGTGGTACATATATACAATGGAATATTACTGAGCCATAAGAAGAGATGAAATACTGCCATTTGTGACAACATGGATGGACCTCGAGATAATCATGCTAAGCAAAATAAGCCAGACAGAAAAAGTAGAAAATCACATGATATCACTTATATGTGAGATATAAACTTAAAAGCAACAAAGGAACAGGACAAACAAACAGAGATTCATGGACATAGACTGTAGACTAGTGGTTACTAGAAGGTAGGGGGTCGGGGAGGAGGGAGGAAGTAGATGGGGTAAAGGGGATCAAATATAGGGGGATAAGGGGAGGGCGAAGTGGGTAAAGGGGATCAAATTAATGATAGCTGAAGGAAACTGGACTTTGGGTGGTAAACACACAAAAGAATATACAGATGTTAAATTATAATGTACACCTGAAAATTATATAATTATATTAATCAATGTTACTCCAATAAACTTAATTTAAAAAAATAAAATCAGAAATGAAAGATGGGAAGTAACTACAGACTCCACAGAAATAACAAATAATCATAAGAAAATACTATAAGCAATTATATACCAACAAATTGGACAATCTGGAAGAAATGAATACATTCTTAGAAACATACCCAAGACTGAGTCAAGAAGAAACAGAAAGTCTGAACCGACGTATTACTAGCAACGAAATCCAATTAATATTCAGAAAAGTTTCCAAAAAACAAAAGTCCTGGACCAGATGGCTTCATAGGTGAATTTTACTAAGCATTGACAGAAGAATAAACAGCTATTCTTCTTAAAATGTTCCAAAAAATTCAAGAGCAGGGAAGCCTTCCTAACTCTTTTTACAAAGCCCTCATTATCCTGATTTCAAAACCAAAGACAGTGAAAAAAAAAAGAAAAGAAAAGAAAAGAAAACTAGGTTAATATCTCTGATGAATATTGATACAAAAATCCCCAACAAAATATGAGAAAACTGAATTCAGCAATATGTTAAAAATATTATACACCGTGATCAAGTTGGATTTATTCCTAGCATGCAAGGTTGGTTTAATATCCACAGGTCAACTTTATCCATCACATTAACAAATTGAAACATAAATATCATATGATCATATCAATAGATGCAGAAAAAGCATTTGGCACAATCCAGCATCCATTTATGATAAAAATTCAAAGCGAGAATAGAGGGAACATACTGTAACATAATTAAGGCCATATATGACAAATGTACAGCTAACATTATACTCAATGGAGAAAAGCTAAAAGCATTTTCTTTAATATCAGGAACAAGACATGGATGCCCACTTTCAGCAATTCTATTCCATATACTATCGGAATTCTTAGTAAAGCAATCAGACAAGAAAGAGAAATAAAAGGTATTCAAATTGGAAAGAAATAATTAAAACTCACGTTGTTTGCAGATGATATGATACTGTTTAGAGGACCCTAAAGATTCTACAAAAAGAAAAAACTGTTAGAACTGATAAATGAATTCAGTAATGTATCAGTATACAAAATTAATATTCAGAAGTCGGTTGCATTGTTATATACCAATGATGAACTATCAGAAAGAGAAATGAAAATAATCCTATTTACAATTGCATTAAAAAACAATAAAATACTTAGGAATCAAACTAACCAAGGAGATAAAAGACCTGTTCTTGAAAAATTATGTCACTGAAAAAAGAAATTGAAAGAGATATAAATAAATGGAAGCATATTCCGTGCCCTTAAGTAAGAAGAAGCAACATCATTAAAATGGCCATACTATCCAAACAATCTATAGATTCAATGAAATCTCTATCAAAATACCAATGGCTATTAAAAAAAAATGAAATCCTACCATTTGCAATGACATGGATGGACTTAGAGGTTATTATGTTGAGTGAAATAAGTCAGACAAAGATAAATATCATATGATTTCACTTATATATGGAGTCTAAGGAACACAGAGAAAAAACTAATCAAGAACAGACATAAATATAGAGGATAATCTGGTGACAGCCAGAGGGGAGGGAGTTTGGAGGGCTGGAAGAATGTGGTGAAGGGTTGAAGAAGCACAAATTAGTAGTTTTTTAGATGGTTATGGGGATGGGGAGCACAGCATAGAGAATGGAGTTAGCATTAATGTAATGACTAGGTGCAGAGCCAGAAGAGAGAAAGAACAATCAGGGAGATCACTTTACAAACTATATAAATGCTAACCAATGTACTGTATATTTAAAACTAATAATTAAATTAAATTAAATTAAAATACCAATGGCATTTTTCACAGAACTAGAAGAAATAATCCAAAAATTAATATGAAATCACAAGAAATCCCAAATAACCATGACAATCTTGAGAAAAAAGAACAAAGTTGGAGGTACCACACAACCTAATATTAAACTATACTACAAGACTACAGTAATCAAAACAGCATAGTACTAACATAAAAAGAGACATATAGATCAACGCAACAGAATAAAGAGCTCAGAAATAAATCCATGCCTATACGGTCATTTAATCTATGGCAAAGGAGTCAAGAATATACAATGGTGTAAAAATAGTCTCTTCAAATGGTGTTAGGAAAACTGGACAGATACATGCAAAACAAAATGAAATTGTACTACCTTCCTACACCACATACGAGAATAAACAAAAAATGGATTAATGACTTAAATGTAAGACCCAAGACCGTAAAACTTCTAGAAGAATACATAGTAAACTCTCTGATATTGCTATTAGTAATTTTTTTTTCTGAAAAAATAAATGGGACTATATCAAACTAATAAGTTTTTTCATAGCAAAGGAAACCATCAACAAAATGAAAAGACAATCTACTGAATGAGAAAAGATATTTGCCTATGATACACTTGACAAAGGGTTAATATCCAAAGTGTATAAAGAGCTCATACAGCTCAACACCAAAAAATAAATAAATAAATAAAAAATGGGCTGAAGATCTGAATATGTATTTCTCCAAAGAATACACACAGATGGCCAATAGACATATGAAAAGATGCTCAAGGCCATTAATCACATCCTATCGTAGAAGACCATGCACGTTCTATCATTAAATAAACAAGTTAGTATAATGTATTAAATAACCCATTTTCATAAAAATAAGAGGAAAAATTTTTTCCATGTCTATATATGTTTATAAACATAGAGAAAAATAAGGAAAGATACTTACTCTACAATGACTATCAGTTGCCTTTTTATGGGATTGGAGGAGGCAGAGAGGAAATTATTAAATTGTTTTGTCCATATGAACAGCTGTATTCTTCGAATTGTTATAATGAGTAATTTTGGTGGGTAAAAACATCTATGTAATAAATGAGACTGAGAAAGAGGAAAAAAAGAGCAGTAGCTCTAGGTGTGTGGAAAGGACTTGATCTTTCTTGATGGAGTTAGACAATTTCTGAATTGATAGGACTCTTTAAGTTATTAATAAAGTGGGTGTCGGATTAAAAGAAACTACAGGTTAGGTTTTTTTTTTTTAATAATGATCCTGTATATAGAAGGCCTTAAGTAAAGCATGAAACTCAGAACCCAGAAATGAAAAAAAAAAATTACAGATTTGACAACATAAATATTGAACACCCATAAACAACAGTAAGGGAGAAGCAATAGGCTGAGAAATGATATTTGGTACATATAAAATGCAATGGGATAGCACATTCCATATGCAAATTAAATAATTGCATATTACCAATAAACTTTGAAAAAACATTCAAATAAAAAGAATAGAAATATAAATACATATAAATAATGTTACATTTTTTCAAATATATTTGATCTGTGGTTGGTTGAATCTGCAGATGCAGAATCCACAGATACAGAGATGTGACTGTAATTATATAAATAATTCTAAAATTATAATTGCAATAAGTGCTATGGAGAAAGGACCTAATCTGGTCTGGAGGGCCAAGTAAGTGACTAGAAATGTGAAATTTAAGAAGGAATTAACCAAATATAGGTTAAAGAGATGGGAAGGGACAGAAAGGAGATAAGGGAATGATATATACAAATGTCATGAGGTACATTTGAAAAACTGGAAGTACAGAATTGCTGAAGCAAGAGAGTAAGAAGCCAGAGAAGTAGATAGGGAGCCAGATGATATAGGGCTTTGTACAGCATATTAAGGGTTTCAGTATTTATCTTAAATATGATGGGAAAATATTTAAAGGGAATGATGGGGTTAGTTTTATCACAGAAAATGCAGGCTATGCAGAAAATGGATTAAAAGATAATAAGAATTGAAGCAAGGAGACCAGTTAGATTATTGCCGTCATCTAGGCTAGAGATTATTAAAAGTGGAAAAGGAAAGAATGGGATAGGTTCAAAGTATAATTAGAAGATAAAAATGGCAGGGTTTGATGTTGTATTGAATATAGAGGGATGACTCTTGGATTTCTGGCTTGTACAAATGAGGGGAAGGTTGTTTCATTCACTGAAAGGCATTGTCAAGAGGAGAATAATTTGGAAGCAATGATAATCATATTAACTTTGGACATTTTTTTAAAATCTGAAGTGCTTTTCAAATATCTAAGTTAGATGACAGGTGAAAATTTGGATATACAAATCGAGTACAGAATGGATCTAAACTATCCATTCTGCTCATTAACCTTACCTATTTATTAAATCATAGATCAATCTATAACAGTCATGAGATGCCACTTGACCTATTTTTCTCATTCTAATATTCCTCTTCTCTATGGTCTTTCCTAGTACTTATTGCCTAGCCTACCGCTCATTAGGCTCCAGCTATATACTCTACCACGTATATGGGAATATGTCTTGTTTCTATAATTAGAAATTAAGTTTCTTGAAATTAGAGACCATGTTAGATTAGGCTATCCTTCACTCCCACCACCAGGTGTACATGTAGTAAGAGTTCATTTTACCTGTAACAAAGAGAATGAATAGCCTTTCTGCTATTAAATAGTAGTTAAAAGCAAAAGGCGTTAAATGCAGACAACTGGGATTTGAATTTTGCCTTCACCTCTTACGAGCAGTGGTGGATATAATCAAGTATTAACTTCTTCAAAGTCTCATTTTCAACATTTGTCAATTCCAGATAATACTAATCTGCCTCAGAGAGTTAGCATGAGAATTAAATACATAATGTGTGTCAAGTGCTTATCACAGTGTTCGTCACATAGTAAGCATTAGGATTTCTGTTTTATTATTGTTATTATTATTATTTTCAGAAGGTATCATAATTTAATATGACATCCAGTGGCTAGGGATAGGTGACAGGTTAGTAAACACAAAATTTGGCAAAAGCATATGCTTACTTTTCCATGCTTTTTTCTATAGCAGAATTTCACATCATTCTCTATTTCAGAGATCAGCCATCATTTTGTCCACTTTATCCCTTGCTGGAGCTTGGCCCCTGGATTTAGAGAACATTCTAGTGGAGCTAATCTCTTGTGTTTTACAAAACATAAATTAAGGTATGACTGAAAATCTCAATGAGTGAGTTGTGTGCATATGTGGGTATATGTACATACATATGTACCTAATAATCATTTTTCTTAAGAAGACCCATTGTTCATGGTGTGTGCCATGTACTTGCCATTATGTTGCTGACAAGTGAAAAGAAATCATTCATTGTAGAGAGAAGCACATTAACTCTTCAAACCAGTAGAGGATGCTTTTAGTAAATTAATTCTTCCAGTTGCTTTAATGGTGCCTTAGTCACCTCACACTAGTTTATCTCTGAAAACTAAGTAGATTTCTGTCACCTCACCAAGAGAACTAGGATATTTCTTTTTTAACATGAAGATCCTTGGGAGTTGGTATGGAATTTTTTCATTTATATTAATGAAATAATTACGGAATCACATTGAGAAGGTATGTAAGTTTATAGTAGATATCAGTTGCTACTTCTATTTGTATAAATTCAATATCTCTTTTATATGAATTGTAGTGATAAGAAAAAGTTATGGTAAATGTTTTTCTAACTTTTACATATCAATAAGTCTAATTTTATACTTATTCTACTAATTCTTATTTTAAAGGGCTTATTTATCAAAATGTGGCTTTGTAATCTAGTGTTATTTTTAATATACTAGTAGATAATAAATATTTCAGTTTCAGATATGAATAATTTGAATTCAATATGGCCTTTCCAGTTAGTTTTCCTTTCATACCTCTCCTAAGACTCATTTGAATTTTATGTAGATTAAGAAATAAAATTGATTTCCTAGATGAATGAAAGTTATCTTTCTATAATTTTAGCCTAATGATAAAATTAAACTGTTCACAAATGAACTGTTCTAAATAATCCTGACCAGACTTGAAATTCTTAGAGCAAATATTATTTGACATTTATATAGGACACCCTATCCAGAATGGACTTTTATTTATTGATTATATGTCATGAAGTAGAACAGTGATATGTTTATAATTTTATAGATAAACTATGAAGCAATTCAATTTTTCTCTTCCTCCCTTGACCAAGTCCCAATTACTGAAGGCTGTCCTCTCCCCCCTTCCCCCACCTTCAAGATTATTTTAAACTCTCAACTATTTAGTAAAAAATCTTTTTGGAAGCAAAGTCAACACATATAGCAGGGCTATATGCTGCATATCTCAGCATAGCTTCCCATGGTTCTCAACTCCCCTAATGGAGGATGCACAAAAGTCATTGTTTTCATATAGTAGATTTCGCTTCTTATAAGAAGATAAATTCTTGTGTGTCACTACTTTCGCATACTCAAGTTTAATGAAGCCTCTGGAAGGCCCCTGAATTAATATACAGATGAAGTACACATACATAATACACAGATTAATATATGGAGGAAAATATGTGTGATTCTGACACTGAGTTTGTTCTGAACACTGTTATGAATTTATTCAAACTAGAATATGAGCTCCATGATGGCATGGATTTTTGTCTGTTTTATCCATTGCTTTTTCTCTAGTATCCGGAACAGTGCTTGCGCCATTATAAAGTTAATAAATATTTGCTTAAAAATGAATTTCCTAATATTCTGGCTTAAAACTCAGAACTCTAGAATTTCCAGGCTGCATTGTAGATTACCGATAAATTCTTAAAATTCAATTATTTTTGTGTAGATTAATGATTCTGGAACCCTTACATATAAGAACAGTAAGTAACATGAGATATAATTTGAGACAGGTAAGACCCAGTTCCTTAGCATGACAGACAAGGCCCTTTGGAAACTGGCTCCTCTGCCCATACATTTATAGTTAGATACAGAAAATTAGTTGCTATTCTTTGAATTCATCATTCACTTGTACATATCATTACCTTTGAATACATGCTTCTCTCGGCTAGAAGTGCTTTTACCACCTTTTTAACCAGTCAGGGGCATATTCAACCTTTAAAGTGAAACAAAGTATTATCTCTTCTCTGAACCCATTCTCAGTCTTCCAGTTAGGATGAGTCCCTTCTTTCCCTTGGACTACACTGCCCTTGATGTATAAATTTGTCATGGCACTTACCTCCTTGTTCTGACATCATTTCCATGTCTGTACTAGATTGTTAGCTACTTAAGGGTTGATAATATGTCTTTTTTTCCCTTTTAATCTCATCTGCCTGGATCCTACCCCAGTACATATCATGCAATAGGTGCTTAACAAGTAACTTATGAACTGAGTGCATGATAACTAAGGGTGGAAGTGTTCTATTAAAAATCATAACATATAGTTTGGAATGAGTTGGTGAACAGCAAGTACACTAAACCTATCTTACACTTATCAATTGTGTTAGCACAGAGCTGTATGTTGAAGTAATTGGCTATAATAAAGAACATTTAAAAATTTTTTTCAGTTATAGTTGGCATACAATGTTATATTGGTTTCGGATGTACAACATAGTGATTAAATATCTGTATACCTCCCAAAGTCATCACCCCAATAAATCTAGTGCCCCTCTGACACCATACATAGTTATTATAATACAATTGGCTATATTCCCTATGCTATACATTATATCACCATGACTATTTTGTAACTACCAATTTGTACTTCTTAATCCCTTCCCCTTTTTTCACTGACCCCTCAACCTCCCTCCCTTCTGGTAACCCTCAATATGTTCTCTGTATCTATGAGTTCATTTCTGTTTTTTGTTTGTTTATTTTGTTCTTTAGATTGCACATATGCATGCAATCACATGGCATTTGCTTCCTCTGTTTGACTTACTCCACTCAGCACAATACCCTCTAGGTCCATCATGAATATCTATTACTTTTAGTCTGGGTGTGTCTTTTAATCTGAAGTGAGTCTCTTGTAGGCAATATATGTGAGGGTCTTGTTTTGTTATCCATTCAGCCACCCTATCTTTCAATTGGAGCATTTAATTATTTTTCATTTGAAGTAGCCTTGATAGATACGTAGTTGTTGCCATTCTTTATTTAGACTTTTGATACATATTCTTTTCTTCTTCTTCTTAAAAAACTTCTTCCAATATGTCTTGTAATACTGGCTTGGTGGTGATGAACTCTTTTAGCTTTGTCTGCGAAGCTCTTTTGTCTGTCCTTTGATTCTAAATGATAGCTTTGCTGGGTTAAGTAATCTTGGTTGTAAGTCCTAGGTTTTCATCACTTTGAATATTTTGTGCCAAGCCCTTCTGGCCTGTAAAGTTTTTGTTGAGAAATTGGCTGACAGTCCTATGGGAGGGAGCTCCCTTGAGGGTAACTAATTGCTTTTGTCTTGCTGCTTTTAAGATTCTCTCTTTGCCATCAGCCTTTGGCATTTGCATTATGAATTGTCTTGGTGTGGGCCTCTTTGGGTTCATCTTTTTTGGGACTCTGAACTTCCTGGGTTTGTATGTCTATTTCTTTCACTAGGTTAGGGAAGTTTTCCATCATTATTTCTTCAAATAGGTTTTCAATTTCTTGCTCTCTCTCTTCTCTTTTTGGTACCCTTATGGTGTGAATGTTGTTATGCTTGATGTTGTCCCAGAGGCTCTTTAAACTACCTTCATTTTTTTTGATTCTTGTTGTTGTTGTTGCTGTTCTGATGGTGTGTCATCTGCTGTCACATCCTCTATGTCACTGATTTGATCCTCCATTTCATCAACTCTGTTGATTCCCTCTAATGTACTCTTTATCTCAGATATTTTATTCTTCATTTCTGACTGGTTCCCTTTTATGTTTTCCAACTCCAGTTTTATGTTTTCTATCTCTTTGTTAAAGTTTTCACTGAATTCATCTATTCTTCCTCTAAGTTCTTTGAGCATCTTTATAAGCAGTGTTTTGAACTCTGCATCTAGTAGATTGCTTATCTCCATTAGTTGAGTTATTTTTCTGGAGTTTTGTTCTATTCTTTCATGCAGAACATGTCTCTTCATTTAACTGCCTCCCTGTGTCTGTTTCTATGTATTGGGTAGGGCTCCTAAATCTACCTGTTTTAATAGAGTGGCTTTATGTAGTAAGTGTGCTGCGGGCGCCCAGTGGCACAATTCTGGGAGGGATCCAGCTGCAAGCCAAGTTTAGCAGCAGCCTGTGCACCTCTGGAGCTACCTGATAGGAATCACCAAGCAATCCATATATGGATGCCACCATGCTGGACTTACAGGTGCCTCAAGGGGCCAACTCAGAAATCGAGGCTGGCTGCCACTAGTGTGGGGCTTGGGACTGCTCATCAAGAGGTACGGGGCACATCAAGGAAGAGACAGAGTCTCAGAGAATTACCAGGGCAGGGCAACCAGTGTTATCCAGGTTGATGGGGACGCCGATACAGTGACTTCTGTGTCTGCATGCTGGGATCGGGGAGGGCTCAACAAAGGAACAATGGATACTGCCAGCACTTGCGTCCAGGAGAAAGTCGCCCCTCCACGACCTCTCCCTGAGCCCGACAACTCAGTGTCTCCCTGTATGTCCCTGGCTCTCCTTGAGCAGCTGCCTCAGCTCTGGAGCTCAGAGCAAGTGAGTTTATCAGCAAGTAAATCTGCACGTGGGTGACTTAAGAGGAATGTCCACCACTCCCACAGCCCTCTGTCTAACTCAACCACCGTATCCACTGGTTTTCACAGCCAGAGGTTGTGGGGACTTCTCTTCATAACACTGGAACCCTGGGCTGGGAAGCCCAGTGTTGGAGCTGGGATCCTTCACTCCTCAGGTTGAGGAAGAAGCTCTGCAGCCAAGGAAATCCTCCTGATTCTCGATCGCCATACACGGTTGTGAGATCAGCATGTTTCGGGTCTCTACCCCTCCTACCGTTTTGAGATGACCTATTATTTTTGTAGGGCTTATAGTTGCAGGACTTCTGTTCAGCCAGACCTTAGGCTACTTTGCGTGCTGGGTCCTCTGTAGTTTTGTTATAATTTTGGTGTGGTCTTTAGAGGAGACATGCATGGCCTCTACCCAATATGCCATCTTGTGAGGACCTCTAAGAAACATTTGCACAAGAAAGGGAGAATAAGCAAATGGAGGAAGGATTCTAGACAAGGAAGTGACACCATAAAAATACTAGGTGCTAGTTACAGGATGGTTGAAACTAAAGGACAAGAGAATGGACAAAAGCAACAGACCTGCCTTACAATCATGCCTGGGAACAACCTTGGAAGCAGAGACATAGCCAAGCAGAAAATTCAGTCAAGCAAATACTTTGTGAATACAACATCAAATCACTGGCTGTTTGTTTGGGGGTGTTTTCCCACAAGGTGATGATTTGGGAACTGAATGGAGTTAACTCTTCAGTCATTGTATAGACTTAGATATCTCTTCTATATATCATTAATGTCTTTGGGCAATCCTCATAGATTGTTCGACCTGCACAGCTTTCCAGAATCTGTAAAATGAACACAATTGCATTCACATCTCTAGATTATCTATTGTTTTTAAAGTGCCTTAAATTTTCATTTGCTTGTCTGGGTTAAATGTTTAGGGCAATGTTAATGAGGAATTGGGCCATATAAGTTTCCAATTCAGAAGTACTAATGCTATTGTTGCTGTTTGTATTTACTTTCTTGCTTGGTTTTGGAAAACATATTCTGTAGAAATCTCCTGCAGTATTAGCACTAAATGTCAGCTAAAGACAAGTGTGCCTTTATCTAATTTGGTACCTTTTTCATAAATTTAAAATAAAGAAAAAAATAAAATAAAATAAGGAAAACCCTCTCCCAACATTCAATCAGAAACTGTAGAATCTTTTCAACTCAAAGCCTTTCCCTAAATGCTGTAATATATGCAAAATTCTTATGTAGATCACAAATTTAGGCTCCATCCATTTAGCTTGAGATTATGATGCTGCCTTATAAACATCAAACACCCCAAATTTTGATGTGATTGTTTCCTCTTTCTGGATGACAAAGTGCTGAATAACCCAACACACATTTCCCAGTGAATAATATTCCTCTTGTCTTCGCTAATATTGTTAAATAATTTCAAAAACTCTCTTCAAGACAGTTGCTGTGACCTAGGGAGCTAAATACAGGAGATGCCACCATGTTATTTGTCTGCCTATAGACACAGATGTTGTTTGTGTTGTCTGCAAGTACAGAATATGGTCTAAAATATCACTGTTATTTTCAGTGAGTCAGAGTGATATGGCACTGGTAAAGTGAATCCATAAAAATTAGTACAGAGTAGAATAATAATTCAAAAGGAGGCATAAAAATACATCAAACTCATGTACAATGAGCATAGTTTAAGTGTCTCTTTTTTATATTGTGAGTAACAAAGGAAATATCCATTGTCTCCCAGCTGCCATATCCCTCAAAGTATTTTGGTGGCTGGATGTGGCAATCCAGATGAAAACCACAGTGAGCTGAATGAAACCTAGGAGTCGAGAAGCAAGTAAGTTCTAGCATCAGCCTCATGCACATTGAGTAAATGAGGAGAACTAGACTATGAATTTGATTGTGCTAACTTACTGCTTCATATGCTGTATAAGGGGATTAGAACTCAGTGTTAAAATCATTCCAAATTAGCTTTGCTACTTTGTATCTATGCAGCCTTGGACAATTTACTTAATCTCTCTTTGAGCCTCAATTGCTTTATTTCAACAATAGGGATAATAACCTTTCTCACAGGATATACTGTGGGGATTAAAAAATAATGTACATCTCGGCCTCATACAGAGAAGATACTAAATTCACAGTTGGATATACTTTCTTCTTTTTAATATGCAAAAATTCCTTGGTACCTTGACCACTATGAATTTGTGCTAGGACTAGAGAATGTGTGCTGTGAAATCAGACCTACGAGTCCTAGTGCTTAAGTCTAAAACCTTGTACTTTGTCAGTTACAAGTGGATTTCCTGGTAACTGAGGTAGATTAGTTTCCCAATTTCCATAGCAATTAGAGAATGGCCTTTCTTTGTAAATATAAGTTTGTACTTGTAGGACTGTAATGTAAACACAGCTCTCAAAAATAATTCTATCAGCTCAGATCAATTATACTTCAGAATGAGGTCAAGACTGACCCTATTTACTACAGTGTTTGACTACTAGGCTATTGTTTCCATATAATAACTCATTTTGCCATTTACTGTATATACACTATGCTACTAAAGAGCCCTTGTAGAAATTAGTGGTAAACAAAGGGGATGTTAATAAGTTCTCATTTTTGAGAGGTAGATTTTGAAGATTGTTTAAATAGTAGGGCTGCGTTTGCACTGAGTCAACTATGTACCCTCATCTAGTCTGACACAAATAAGATCCATTTTGCTAGACTGATTAGCCAGGATTATGAACAAATCTTTAGCTATAGAATAAAACAAAAGCAACTAGCTTGTTAAAGTAGAAATGGAAAATGTGTGTTGCTGATATTGAGTCCACCTAACCTGTCACAGTACTTTACCATTGAGCCCATATTGGCCCATGAATCCTTCTTGCCACATTAGGATCAAACCTAATTTGTTGATTGTATTTGCATCAGTCTATAACTATCTAAGCATTCAGGAATTTCAGTTTCTAGAAGTGAAGGCAAAATGGCAGATAAGTCAAGAGAAATTAATGTCATGTTCATCATTAATGGTAGTTTTTGAACACAGATTAGTTTTTCATTCTTATAAATTGTGGTACTTTGTTTCATTGTTCACAATGTTCATCTGAGATGTTTAAAGTATGCAAGGAGAAAACATTCTAGTTTTCTGTTTTCTAAAAACTTGTTTATTAAAGTATAATTAATATATAATAAATTATACATATTTATGGTGTAAATTTGTTAACTTTTGACATATATGTAAATATATACCCATGAAAACATCACCGCAATCATCATAGTGAACATATATATCAAAAAGTTTTCTCTTACCCTCTTTGTAATTTTTTTTCTCTACTACTTCCCAGCCACCTTACTCCCAGACTACCATTGATCTGCTTTCTGTCAGTATAGACTAGTTTGCATTTTCTAGAGTTTTACATAATGGACGCATATACAGTATGTAAACTTTTTGACTGTTGTTTTTTAAACTTGGCAAAATTTGGTATTTATTCATGTTGTCATACGTGTCAACAGTTCATTCCTTTTTATGTCTCAATAATATTCTATGGTATGGTTATACCCGAGTTTACATTCATTCGCCTGTTGACAGTTGAGTTTTGTCCAACTTTTATTTATTACAAATAAAGCTGCTATGAACATTTGTGTACAAGTCTTTGTAGGTTCATGTGATTAAATTTTACTGAGCTAAATATCAGGGGGTGGAATAGTTATATCGTATGAGAGATGTATGTTTAACTTTACAAGATATGAAAGTCTAATTAGCCCTAGAGAAGCATTCTCAATCCACTTAACAAAGTCAATAGCAAGATCCAAAAGGATAGAACTATTGCTAAGTATTGAGCACACAGCAGAACAAAGTTAAATAGTATATATAGGAATACAAACTCTTTTTGACCTATTCTACTCAATGCCATGAATTAGAAGATTTCTCACTCTGACTAATGAGAATAGGGACGATTACCTCCTTTGTTCGGATTCATAGTTGCTTCCTTTAATCATTTCAGGTGCTTCTTTCTCCAGTCACAGGAGGTTTCCTGGCATTCAAGTGCTGTTGAGGACTTTGGTGAATATCCAGGTGACCCTCTGCAGATCTCTAGAGTTCTTTTTTTGCAGCTCTTTCCTTTTTGTACTCTGTACTGTATACTCCAGCTGTCTTGGCCCTCCCATACTACCAGGTTCATCTCCTCAACGCAGAGGGATTGCTAGGCTCCACCTATGTTCTCCCTGTTCTCCCTCCCTATGCTAAGGCCTGGACACTCTCTGCAGACAGTAAGCCGAGACAATCATTAGGCTCATTGCATTGCTTCCCATATCTCAGGGATTAATATCCTTTATTGCCCAATATCTAAAAACCGTTGTTTCATATATTTTGTTTGTTTGTTTTTGTGTTGTTTCAAGCCAGAGAGTAAATTTGGTCCTTGTCACCCCATCTTGACTGGAAGTGAAACTCTTCTTCTCCAGATTTTAATGTTTTCCTATAAATAAAATTCATTTTCGAAAGTCCCAAATGAGTGTCCTAAGAATTTTTTCCACAACTTTTGCCCACTTGGAGAATTACTTCATTATATCCCTCAAAACAAAACAAAACAAAACAAAACAAAACAAAACAAAACAAAACAAAACAAAACAAAACAAAAAAACCTTATCTGAGTTCATAAAAGCAGTCTCTCAGAGGAGCCACCTACTCACTTCAGGACTCTACAAACTTGCTAAGATGATAATTTCTGTTGGGTATATGGGATGAAACTAACTGTTGAGAAGGACAACAGAAGTTTTTATTCAAGCCAATGTGACTTATTTTAGCAAAAGCCCCCCCCTCCGTCTAGTGTGCATTTAAAAATTTTTTAATAGGGAGTCATTTACCAATTCATTAAGCCAAAAAGTATAGTGAGAAAAGCTTCCTTGGTGAGACTGTTTCAGACAGAAGATACCCAGCAAGTTTATTCTCCATCAATCTAATATTCTTATAAACTACTTTGTTTCTGAATCAATAGCCAGTGGGCCACTGTCTTTCTCTTCTTGCAAAATATGCGGAGCATCTATTATTTGAAATGCATAGGTAAATTATCAAAATAACTTTTTTCAGGTGTACAATTTAACAGTAAGGCATATGTGTTGCATTGTGTGTTCCCCTCCCATAGTTAGATTCCTTTCTGTCATTACATATTTAACCACTTTTACTCACCTACCTACCTCCTTTACCCTCCCCCCCACCATCTGGTAACCATTCTATTGTCCATGTCCACGAGTCTCTGTTTTTCCTGTTCATTTGTTGCATTTAGGTTTATATCCCACATGAGGTGATAGCATGTGATTTTTGACTTTTTCTGTCTGGCTTATGCTTAGCATAATTATCTTGAAGGCCATCCACATTGTCACCAATGGCAGTATTTCATATCTTCGTATGGCTGAGTAATATTCCATTATATACATGTACCACAACTTCTTTATTCAATCATTTATCGTAGGACACTTTGGTTGCTTCTATGTCCTGGCTACCGTGAATAACGCTGCTATAAACATCAGTGTGCTAATGTTTTTTCGGATATGAGTTTTCAAGTCTTTGGTTTAATACCCAGTAGAGGGATTGCTGGATCATATGGTAGATCAGTTTTTAGTTTTTTTGAGGAACCTCTATACTGTTTTCCATAGTGGCTGTATCAATTTGGAGTCCCACCAGCAGTGTATGAGGGTTCCTTTTACTCCGTATCATCTCCGACATTTGTTATTATCGTCCTGTTGATAACAGCTATTCTAACAGGTGTGAGATGGTATGTCACTGTGGTTTTGATTTGCACTTCCCTAATAGCTAGTGATATTGAGCATCTTTTAATATGTTTCTTGGCCTTTTGTATGTCTTCTTGGGAAAAATGTGTATGTTCAGATCCTCTACCAATTTTTTGATTGGATTGTTTGGTTTTCTGCTGTTATTGAGTTGTATGAGTTCTTTGCATATATTAGATTTTAGGCCCATGTCGGAGGCGTTGCTTGCAAATATATTTTCCCATTCGGATGGTTGTCTCTTTACCTCGTTAATGGTTTCTTTTGCTGTACAGAAGCTTTTTAGTTTAGTCCCCTCCATTTATTTTTGCTTTTATTTTCTTGCTTTTGAGGTCAAATTCATAAAATCCTCTTTAAGTCCAAGGTCCTTGAGTTTAGTTCCTAAGTTTTCTTCTATGCATTTTATTGTTTCAGGTCTTCTATTCAGGTCTTAAATCCATTTTGAGTTAATTTTTGTGTGTGGTGATAGACAACAGTCTAGTTTCATCCTTATGCAAGTGGCTTTCCAGTTTCCCTGGCACCATTTATTGAAGAGGCTTTCCTTTCTCTACTGTATGTTTTTAACTTTTTGTCAAAAATTATTTGCCCATATAAACATAGTTATATTTCTAGACTCTCGATTCTGTCCCACTCATCTGTGTGTCTGTTTTTCTGCTAATACCATCTTGTTTTGATTATTGTTGCTTTGTAGTGTAATTTGAAGTTGGAAATAGTGATGCCTCCAGCCTAGTTCTTTTTTCTTAGGGTAGTGTTGGTGATTTGGGGACATTTGTGCTTCCATACAGAACTGATGACATTTTGTTCTATTTCTTTTAAAAATACCATTGGAATTTTGATAAGGATTGCACTAAACCTGTATAATGCTTTAGGTAATAAGGTCATTTTAACTATGTTAGTTCTTCCAATCCAATAACATGGAATATCTTACTATTTCTTTATATCTATTTCGATTTATTTTAATAGGGTCTTATAGATTTCATTACACAGTTCCTTCACATGTTTCATTTGAAGATTTCTTCCTAAGTATTTTATTCTTTTATTTCCAATTGCAAAATGAATTATTTTTCCCACTTCTTTTTCTGACAGTTCATTATTAGAGTATAGGAACGCTATGGATTTTTGAACATTGATTTTGTATCGAGAAATATTCCTGGATTTGCTTATTGTTTCTAGTAGTGTTCTTGTGGAGTCTTTAGGGTTTTCTATATAGAGAATCATGTCATCCACAAATACTGACAGTTTGACTTCTTCGTTTCCTATTTGGATGCCTTTTACATCTTACTGTTGCCTCAGTGCACCAGCTAGGACCTCCAATGATATACTGAACAACAATGGTGATAGTTGACAGAATTGTCTTGTTCCTGATCTTAGAGGGAAAGTTTTTACTTTTTCATCATTAAGTGTAATGTTGGCTGAGGGTTTGTCATATATGACCTTTATTATTTTAAGGTACTTTCCTTCTATACTGATTTTGTTAAGTGTTTTGATCATAAATGGATGCTGTATCTTGTCGAAAGCTTTTTCTGCATCTATTGATATCATATGATTCCTATTTTTTAATTTCTTCATGTGGCATATCACATTAATCAATTTGCAGATCTTGGACCATCACTGTGCCCTTGGATAAAACCCACTTGATCGTGCTGTATAATCTTTTTAATATGTTGCTGTATTAAGTTCTCTAGTATCTTATTTAGGATTTTTGCATCTGTGTTCATGAGAGATATTGGTCTGTAGTTTCCTTTTTCATGAGAGATATTGGTCTGTAGTTTCCTTTTCTGCGTGTGTTATCCTTACCAGGTTTAGGTATCAGAGTAATATTGACCTCATAAAATAGGTTGCCTCTTCTTTGATTTTTTGCAAGAATTTGAGGAGAATAGGTATTACATTTTCTTTCAATGTTTGGTAGAATTCACTGGTGAAGCCATCTGGACTTTTACTTTTTGGTAGGTTTTTGATGATTATTTCAATTTCCATACTGCTGATCAGTCTATTTAGATTTTCCAGTTCTTCTTGATTCAGTCTAGGAAGATTGTATTTTTGTAAGTACTGGTCTATTTCTTTTAGGTTATTAAATATAATGTTATGTAATTTTTCATAGCATTCTTGTATGATCCTTTGTATTTCTGTGATGTCAGTCGTAATTTCCCCTCTTTCATCCCTGATTTTATTTGTGTCCTTTCTCTTTTTTCTTTAGTGAGTCTAGCCAGGGGTTTGTCAATTTTATTAACCTCCTCAAAGAACCAGCTCTAGGTTGCATTTATTTTTTTTTCTATTTTTTTGTTGTTGTTTGTTTTCAATTTCATTTATTTCTGCTCTAATTTTGATTATTTCTTTCCATCTGCTGACTTTAGGCTTCATTTTTTCTTCCTTTTCTAGTTTTTTACAGATGAAGCATTAGGTTGTTTATTTAGGCGTTCTTGTTTTTGGAGATAGGCCTGTAATGATATGAACTTTCCTTTTATGACCTCTTTTGCCCTGACCCAGAAGTTTTGATATGTTGTACTATAATTATCATTCGTTTCTAGGTATGTCTTGATCTCTCGTTCCATTTCTTCTCCTACCCAGTCATTCTTCAAGAGCATGTTGTTTAATCTCCATGTATTTATGTTTTTTCCTGCTTTCTTTTTACAGTTGATCTCTAGCTTCAAAAGCATTATGATTAGAGAATATAGTTGGTGTGATTTTAACCCTTATATGTGTTGAGGGTATCTCTGTGTCCCAGTATGTATTCCATCTTGAGAATGTTCCCTGTGCACTAAAGAAGAATGTGTAAGCAGTTTATATGTCATAAAAGACTCTGCAAATGTCAATTATGTCCAGTTGGGCTAATGTGTCATTTAAAGATGTGTTCTCCTTATTGATTTTCTGTTTGGATGATCTGTCCATATCTGACAGTGGGGTATTTTGGTCCCCTACTATGATGGTGTTTAAGTCTGTTTCTCGCTTTAGTTCTGTTAGCAATTGCTTTATATATTTCAGGGCTCCCTGATTGGGAACATAGATATTAGTAAGTATTATGTCTTCTTGGTGCATGATTCCCTTTATCATCATGAAGTGTCCCTCAGTATCTTTCTTTACCTTTTTTATTTTGAAATCTATTTCATCTGATATTAGCACCGCTACTCCTGCTTTTCTCTGAATGCCATTTGCTTGAAATATCATTTTCCACCCTTTCACTTTGAGTCTATATTTATCTTTGGAGCTGAAATATGTCTCCTGGAGGCAGCATATGGTTGGGTTTTATTTTCTGATCCATTCTGCAACTCTATGCCTTTTTATTGGTGAGTTCAATCCATTTACATTTAGGGTGATTATTGAAATTTGAGGTTTTTCTATAACCATTTTGTTTTCCTTTTTGATAGTTCAGCATTTCCTTTGCTTCCTTATCCTTGTTTGTCTGTTTATTTTATTTTGGTTGGATTTTGTGAATTTTTCCTCTGATCCTTCTTTTATGTTTTATACTTAAGTTCCGAATCTTGGGCATCTTGTTACTATAAACGAATATGTAGAGGATAGTTATACACACACACCACAGTGATGCACACACATATACATTCTTTTTTCTTCCGTGCGTGCCTTATCTACCTTTCCCTTTGTGAATTTGGATCTTGAATCCTCCCTTTTTCTGTCATTGTTGTCTAAATTGCAAAATTCTTCTTTTTGTTTAAGCTTATAATGTTCTATTCTTAGTAAAGGTTGCACTTCTCTGCTTCTATATACCTGCTAGTCGCCTTACTCATAGTTATGTATTTTTTTTTTGTCGTTTTGTTTTATGTGAGCTAACTCCTTTCAGTAATCCTTGTAATGCAGGCCTCGTAGTGGAGAATTCCCTCAGTTTTTGTATGTCTGATAAGGTCTTTATTTATCTTTTGTATCTAAAGGAGAACTTTGCTGAATGCATTATTTTTGGCTGGTAATTCCTTTCATTTAATAGTTTGAATATTTGAATCCATTCTTTTCTGGCTTATGTTTGTGCTGAGAAGTCTGACAATAACCTAATGGGTTTTTCTTTATAGGTATCCAACTTCTTTTCCCTGACTGACCTGAGAATTCTTCATTTTGTCATTAATTTTTGATAATTTCAATACAATGTGTTTTAGTGAAGGCCTTTTTGGGTTGAGATAATTGGGTGTTCTGATGACTTCTTGAATTCCAATTTCCAGCTCATTCCTTAGATTTGGGAAATTCTCTTCAACTATTTGTCTGAAAATGCTTTCTAATCCCTGCTCCCTTTCCTCCTCTTCGAGAATGCCCATTATTCTTGTTTCCTTTCCTGATGGTATCAGGCGTTGTATTTTTCTTTCCTTATTTTTCATTCTTCGGTCTCTCTCTTCCTCTTATTTCTAGATTTCTGTCTTCAATATTACTGATCCTTTCCTCCATTTGGTTGACTCTGTTTTCCGAGCTTGCTATTTCATTTTTTGTCTTGTTCAGTGTTTCCTTCATCTACAGAAGTTCTATTTGGTTCTTTATTTAGGGTTTCAATCTCCACTAAAGCACTCATTCTGCTCATCTAGTTGTTTTTTTCAGTTCCTGAAATTGTTGATATAAATTTTTCCAATCTCATTGTGTTTTTTTCGGAAGTATCTTCCAGAATTCTCTGTCATTTAGGTCTCATATTTATATATCATTAAGTTTATTTTCTGGAGATTTTTCTCTTTGTTTCTGAGCTGCCTTGTCATCTTGGTTGTTCATAGTGTTTAATGGACTATTTCTCCACCTGGGCATTAATGGAAGTGTTTTGTGTTATTTTTCCAGAAAGATTTGTTATATAAAAGTATCTCTTTAGCCTGTTGCCATGATGGCATTTTTCTTTTGGTTTCCAGTATGTGGCATCTAAGCCTCTTGGATCCTTGCTTTATATAAGGTCTTAATTATGCCTTTTTTTCTTAGAAATATTCAATCATGCTCATTACCCTCAATCTCTGTCCCTGCCAGTGTTAGCGACAGTTTTGGTAGCATTTACTCATATTCCCCTGAGGCTCCGAGGTGTTCGGACTTAGAGGATATGTGGAGAGGGCCCCTCTCGGTTGGGGGATGGGGGTTCCATCTCCTCCTCACGTTTTGCTACCGTGGCTAGTAATCAACTGTTGTTTCTCTGCTTTCTGCCCTGATCTTTAGGCACTGCCGTTGGCCACATGGAGTTCATAGGTTTCCCAGGAAGAGTTGTTTAATGAACCTGCTGTGGCTTCTTCCCTCCCCCTCCTCCTGCAGGGAGCTCCAGCCAGGAGAGGCAGCTTCTTTGTTTCTCCCAGTCTACTGCCAGACTCCTGGGATTCTGACCTGTGGTAGCTCTTGTTTGCATATCCCACACTCAGATGTGCTGGTGTGCAGGTTTGGTGTTCTTTATTAGTTTTGGATGTCTACCATATTGTTGTTTCAAGGGTAGAGATCTGGGGATGTCTCTCACTCCACCATGTTTCTGATGTCACTCCCAGTTTTTCAATTTTCATTGGTAGATCCTGTTTTATATTAAGCAATACCATCTCATATGTGTCAGATTTTTCTTCAATAATTTAACCGTTTTGAAAGTGGTTTCATATTAACTACTGACTTCGAAACTTTGGTATTTAATGATCGTTCTTTGTCTAGAATTATTCTAGGGCCTGGGGAGAATGAAATAGTACCTTGTATCTATGTAGTACTTCATAGATTATACAACATTTTGAAGAAATTATCTTATTTGATTTTGAGAGATACCAAAAGTTTAGAACACATTCTCAAATCTGGAGATCTAATTCAAGAGGTAATACCGATGATGTAAGTATAAAGAAAAAAAGAAATATATAGACATAAAATTATGTAGTAAAGATTAGAAATGTTCTAGAGAAGGGTAAGATTAATGAGAGAGAAGAACAAAATTAAAGCATATTTTCTGAAGGTACAGACACAGGCTGGATATTAGGAATTAGAGTAGTAAAAAATCAGAGGAAGGTATTCCAGGTAGTTGAGACAATATATTCAGAGATACAGAGGCAAAAATAAAAAGGGCACCTTTGAAAGATGGTGAGAAGAATCCCCTCATGGAGCAGAACTTAGTTTATTCAGTAGTTTTTGGACACCGACTCTGGTGCACAGTTCTATCTTGGCATTTTTACTTACTCATCACAAAATAAATGCTTACAGATTAGTGTAGAATGTTGCAGAAATCACACTGTTTGCATTTATGAGTGTGTGTTTGAAGCATTTGTAAGTATTTTTCATGGTCATTTATTTCTTTAGCTCACTGGTCTTCCTTCTCTAGATGAAATTGTGTGACAGACTAATATAGTTTAAAATTCTCACACACACACACACACACACACACACACACACACACACACACACACACACACTTAACAGCTTTATGTGTTTAGTGAACATAATGAAAATAAAGAAGTATACCTGGAAGTCCATGGTGGTCAATAAGGATTCAAGCACCACAGTGTTATGAACAGCCAGAAAATTGGACCAACACAGGAAAGAAATGAATAGTTTTTAGGGCCACTGAGCACTATGCATTTGCACTGTTCAGTAGCCCTGAAAATTTCTCATTTAGGTCATGAAGTCTCTTTTTCATTTAAAATGTCGAAATTAAGGGAACATGAGCAGGTTCTCGTTGATCTAAATTTCTGTTGAAGTCTCAGACTTCCTACCATCTTTTTTAGTCCTTGATTCTTTTACCAGACTCTTTTTTGTTGTTGTTATGAAAACTGTGGAACAGGCATCACCTTTTTAATTGTAGTGGTAACTGTTGTCTGAGTTAGCTTTAGAACAATTTCTTCCATCTTATGTGAGTACAGTCAAAATTGGACCCTGTACTAAGATTAGTTCAAGGAAATAGAACTGGCTTATTCCCACCTCAAATTTTCTTCCTCATTAGATTGTTGAAGGATATTCTCATCTCTCTAAATATGATTGGAGTCCCTTTTGATGTTTTCTTCCAAGTTTTTAATTCATCTCCTTTATGCTATAATTCTGTGTCATTCTCTGGTTTGAGCCATTTTTACAGATTTGCAACTCACTGTACTTCTGAGAGCATCCATTAACATGGCCTTTTAACTATGTCTGAGATGGCTCCAGTTAGTCAATATTGTTTGGCATACTACTTCAGGCTTTAACTCTGCCTAAATTTTTGCCATGATTTTCACTATGCTGACAGATGGAGAAGTCTTGAATAGTAAGGAGTAATTGGTGGGCCCTGAGTACTGGGATAATGGGTGCATTTGGAGCTATAAGGGGGAGATTAGGCTTCAGGAAGCTTAGTTATTTTCTTTAAGTCCTCTGATAACTGCAGGATTCCATTTTGCATGGACAGCACTCTATGTCTCATCTCTGTTCCCCAGAAAAGGCTGATGAGCCTGCAACAGAAAATACATGCCAGGTCTGGGTGGTGCCTTTATTACTTCGTTGTCATTTGGGCCTTGGCAAAGGACATGCCATGATCCTGTTTGCTCTCTCTGCTTAATGCTCAGTTCTGTGGAATTCGATAAAACTTTTTCACAAAGTAAAAGAGGAAATTAAATTGGGCTAATTTTCTAAGACTGAGAAATCAGAGGTCTATTTTGTTTTGTTTTCTTTACTTGAAATTGAGTGGGTGTTCAGTGGAGCTATGTTTAAGCAAACTTACATTAACTTATTTGTTTGACAATTTGATATTGTTTTCTTTTAAAAGCCCCAAACTGAGAAATACAAAATTGTGTACCTAGTAGTGAAAATTAATTATTTCCTATCTAGTGTTGCTCATTTCTTTCTGTCTTTGTGTGTCTTGCTTAAGTCTTTGATAATCCATTGCACTTTCCCTGGAACCAGTAATGAATTATTAGTGGGTCAGTAAGAACTTTTAATTATATGAATTTTTATTCATTGTACTATAAAGTACTATTTGCAGTAGCCATGTTTATTAACTGATGATTTTATGTTCAATGAATAACTATTCACTCAGTTGCTTTTTAACATTATATATTTTATATACTCTATCACTAATCTCACAATTTACAATGGATACCTAGGCTATATCAATACTTTAATATAGCAGACTTGTACTCATGACACAAGATCTTAATTTGCTAACATATATGATTATCCTTCACAATAGAAGTATGAATAGCACCTTTATTTATAAAACCAATAACCTTTTCCCCACTTGAAAATGTTAACATTTTCACATTTTACCATAACAAGCTCAAGTTATAATTACAGAATTTTAGAATATGAGAGTTACCTAAAGGTTTATTTCAAATTAGACCTGAACGTTTTACAAATGAGGAAACTGAGGCCCCAAGATGTAAGTGACTTATTCAGAAAAACCACATGGCTAATTAATAACATCTGCTTTTGCATATAATTCATAAGATTTGTTATGAGTCACAGTAATTAGCTAATAATTTTATCTCCCCTCCCTCTTCCTTATTTTGGAAACAGACTATACATTTTAAAGTTATATCCCAAATCACTCAGGTCATGGCTAAGATTAATCACAGATTTTGACCTCCAATTATTTATTTGGAGTGTGATGCCTTAAAGCTCTCTTTCTAGAGGAAGTGTGGGTGGGTAGAATTTTAACAAAAACTAAGTCTTGAGCTTATCAGAAACTCAGAAATGGCATTTCCAGAAAAACACTGATATAGATAACTATTACTTTCCCTTTTAAGTTTTTATTATTATTATTATTATTATTATTATTATTATTATTATTAATTATTATTATTTTGCTTTAAACAATCTATTTTTAAGTAGCAGGCTTCAAATGCAAGTCCTTGATCCTTAAAATACAGCTATTTATGATGCAATTATGAGTGATCGACTTCCCATGAGCTTAACTGTAATATAATGCAACAGATGCAGTTTCCTAACAATTATACTCTTTGTTGCATAGTAAACCACCTCACATCTTTGAACAAGGAAAAAAAAAACAACACTAAATCTGAGTAGTAAAGATATCACCCCAAAATTAGGACAGTTAGTTTTCTTTAAATATTTCTTTGGAGGAGGGGACACCTACTCAATTAGAGGTCTTTTTTTTTTAACACCTATAGTGCCATGAATTCATAGGGACTGGGTTCCTGAAGCTCATGCTCCTTTCCATTGATTCTCACACAGTGTGCATCTCTGGGTGAAGCAGGCTGGTGCTTCAGTTGAACCTAGGTACCTTTCTCTTTGGCTTCTTTCTTTTTTGATTATTTTCCTTCACACATTTCAGGAAACTATCTCAGCTCTTAGAGTGTTTAATATGCTCAATACGTACATTAATTCTTTTGGCAAGAATCTTGCCCTTAACTTTTTTGTTTACAACTATTCCAACTGCGTGCTGAGTAACATTGTAAACTCTTCCAGTTTTGCCATGGTAACATTTGTGAGGTATTCCTTTTTGAACAGTGCCCATTCCCTTGATGTCTACAATATAATCTTTCTTATAGATTTGCATGTATATGGCCAAAGGAACAACTCCGTGTCTTCTAAAAGGCCTAGAGAACATGTAGCGAGTACCTCTCCTCTTTCCCTTTGTATTGGTCATTTTGGTGAATTACTGGAAGATGGTGGTTCCAGCTGAAAGGCCCTTTAAATTTTGATAAATGGCTTTTCCAGGCTGAAGATCAATCCTTAGATTCAGAGAGAAAATACAGTAACTCATTTTATTCAGTACTTCATAACATTTTTTGAAAAAAAAAATAATTTATTAGCATTAATAGAGGCCTAAAGTGATCCTATGTGCCAGATCCACTCAACTTAGTCTCATGATCCCCAGCTATAGAATGTTCCTTAGCTGCTGAAAGCTCCTCAGTGATCTCTTTCATCTTAGTATCCCCCCTAAAAATGGCTTTCATCTGTTATGTTCCTACAAAAAAAGTACTCCCTAGAAGTCACCAAGAAATCAAGTATCGGTTGGCCCTGATTGCCTCATGCTTAGATATAAGCAAGATAGCATGTTGGCTACCTTTTCTTTAATGTTACATGTACTTTCTTTCACGAGGAGAAAAGGAGCAGGGCCTCCTGCTAGCTGAGAGACCTTAAGTTCCACCTATGAAAATTGACTTATTCTCTAGTCTCTTCACTGTCTTACTATCTGATGGTATATAATCCACTAAAAAAAATAGAGAGGTGTAAGTGAAGTATAATAGACTACGCATACTTGAAATATACAATATGATAAACTTTGGCTCATATACACATGTGAAACTATAGCCACAATCAAGATAACAGACATTTAAATCATCCTAAAAGTTCCTTTGTACTCCTTGTTCTCCATTTCTCCCTCACTGATCTACTTTTCATCACTGTAGATTGGTTTGTATTTTTTAGAATTTTATTTAAATTGAAGCATACAGTATGTAGACATTCTGTTGGACTTTTTTCACTCAGCGTAATTATTTTGATGTCCATGCACCTTGTTATATATGAAAGGATTATTCAGATTTAGGACTGAGTAGTATTCCATTGTGTGGATATACCACAGGTATATTCTTTCAGCTATTCATGGACGCTTGAGTTGTTCCTGCCTTTTCACTATTATGTATAAAACTTATGAACAACCTAGTACAGATTTTTGTGTAGAAAGAAGTTTTCTTTGATCTAAAGTCTAGAAGTGCATCGATTTCCTGTTAAGTATAGGTTTACCTTTTGAGGAAAATGCCAAACTGTTTTCCAAAGTAGTCGTACTATTCTACTGTTTCACCAGCAGTTTCACCACATTCTTGTCAACACATGGTGTGGTCAGAATGTTTTTTAACCATTCTGGTAGGTCTATAGTGGTATCTCATTGTGATTTTAGTTTCATTTTCTTGATTACTAGTGATATTGAGCATCTTTTCAATTGCTTATTGGTCATTCCTCTTTTTTGTGATGCATGTCTTCAAATCTTTTACACATTTTAAAAGTTGGATTTAAATTCTATTATTCTGCTCATATTTTGTCTCTTACAAGGCTGCAAAATAGATTTTTCTTACAATAAAAATTAAATACATGTCTGTGAGACTCCAAATACATCATTCATTTGACAACATCAGTATCTGTTTATACTTGAAATGTAGTTAAACTTCTCATGGTAGTACTAGTGTGTCCATTTAAATCGTAGATATCCTAGATTGTACTTAACATTTCTCTTTTGGCTAGTGTATTGGTAAGAATAGATCTATAATAAATCCAATAAAACTTTTATCTTCTCTAGGCATATGTAGTATTTTAAGTAACAAGGTTATATGTGCAAGGTTAAAAACAACCACTTAAGTGCTTTCTAGAAAAATCCTTTGGGAATTTTGAACACCACCAAGACTTTTGTGTATTTAAAGAAATAACTTACAATGGTAATATTGATTTCAAGAAAGGGAAGTGAGGCAGTTCAATGATCATCACTTACTATAAATAAGTAAAATGTTTTTTTCCTTTCTTTTTTTCTTAATTATATATTTACAAAGAAGTGTACTTTTATATTACTGTTTAATTAGAGAATTTGTGGTTTTTCTTTTTATTCAAATCAGAGTATAGCTCCAGTAAATATATTACACAATCTTTTTTTTTTATCATATTACAATGTATTTCCTTAGAATGGAACAAATCCTTATTCACATATATATATTTTTTTGAATAGGAATAAAATCTCTTTAACAAAGAAGAACTCTTGTTATATCTTCCAGGGTCTTCTTTTTTAGCCTTATCTAATATTTCATTATGTGGAATGACAAATTGACTGTGTATTTTTATTTATTCATCCTTTTCTAATGAACGTCTTTACTGTGATTCATATGCTCATATTAAAATCTTTGGAAAGTCACATCTCATATGCCATTGTATGAGCGAAAATAAATGCAAGTCTGTGTTTTTAAAAGTGAATCTCCTAATTAGTGCCCTGAATCCATGGAAAATAAATGGGGGCCCTTCTCAGTAATTCAGTTTAAATGCTTTCTTGTTTCTCTATACAGAATTAGAGCTTGTTGCTGCAAAATCTTTGGTAATGCCACAATAAAGTATTTTTCCCTCACTTCTCCCCTTTCCCTGTCTCCTAATGACTTCAGAGAAGTTTCTAGGGCAATAGTTTTCAAATCGTGGTCTTTTGTCCAGTAGCAAAAAAATTTTCCTGGGAAATTCTTAGAAATGCAGAATCTCGGGCCCTACTCCAGACCTGCTGAATTAGAAAATGAAACTGAGGGACAAGCACAGCCATCTGTGCTTTAGAAAGCCTTCCAGGTGATTCTGAAGCTTGCTGAAGTTTGGGAGCCACTGGTCTAGGGGAATTAAGGAATTTGTGAATGCGAGCCTGTATAAAATTTGTGTCTTATAGCTTTAAGCTTACAGGTTATTATCACGTTGCTGTAGCAACAACTGCACAATAGGAGTGGATAATGAATTTAAGGATTGTAAAATTAAGAGGCATGAATACTAACTGATGGCAATATTCTAGATCACTAAGATTTATATCAGGTGAAATGGATTTTTACTTTCAGCTTTATGTCAGAGAGAAGTACAGTTTCATAAGATTTTATGTTTGATATGCCTATTTTTTTAAACATCACACCTCTGGAATTTAGACAAATTTTGTAGAAAATAGAATTACTCTTAATGATATTCCTCACAGAAATCATAAGTAACATTCTCAGCAGTGACTTATAACCTGAAAGAATAAATTACAATAGAATTTTCCTAATACATTATAGTAGCTTTATTTGCTAACAATATGCTTCACAGAGCACAGTGCTGATACCTAATGGTTATTAAATAAGCATTAAGATTTGATTCATCAATCCCTTGTTTGACAATTATATGTCACAAAAATAGCTATTTAAAATATATATTCATATTCTGCACTCTTCTTTCTAGTATATGATCTGTCTAAATTTTAGCACTTTCTGTATTCAAACACTTAAATTCATTTTAGGATT
The DNA here is from genome assembly GCF_000151845.1 of Pteropus vampyrus. NCBI lineage: Eukaryota > Metazoa > Chordata > Mammalia > Chiroptera > Pteropodidae > Pteropus > Pteropus vampyrus. The sequence goes on from NW_011889116.1 coordinate 588,013, forward strand.
TGTATTTTATTGATATGTGCCAAGAATTAGATAGATGTACTCATTTAAGCTTCTTTCTGGCCAAATGACATACCCTGTCTCTGATGTCAGTTTGAGAAAATTCTATATAATGATAAACATCCCAGGATTACCTTATCTAGGTATTCCATGGCCTTTTCAGATGACATGTCTGGGCATGAGGTCATTTTTCATTAAGTTATTGGGGACTGTTAAAGCATCTTTCCCCCTTTTTGACACCTTGCCATAATTGAATGCAAAATTGAATATAAGACTGAATGCCTAATATTCATGCAATAAGTTGATGAGGTTTCATTGGCTTCTAGCAGAAACCATGCCCAGATGAGTGTTTAGGGAAAAGGGCTCTGTTGCTATCTGACATGGACTACGGACAAATGACATCTACCCTCTGGACTTTATTTTCCTCAGCCGTAAAAGTGGGAGATTTGTTATGGCATATCTAAGATATGAAACATTTTATGATACTAAGACTTAGAGGGGAAGAGAATGAATCCAAAACATGAAGTGTTGCTGAGGTGCAATATATGATTGAATATTTTTAATGTATTTGTTGAAAGAAAGAATGAAACAATAATTAGGATAAAGTAAGCCTCACCCCTTTGGAGATGATGGGCAGTAATGATGGTAAGTACTTGTAATTTTGGAGGTTAGATTAATGTGTTTTAAGAAAATACTTTAGTGTATTTAAACTTAATGTTTTTTTTTATCAGTTACCACAATAAATTATTTATTCTTAACTAATGTGTATGAAATGCTTAAAAAGACCAATAATTTTAATATTTTAAGCATAGGTGTGCTCTACAAAGCATATATATTCTTCCTGAAAGCAAAATATCTTTTAAAGGACAGCTTTCTATGCTTTATACTCCTCTGCACTCACTTATTTCATTACATTTGTGCAAGCTAAAATTGTAGCTATAAAGCTATTTTGAGCATGCTTTTTCTAGAACCTTGTAAGAATCAACAGGAGCATAATTTTAAGCCAAAGAAGTGCAAAATAAGCACAGAATCCTACATACCATAAATAAAAAGGCCAGAATTCTAACTTTGCAAAAACACATAATTACTAGCAATAGGGGAGGGGGACATGAGGACAAAAAAGTGGAATTTTATTGGGTATTTCTTCATACTGCTAAACTTTTTCTTTGAACTGTTTCTTCTCAGAGATGGAATTCTGTGAATCTCCTCACACTCTCTGCTCTGGCTACCAGACAGACATGCAGAGTATTTCTCAGCATGGCTACCAGCTAGAGATGGGATCTGACGTGGACACAGAGACAGAAGGAGCTGCCTCACCTGACCATGCACTGAGAATGTGGATAAGAGGGATGAAATCAGAGCATAGTTCCTGTTTGTCCAGCCGGGCTAATTCTGCATTGTCCCTGACTGACACTGACCATGAAAGGAAGTCTGATGCGGAGAATGGTAATAGAAATTTATATACTATTTAGTAAAACCCAGAGAAAATGCAATTTTTAGCTTTAATTTGTTTTCTTTTCCTTCGTCTGACTGTTTTTCATTAATATGCAGAAAGGAAATGCAACTTAGTAGAGTCTCATGGACAAGTCATGTACCTTGATCTGGCAAATAGATACATTTATTTACTATGATAGATAAAATACTTTTTCTTCCTGGCGAACCCCCAAGAGAAATAATCTCATGTAGTCAGCAATATTAAGCATGTTTTATAATTATAATTATTATAATTATTTTTATAATAATAATAATTATTATTATTTATTACTTTTATTTTCATCTTCCCAATGCATATTAATGGCATTTATTATAGAAAGAACTCATTTCATTTACTTTGGCTTTATGTCAATATATGAACAATGAGATGAACAATTTGGCAAGGATGTACTGGATATGCTTTCTATTTTGAGTCAGTTTAACTTATCGAGTATACAGACAGATTCAAATTAATCAGGTTAGGCTGAAATGATTTTTTAAAAAGAAAGGTAAAGTAACATCAACCATTTGCCAGACAATAAGTAATAATAGCAGTATCACTAAATTGTAATTATATATTATTTTCTTACAATTTTTAGAAATTGAAGAGTTTTATCTTTTTGATTTGTTGGGAAGAGATTAAAATATTTTATTTCTGCACTTCTGTCCATACTGAAGAACAAAATGTTTTCATAAAAAACACATTAATGCTTATTAAACATATTAATCTATACTCTTTTTATCTGGCTTTATTGAAGTATAATAGACCATTAGTTGCTCATAATTGTACAATTCAGTGAGGTTTTTTTTTCTAAATTATAGTTGGCATACAATAATATATTGGTTTTTGTTGTACAGCATAGTGAGTAGAGATCTATATAATCCACAAAGTGATCACCTCACTAAATCTAGTATCCCTCTCCCTGCTTACATATTTATTACTACATTGTTTATTTTTCTTATGCTACACTTTGTATCTCCATGTCTATTTTGTAAATATTCATTTGTACTTCTTAACCCCTTTGCCACTTTTCCCAGTTCCCCCAATTCCCCCTCCACTCTAGTAGCCCTCAAAATATTCTCTGTATCTACAAGTTTGTTTCCATTTTTGTTGTTGTTGTTTACTTTGTTCTTTAAATTCTACATGTATATGAAATCATGTGGTATTTGTCCTTCTCTATCTGACTTACTTCGTTCAGCACAATACTCTTTAGGTCCATCAAGGCAATATTTTTTTCCATCCCCTTCCTTTTACTCTTTGTGTTCCACTAAATCTGAAGTGAGTCTCTTGTAGGCAGCATATGTAGTGAGTCTCTTGTAGGCAGCATATGTAGGGGTGTTGTTTTCTTATCCATTCAACCACTCTATCTTTTGGTTGGAGGACTTAATTCTTTTCCATTTGAAGTACTTGTTGATAGTTATTACCAGTTTTTATTCATGTTTCTGATACATGTATTTTTCTTCTTAAAGAAGTCCCTCCAACATTTCCTGTAATACTGGCTTGGTGTTGATAAATTCCCTTAACTTATTTTTGCCTGGAGAGCTCTTTATCTGTCCTTCAACTCTAAATGAAAGCTTTGCTGGGTAAAGTATTTTTGGTTGCAGATCCTGAGTTTTCATCACATTGCATATTTTGTGCCAAGCCCTTCTGTCCTGCATAGTTTCTTTTGAGAAATCAACTGCCGGTCTTATGCATGCTCCCTTGTATGTAACTAACTGCTTTTCTCTTGCCACTTTTAAGATTCTCTCTTTGTATCTAACCTTTGACATGTTAATGATGATGTGTCTTGCTGTAGGCCTCCTTAGGTCCTAGAAAATTAATAACCAAATTTATGTGAAATAAGGTGGTAGATAATTCTCTTTTTTGGAACTTTCTGCACTTCCTGGGGTTGTATGTCTATTTCCTTTACCAAGTTATGGAAGTTTTCCATCATTATTTCTTCAAATATATTTTAAACTTCTTGTTTTCTCTCTTCAGGACCCCTATGACATGGGTATTTTTTACATTTAATTGTGTCTCATAGGCTCCTTAAGTTATTATTATAGTCTTGGCTTCTTTTTTCTTGCTGTTCTGATGGAGTGTCCTTGGCTCCCTTATGCTCTATATCAGTGATTTGATCCTCTTCTTTATCCACTCTGTTGATTCCCTCTAATATACTCTTCATCTCAGATAATGTGTTCTTCATTTCTGACTGGTTCCCTTTTATAATTTCCATCTCCATTTTTTAAAATTTTTATCTCTTTGTTAAAGTTCGTGCTGACTTCATCTACACTTCCCCTAAGTTCACTGAGCATCTTTATAACCAGTGTTTTGAACTCTGTGTCTGTTAGATTGCTTGACTCCATTATTTCTGGATCTCTGTTCTGTTCTCTCATATGGTTTCTGCTTCTTTGTCTTTCCATTTTGGCCGCCTTTCTGTGTCTGTTTCTATGTACTAAGCAAAGCTCTTAAGTCTTCCGGTCTTATTAGCATGGTTTTGTGTAGTAGGTGTCCAGTAGCACAGTCCTGAGAGGGGTTCAGCTGCAGGCCAAGTTGAGCCCCAGCCTGTGCCCATCCAGGACCACCTGTTAAGATTTAGCAAGCAATCCACAGATGCTGTGCTTATAGTTGCCTCAAGAGGCCATGCCAGAAACCAAGATCAGCTGTTCACTAGTGTGTGTCTTTGAGTTGGCTCAGGAAGGAGCACTGGACTCACTGAGGATATAACTGGATGTAACTTGAGTGGGGCCATGAGTTGGGGGAGGCAGAGTTTCAGGTAGTCCTCTGGGTGAAGCAACCTCTGTTTTTCAGTTTGATGACGTCTCAGCTATGGTGGCACTGTGTCTGCACACTGGGAGGGGGAGGACTCAACAGAGGAACAATGGATACCACCAGCAGTTCTGCCTTGGAAGAAGCCTCATATCTGACCCTCAATTCAGTGTCCCCCTATAAGTCCCTGGTGCCCCTTGATCTGCCTATCCTGGTGCTGGTGTCAGAGCAAGCTAGCTCATCACCATGAAAGTCGGGTTGTGGACACGGTCCCTTTATTAGGAATATCCATAGGTGCTGGCTGCAGGCGCCACAGCCTCTGTCTCACTCAGCTGCTGGGGACCGAGCAGCCTCGTGTCTTTGCCCCCTCCTATCTTTTACTATTGCAGGGAGATTTCTTATTTCTTCCCCTAGTTGCAGTGATTCTGTTCATCTAGACCATAGGTGACTCTGCTTGCTGTTTGCTCCATGTTTCTTTCACAACTTTGATTTGGTCGCAAGAGGCATGAACAAAGCCTCTATCATATATGCTATCTTTTCCCCTCAGTCTTAATCTATATTCTTAATCATTCTGTTTGTTTAAATTTTATAGGTCTTTATCACCATACCCAGAAGGCCTGGTTTGGTAGCAGTAGCTGATTATATTTTCTCAGGTGGGCGTGAGGTAGCCAACAGCTCTATACTTGCAGATTTTTCTATCATGTCCTTTGCATTCTTCAGCCCATGGGGAACATTGGCCACAGGATATAATCAAGAATGACCATTTGCCTATTAGTTAGAATACAATTTCCTAAATGACAGGCTATAACACTTTGTAATATCACCAATCATTCTTGGAGTCTCGATATATTTAGTTTATTTTTAAGTATGTATTTCTGACTTTTGCCACAAGTGCAAGAAGTAAAGTATGGAAATGAGAATGGAACATTTTGACTTTATGTATCCACATCTATGTAAGTGAAAGAGTATTAGGATGCAAGTTAGGAGATCTTGTACTTGTCCCTACAGTTTTCTGGGCTTCAACTGTCAAACATGAAAATTAATAACCAAATTTATGTGAAATAAGGTGGTAGATAATTCTCTTGTATTGCCAAGACTTCTTATTCTCCCTGATATCATGCCTGACATATGAAGTTACAGCCAGTTCACTGGGTTGAAACAATAAAAAAAAAAAAAACCTAAAGTAGTTTCCCCATGGGGCTCTACTAGTCTATTACTCTTGCAAGATTCTAGGCATGGGATTTCTTTGCGGGTGATGAAACTGTTCTGGAATTAGGTAGAGGTGATGGTTGCACAGCTCTGAAAATACTAAAAACTACTGAATTAAACACTTAAAGAGAGTGAACATTACGGTATGTAAATCATATTTCATTGAAACTGTTATTTAAACAATTCTCTGGATGAAGGATAAGGGTTGAAGTTCGAGAAATTCCCAAATGATTTTACCAAGGATTAATTAGTAAAATCTTTAATATTACAGGTTTTAAATTCTCTCCTGTTTGTTGTGATATGGAGGCTCAAGCTGGATCTACTCAAGGCAAGTGTTTCCAAATATTTCACCACCATTATTTTTACCTAACTCCATCCCTTACGCTCACCCCATAAAGTGAAACCCTACCCTTCTGACAAATAACACACAAGCCTGGGTAATAAACTTGTCAAAGATCAGTTCCTTGGCAGCTTGCTGGTTTGCTTACCTCTGGAAATCTTCAAGTGTGTTTATTGGTGTTATAGGGGGTGAAGGGGTGCTGAAGAGGACAAGCAAGATTTAAGGTGGAAGAGAGGAACATAAATTTTGCATGGGAGCATAAGTTTAAATCAGGTTGGATTGAGTTTGGCCTTATGGCTTTCTGTGTTATCTACAATTAGTTGCATGGGTCTAGCTATGAATTTCGTATAGTTTGGATATTGTCATAACTTTGCAATGCCTCCTACCAAATAGCCTTGATCTTTTCCTTCAGCTGCTCCAGCTTGGCTTTACAATTACACTATGTTCATGTCATCAATTATGAATAACACCTTCAAATGAAAGAAATGTTAACTTTTTTTCTGTAAACCTGTATTTATGCTGTGTCATTCCTCCACAAGGTGTACTATTTGCAACATGTTCACTATTATTAGTGATCAGCACTTCACAAGTTCCAAACACACTTTAATGTCTTTATCTTGTTTCATCTTCATGACCACTCTGTGAAACAGATTCTATTGTTATCTACATTTTACACAGGAGGAACAGTTAAAACAGCAATTCAGAAACCAGTTAGCTAAATGCAATTGATTGTTTTCCAAACAGCCATTTTTTTTCCTCCCTTGGATTACATGTGTGTATAAGACATGAACTTGAATAGCTTTTTTCTGCTTACTTGCAGTTCTGTAAGTCTTATTCTGACTTTTATTACTAATTTTTAATAAGGAGCATACATTTTGTAAACTTATTTATGACATATAGGAAGATTTTACCAATTTAGATTTCATAAATTTTCAATTAGTGATAACCAGACTTGACCTGCCTGCAACATTTTATTGATTCTTGCAGAGGAGATTTGAATTGAAATAAAAGTGTAAATGGTTTTTCTAAAAGAATGCTAATTTGAAGAAATAAGTTATTTTTAATGAGTTGATCTCGATGTTTATATACAGATGTAACTTTATTTCTCATTGATTTCATCCATTCATGAAAGCAGGCCTAACAGGGCATCTATTTCATTAATTTGTGTTTACATATACTATATCTGAAAATAGTGAAATGGCTTAAAATATTTAGGGTTTATGTATTTCACTCTCTGAGACCCCATGCCACCCTTTCTCTATGCCTCCGTGTCAATGACATTTTATTTTGTTTCTGTCTTCATATACGTTATGATTTTTAGATTATTGTTGAGGTGATGGGCACAATATCATAGACTAGCTTAAGATGATTTAAGACTCACTCCTGTGGGAGAAAAGTGAAAATAAGAAAAATTGTTAATTTGGGTGAACTGTTCAACTGAGATTTGGAGATGAGATTTAAAAGACACTTTCAATTCTCTCCATCTAGGAGATTATGACATGAATTTTCTATTTACCTTTCCAAAATTGTTTCTATAAGGACTTCTTTTTTTCATTTCATTAATTGAAGAAGCCTTTCAAATTTTTTTTCTCATTTTTATAAACTATTTGGTTACCCTTAATTATATTTAAGTTTCTGACATGCTATAACCCAAGGAGAATTAAAATAAATGACCCTCAATTTCAGCACAGAAACACGGGCTGAGAGGCCTGAAACATGGGGCAGGGATTGCATCTGGTAACAGAAGGGACTCTGGATTTCTTAGCTTTCTCAGGGCATTCAGAACATGAATGCACTTTATTTCCATTCCTTCGATTGTCCTAAGTAAACTCTTTGTTGTCTACTGATACTTAGTGATCTAATTGGGAAAATGCAGATGTACTCAAGCTACCCTCATCCTGAGTCCTATGAGCAGGATATTTTGATATCGGTCATATGCTTTTTTTTTTTTCATTTTACTCCTTCTCCACTCCCATTTCACCTTACTACCAACATTATTATTCATTATAGGCTAATACTTGAGTTATGTGTTTTCTATCCTCATGAGAGATGTTAAAAACTACTAACAGGAAGCTATTTGAAGGTAGGGCCTTGTTTATTCACTCTTTTAGCTTCAATACTTAGCTACTGGATTTGGAACACAATAGGTACTAAATAAATGAGAAACGTGCATTGCTCTGAGGGAACAAATTAAAACAGAGAGATAATATATTTTTTGTATATCTTCTCTGATCTTCCAAGGATAGAAATGCTACAGTGGGTCAACCCTCTGATCATCTAACCCACAACTCTGCCTCTGACAGATAATTTAATGAGCATTTTTAGAAGGATTTGGTAGTCCTACTTGAGCATCAGTCTCAGTGATTAGGATATTCCTCAGTAATTTCATTTGACTGTACATTAGACTGGAGGGAAAAACTGTATCAGCAGCTAAATTTGAATAATCAATTTCCAATAATGTGTCTTTCACATATGGCCTAAATGAAACAGTTGGATTATAAAAAATGAAAATGAAATTGCTTATCAAGAAGCTAAATAGAGGGAAATGATAGTGAAAAACCATTTATAATGTTTAACTAATAAAAGACAAATTGCAATGAAATTATTTCTTTTCCATGCTCTGTATTGGAGACTAGTGCTATATAAAAGACCAGTACACCATTCTCGACCTCAAGGAATCTGTATTGTAGATTGTTTATTTTTGTTGTTGTTGTTATTGTTATTGCAGGTAACAGAAACCAACTTCAGGTAGCTTAAACAGAAAACCAAATTTATTAAAAGGGCATGAGAATGCTTCATGGGACCAGGGCAAGACTGTTGCTAGACCACAAGAAGGAACTAGATCAGCAGAATTGCCCAGACTTTGCCTCTTACTTTTGAATCCATTTCCTTCAGTCTTGTTTCCACAGATTGACTTTCTCTGAATCTCCATGTACAAGGTGGGCATAAAACCCTATAAAGTTTCCCAGTTTATGTTTCTTCTGTTTGGAAAAGAAGTTGAGAATAACTGAATATTTTTCAATGCCATTTCTAAATTCCAAGAGGACAGAATAATTTTTTCCATCTTGAGGAGATGTCTACCACTGGTCCTATCAGCTATATCCAGAGAGTAATATCAGCAATACAAATGTTGCTTTCTGGAAAGTGACCTATTACAGTCTTGGAGCAGTTTTCAATGCAGGGCAGAGTCAAGTGTGCATATATACCTAAAGAAGTCTACTAGAGAGGATAAAGAGTTAATTTGAATACAGTTTAGTTAGTTCCATGATAAAGATATATGCAGCTCACTATGAGAGGACAAGGGATGTGAAACCATTTACTAAAGTGAAAACGGTTATATTAATAAAATCTAAATAAATAATGGTCTTTATAGTCAGTGGTTAAGAACATGGACTGTGGTATAAGATAGACCTAAGTTTGTGCCCTGTTTCTGCTACTTACCACTGTGTGTCCTTGGACAGTTAACAAAAGCTCTCCAAACCTCAGTTTCTTTGTCTGTCAAATGGAGTTTGTTAAACTGAAATTACCTATTTCAGTTTTTGTGTGTGTGTGTGTGTGTGTATGAGAATTAAATGAGAAAATGGATATTTAATACTTCATAGTGTGCCTGGTATATATTAAATGGTCAATAAATGTTTGTTGTGGTTATTATCTATGCTCAGCAAGAATTTATTATGTATGTACTATGGAGTAGGTGCTACAGAGTGAATTCTCTCTTATCAAGGATTAGCCAGACATGCAATGTGGCTTCTGAAACATCTAGTATCTCAGGAAACTCTAAACTAGCAGAGTCTGGCCTACTTTCTTCTTGTTCAAAATTGGGTAAAATTCCTTTCATTTGTCTTACCTTAAAAATACCACATTTTAATAGTCAACAGTTTTGTTCTGCTAAGTATAGAAGACTGTGAGAGGAAATTCAGTGAAGCTCTTCAGACTTTGTTGAGGGCTAACTTGTACTAGTGTATTTCCTATTGCCACTGTAATAACCCCTAAGGTAGAACTGGGATTTCAACTACTCAGAAGCATTGTTTTCATGATTGTTGGGCAGCTGAGCTCCCTATGTGCTACTCAGGAAGTTACAGGGGAAGATATAATCCCATAACAGCCCCCAAATCCATTAGTACTGCTCACTATTGCTTCTGTACAGCATACCACAGAAACTCGGTAAAATACCATGTGCTACCAATAAACATCATACCATCACAGCCATGCATATATCATTCTCAGGCCCTAACTTCATTGGAAGAGCAGGAGTTGTGAAAAAATGAGTAGCCTAACACCTGGATTTTTTTAATGACTTGTAATAGTTATACACAAATGAGGAGTTAGTCCTTCTGATATTCGACCATGTGATGCCATTCATGTGTATTTAACAGAGGGAATTTGTTCGTTTTACGTTTTTTTCCTTTGCTTCTTTGTTTACCCCAGTCATGTAAGTTATACAGGACACTTCCATAGCAATGATAACAGTTTCTTGGGAAGCATCTGAATGTCTAAGAAAGTGTGTGAAACTGCAATGACTGGGTAATAGCTTTAGCAGGAGCCCTGCCATATAACTGACATCCTAATGGCTCTATTGGACCCATTAGACAAGTATAAGACAGTGCAGTTGACTTTGTAATGGCTCCTTTGGACATGTTACACAATCAGAGGAAGTGTGTAAATCATTGAGATTACTTTATTTGTGGGTCAGACAGAACTGTGGTGACTGATAATCTTATAATGGAAAACAACTATAAGACAATTTAAAAAATTATGAAATTTAAGCCATTATAAAGTGGGTAAAACAAGCTTCTATTTTCTTTTTCTGTAAGTTTTCCCCCAGTTTATTGAAGTATAATAAGCAATTAGTTGCTCATATTTACATTGTACAATTCAATGTTTTTTTTCAATTATAGTTGGCATACAATAATATATTAGTTTCGATTGAGATCTATATAACTCACAAAGTAATATCACCCACTAAATCTAGTACCCCTCTTCCCCTTTACATATTCATTACAGTATTGTTGACTATTTTCTTTATGCTACACTTTATATACCATGTCTATTTTGTAACTATCTAATTGTACTTCTTAATCCCTTTGCCACTTTTCACCATCCCCCCGACCCTCTCTTGTATAGTAGCCCTCAAAATATTCTCTATCTATGAATTTGTTTCTGATTTTGTTATCACCATTTACTTTGTTCTTTAGATTCCACATGTACATGAAATCATGGGGTATTTGTCTTTCTCTATCTGACTTACTTCATTCGGTGCAATACCCTCTAGGTCTGTCAAGGCAATATCTTTTTCCATCCCCCTCCTTTTGATCTGTGTGTGTCATTTAATCTGAAGTGAGTCTCTTATAGGCAGCATATGTAGGGGTCTTGTTCTCTTATCCATTCAGCCACTCTAACTTTTGATTGTAACACTTAATTCTTCTTCCATTAGAGGTGCTTGTTGATAGATATGTGGTTATTACCAGTCTTTATTCATGTTTTTGATACATGTTTTTTTCTTCTTAAAGAAGTCCCTCCAACATTCACTGTAATATGGGCTTAGCGTTGATGAATTTCTTTAGCTTATTTTTGTCTGGGAAACTCTTTATCTGTCCTTCAACTCTAAATGGTAGCTTTGCTGGATAAAGTATTTTTGGTTGTAGATCCTGGGTTTTCATCACGTTGAATATTTAGTTCCAAGCCCTCCTGACCTACATAGTTTCTTTTGAGAAATCAGCTGCCAGTCTTATTGGTGTTCCCTACTTTTCTCTTGCTACTTTTAAGAATCTCTTTGTATTTAACTTTTGGCATTTTAATTAAGATGTGTCATGGTGTGGGCCTCTTTGGGTTCATTTTTTGGGGGACTCTCTGAGCTTCCTGGGATTGTATGTCTATATTTTTTACTGGGTGAGGGAAGTTTTCCATCATTATTTCTTCAAATATATTTTAAACTTCTTGTTCTCTCTCTTTAGGTACCCCTATGATACTGATGTGGTTACCCATCATTTTGTCCCATAGGCTCCTTAATTATTATTATTCTTGGTTACTTTTTTCTTGCCATTCTGATTGAGTGTCCTTGGCTCCCCCATCCTCTATATTGGTGGTTCAATCTTCTTCTTCATCCACTCTGTTGCTTCCTTCTAATATACTCTTCATCTCAGATAATGTGTTCTTCATTTCTGATTGGTTCCGTTTTATAATTTCTGTTTCCATTTTTATGTTTTTTATCTGTCTGTTAAAGTTCTCACTGAGTTCATCTACACTTCCCCTAAGTTCATTGAGCATCTTTATAACCAATGTTTTGAACTCTGCATGTTAGATTGCTTGACTCCATTTTTCCTGAATCTCCTTTCTGTTTTCTCATATGGTTTCTGCTTCTTTGTCTTCCCATTTGGTTGCCTTTCTGTGTTTCTATGTACTAAGCAAAGCTCCTAATTCTCCCCGTCTTATTAGCGTGACTTTATGTAGTAGATATCCAGTGGCACAATCCTGAGAGGGGTTTAGCTGCAGGCCAAGTTTAGCCCCAGCCTGTGTCCCTCTGGGGCCACCTGCTAAGACTCAGCAAGTAATCCATGAATACTATACTTATAGTTGCCTCAAGAAGCCATGCCTGAAACCGATGTCAGCTGCCACTAGTGTGAGTCTTGGAGCTGTTCAGCAAGTGGCACAGAAGTCACCAAGGACACAACTAGATGTAGCTTGTGTAGGGCTGGGATTGGAGGGAGGTGAAGTTTCAGGGAATCCTCTGGACAGAGCAACCTCTGTTATCCAGTTTGATGACATCTCAGCAGTGAAGGAGCGGGTCCACACCCAGGGAGGTGGCAGTGCTCAACAGAGGAACAGTGGATACTACCAGCACTTCTGCCCCAGAGAAAGCCTTGCCTCCAGCCCTCGCTCTGACAGCTTAGTGTCTCCCTGTAAATCACTTTGCTCCCAGAGTAGCCAATTCAGTGCTGGTGCTCAGAGCGAGTGAGGACGTCACTGCAAAAGTCCATTAGCGGACATGGACCCTTTAAGAGGAGTGTCTGCAGCTGCCATAGCCTCTGTCCCACTCAGCAGCTCGGGACCAGGCAGCCTCGCGTCTTCACCCCTTTTACCTCCAACAGTTGCAGGGTGATTTCTTATTTCTTTCTCCAATTGTAGGGCTTCTGTTCATCTAAACCCCAGGCAACTCTGTTTGCTATTTGCTCCATGTTTCTGTAACAACTTTGATGTATTTGCAAGAGGAGATGAACAAAGCTTCTATCATCTACGCCATTTTAACTTAACTCTTTTCTAGGATTTTAATTAATTTAATATTTTAATTAATATTTTTTCAGTATAAAAGTGATAAAAGTTGATGGTTTAAATATTAAAACAGTAAAAACATATTTAAAGTGACAAATCGTCTCTCTTACACTTCAAGAGCCACTCTGAGAAGTAGCCAGTTTTAACAGTGTTATGTATCATTCCTTAGATGTTCTGTACATGTACCAATGGAATAATATCTGTTAGAAAGTCCAATAATTTTTTAAAATTAATATCATATCTTGGATATTTTCCCATATTTTAAGTATAGGTCTGCTACATTCTTTTCCATGGCTGTATAGTATTCTCTTTTTGTATATGTCAGTTTTTATTTAGTCCCCTGTTTATGGGCATCTAGATATCCATGCTTTGATATTAAACACAGTGCTGTGCTCAACAACCTTATTCACATCTTTTTATATACCCGTTGGATAATTTCTTAGAAGTAGAAATGATGGGCCAAGGATATTACCAAATTTCCCCCCTAAACAACCAATTTGTCTTCCTACTAATGCTATATACTCCTAATGTACTTGTTTTCCCATATCCTTATCAATACTGGCAATGATAAATGTTTTCTAATATCTAGTCTGCTAGATAAAATATTATATCATTTTGTGCTATTTTGCAATTTATTCTTGAGTGAGCTTGGGCATCTTGTTATATGTTAATGGATCATTTGCATGTCTTTTCCCTGAATTATTCATTGAAATCCTTCATTCATTTTTCCATTTGAATTTTGATATTTCTTACTAATTTCAAGAACACCTCATATGTTAAGAGTAAAAAAAACTATGGTCATATATTATGCATTTTCCCAGTTTGGCATTTGCCTTTTAATGTAGGCTCATAGGATGTGTCTCTGTGTGTAGATATAGAACTTTATATATTTAAGATGTCAGATTCAATCATCCATACATTATGGCTTATAGAAGTATATGAACATGATAGATAGATAGATAGATAGATAGATAGATAGATAGATAGATAGATAGATAGATAATAGATAGACAAATAGTAGATAGATAGAAAGATGTAGATATAAATACAGATATGATTGTTAACAATATTATGTCCTCAATTATAAAAATAAACTACTTGAAATTTTGTTTTAATTTTAAATTCGAATATAAATATCTACACACAAATAATGAATCTAAATGTATGTTGTGCAAGCAGGCAGTATACATCATACATACATTTATGTGAAAAAAAAACTTGAATGTGAAAGAAGTTAAATACCGAGTAAATAATGTAGACCTTAAAATAAATTAGAATAATTTAGATTATTCTTTGTAATTGATCTTGATATACTGTTTTATCATTTACTCTTTAAACATTAAGTAATGTGGAAAAAGCAAATATGAGTTAATATGCATAAAGAGATATCTTATATATATTTTAAAAAGAGTTTAGAAAATGTAAGAAAAAGTGACTGAGCCTATATTTACTGAAAATAAAATGACATTACTGCTATCTGAATTTAAAATGATACTTCAGTTGTAATAGAACATATGCATTTGGTTGACGTGTTCTGGGTTTGGGAATAGGTTGAATTAAATTACTCATGTTTCCTTGCACGATACATCTTTTAACTGTTGATAGATATTCCTGAGATTGCAGTTTATTTTTCTCTGTGTGTGTGTTGTGTGCGTGTGTGTGAGTATTAAGGACAATGTAGAATAGCCCATAACTTATAAGAAAGTAGTTGAAAAAAATATATATGTATATATCCTAGTTATTTTCTTTTTGGAATAATAACTTTAGAGAAAATGGAAATTATACCAGCTATTTCAGAATTAAGTCGACTATACTTTCGTGAGTTTTATTGTTATAAAAGTAATACTTTTAGGAATATGGGGATTCTGGGAAAACATGGTGAAGTGAGAGATGTCCTCAGATCTCTCCTCTTGAAACAACAATGAGCTGAACATCTAAAATTGTACAAAAAACACTAAAGCTGCACACCAGTGCGTCTGAGCATGGGATCTGTGCATAAGAGCAACTAAAGGTCAGAATCTCGGGTGTCAGGCAGTGGACTAGGGCAAATAAAGAAGCTGACTCTTGCAGCCGCCAGAGCTCCTTGCAGAAGGAGGGGGATGGGGGAAGTTGCCCTGCCTGGAAATGCTAAGACTTTTCTACGCAGCTGGAAGCAGGACTCAGTCATCAGGGCAGAAAGCAGAGAAGTGGAACAAGACTGCAGAGAAAAAAAAGTTGATTTCTACCAGCCCTGGTTGCAAAACCAAGGCTGAGCTGCAGCCCCCAACCCTTAAATCAGAGAGCCCTTACCTCATACCCTCTGAGACCAATCACCACGGAAAACCAGGGGAATCTGAGCAAATGCTACCGAAATTGTTGCTAACACAGACACAGACTGAAACTGAAAATAGTGAATGTGATTAAAATCTACAAGAAAATAAAAGACGTTAGGCTTTATATAAAACAGTATATAAATCAGAGATCCAAGAGGCTTGGACACCACCTACTTGAAACCAAAAGAAAAGTGCCTTCTTTGTAACAGGCTAAAGAGAGACCTTTATATAATAAATCTTCTTTCTGG
>NW_011889116.1:603769-610331 GCF_000151845.1 Pteropus vampyrus
ATATACTTCCATTAATGCCCAGATGGAGAAATAGTCCATTAAACACCATGAACAATCAACGTGACAAGGCATCTCATAAAGAAAGAGAAAAATCTCCAAGAAATGAGCTTACAAACATAGAAATATGCGACTTATGTGACAGAGCATTCAGGATGGTACTTTTGAAAAACCTCAGTGAGTTTCAAAATGAGTCCTATCAACAATTTCGGAAATTACAAAAACAGCTAGATGAGCAAAGTAATGGGACTGAAACCCTCAAAAGGAACCAAGTAGAACATCTGGAAATGAAGAACATACTACAGGAGTTTAAAAATGAAATAGCAAGCTTGGGAAATGGAGTCGACCAAATGGAGGAAAAGAACAGTGAATTCGAAGACAGAAATCTTGAAATAAATCAGAAGAAAGAAGAGAGAAACTGAAGAATGAAAAATAATGAAAGAGAAATACAAGAACTAGCTGATACCATTAGGAGAGGAAACATAAGAATAATGGGCATTACAGAAGGCGAGGGAAAGGAGCAGAGACTAGAAAGCATTTTCAGACAAATAGTGAACGAGAATTTCCCAATTCTAACCAATGAGCTGGACCTTGGAATTCAAGAAGTCAACAGAACACCTAATAATCTCAACCCAAAAGGGCCTTCACCAAGACACATTGCATTAAAGTTATCACAAATCAATGACAAAGACATAATTCTCAGGGCGGACAGGGAGAAGAAAACGGTAACGTATGAAGGAAAACCCATTACATAATCATCGGACTCCTCAGCACAGACCTTACAAGCCAGAAAGGAATGAAATCAAATATTTAAACTATTAAGTGAAAGGAACTACCAGCCTAGAATAATGTATCCAGCTAAGCTCTCCTTTAGATATGAAGGAGAAATTAAGACCTTTTCAGACATACAAAAATTGAGAGAATTCTCCAAGATGAGGCCTGCACTACAGGGAATTCTGAAAGGAGTCAGCTCACCTAAAACAAAATAACAACAAAAAAAAAAATGATTTTTGAATGAAGTGACTATCAGGCAATTAGAAGCAGAGGAGTGCAATCATTATTAAGAATAGGGCATTATAAGCTTAAACAATAAGAAGAGGTTTTCTATAGCAAGATAGTAATGAATGTTCAGCATACATAGGGACAAATTGAGACAACGATGACTGAAAAGGGGAGGATTCAAAGATCCAAATTTGCAAAGGGGAAAGGAGATAAGGCACACACAAAAGAAAATGGACAACTGTATATATATAACTATCTTTTTCATATTCGTAATGGTAATCACACACAATAGAGTCAGAAGTGAAGTATATAACTGAAAACAAGAAAATCGGAGACAAAACCCACAAAAGTCAACCAAAATAAAGAAAACAGAAACACAAAGAAAAGGAATAATGGAAACACCGAGCTACCAAAATGAAAAGATAAAATGACTATAAGAACACCTCATATTTCAATAATCCCCTAAATGTAAATGGACTGACCCCACCGATAAAAAGCCACAGAGTTGCAGAATGGATCAAAAAACAAAACACAACCGTATGCTGCCTCTAGGAGATATATCTCAGTTCCAAAGACAAATATAGGCTCAAAGTGAAAGGATGGAAAATGATATTTCAAGCAAATGGTATTCAGAGAAAAGCAGGAGTAGTAGTAATAATATCAGATGCAATAGATTTCAAAATTAAAATGATAAAGAAAGATACTGAGGGACACTTCATAATGATAAAGGGAATCATGCACCAAGAAGACATAATACTTATTAATATCTATGCTCCCAATCAGGGAGCTCAGAAATATGTAAAGCAATTACTAACAGAACAAAAGGGAGAAACAGACCAAAACACTCTCTCTGTATGGGACCTAAATACCCCACTGTCGGATATGGACAGATCATCCAAACAGAAAATCAATAAGGAAATAACATCCTTAAATGACACATTAGACCAACTGGACATAATTGACATTTACAGAGCATTCCATCCCCAAACAGCTGCGTATACATTCTTCTCTAGTGCACATGGAACATTCCCAAGAATTGACTACATACTGGGACACAGAAATAGCCTCAACAAATATAAGAGGGTTGAAATCATACCAACCATATTCTCTGATCATAATACTTTGAAATTAGAAATCAACTGCAAAAAGAAATCAGGAAGAACCACAAATACATGGAGATTAAACAACATGCTACTCAATAATACTGGGTCAGGGAAGAAATAAAAAGAGAGATCAAGAGATACATAGAAATGAATGATAATGATAGTACAACATACCAAAACATTTGTGACACTGCAAAAGCGGTCATAAGAGAAAAGTTCATAACATTACAAGCCTATCTCCAAGAATAAGAACGAGCCCAAATAATCAACCTAAAGCTTCTTTAAAAAACTAGAAAAGGAAGAACAAAGGAGACATAAAGTCATCAGAAGGAAATAAATCATCAAAATTAGAGCAAAAGAAAATGAAATTGAAAACAAAAATCAATAGAAAAAATAAATGCAACAAAGAGCTGGTTATTTGAGAAAGTTAATAAAATTGAGAACCCCCTGGCTGGACTCACTAAAGAAAAAAGAGAAAGGACACAAATAAACAAAATCAGGATGAAAGAGAGGAAACTACAACTGACATAGCAGAAATGCAAAAGAACATGCAAGAATACTATGAAAAAGTACATAACACCATATTTAATAACCTAGAAGAAATGGACCAATACTTAGAAAAATACAATCTTCCTAGACTGAATTAGGAAGATCTGGAAAATCTAAATAGACTGATCAGCAGTATGGAAATTTAAACAATCATCAAAAAATCTACCAAAAAGTAAAAGTCCAGGACCAGATGGCTTCACCAGTGAATTCTACCAAACATTAAAAGATTTAATACCTATTCTCCTCAAACTCTTCCAAAAAATTAAAGAGGAGTCAAGACTTTCCAATTCATTTAATGAGGCCCAAATTACCCTGATACCAAAACCTGGTAAAGATAACACACAAAAAAATAAAATTACAGACCAATATCTCTCATGAACACAGATGGAAAAATTCTAAATAAGATACTTGCAAACCGAATTCAGCAACATATTAAAAAGAATATACACCACGATCAAGTGGGCTTCATCCCAGGGGCACAGGAATGGTTCAACATATGCTAATCGATTAATGTGATACACCACATAAACAAATTAAAAAATAAGAATCATATGATCATATCAATAGATGCAGAAATAGCTTTTGACAAGATACAGCATCCATTTGTGATCAAAACACTTAAAAAAATTAGTTTTGAAGGAAAGTATCTCAACATAATAAAGTCCACATATGACAAACCGTCAACCAATATTATACTTAATGGTGAAAGACTTAAAACTTTCCCTCTAAGATCAGGAACAAGGCAAGGCTGTCCACTATCGCCACTGTTATTCAATATAATATTGCAGGTCCTAACAAATGCAATCAGACAAGAGAAAGATATAAAAGGCATCCAAATAGGAAACGAAGAATTCAAACTGTCACTTTTTGTGGATAACATGATACACTATAGAGAAAACCCTAAAGACTCCACAAGAACACTACTAGAAACAATAAGCAAATACAGTAAAGTCTCTGGATACAAAATCAACATTCAAAAATCCATAGCATTCCTATACTCTAATAATGAAGCATCAGAAAAAGAAGTGGAAAAAATAATTCCTTTTACAATTAAAACAAAAAATAAAATACATAAGAATAAATTTAGCGAAACATGTGAAGGAACTGTATAATGAAAACTACAAGACCCTATTAAAAGAAATTGAAGAAGATACAAAGAAATAAAAAGATATTCTGTGTTTTTGGATTGGAAGAATCAACATAATTAAAATGATCATATGACCTAAAGCATTATACAGATTTAATGCAATCCCAATCAAAATCTCATGGGCATTTTTTAAAGAAATAGAACAACAACAAAAAAATCATCAGATACGTATGGAAGCACAAAAGGCCCCTAATTGCCAAAGCCATCCTGAGAAAATGAATGAGGCTGGAGCATCACTCTGCCTGACTTGAAATTATACTACAAAGTGACAGTAATCAAAACGGCATGGTATTGGCAGCAAAGCAGACACACTGACCAGTGGAATAGAATCGAGAGTCCAGAAGTAAAACCATGTTAATATCTGCAAATAATTTCTGTCAAGGAAGCCAAAAACATACTGTGAAGAAAGGAAAGCCTCTTCAATAAATGGTGCTGGGAAAACTGGAAAGCTACCTGCAAAATAATGGACCTAGATTGTTGTCAATCACCCCACAACAAAATCACCACAAAATGGATTAAGGACCCGAATATTAGACCGGAAACAACAAAGTGCATAGAAGAAAACATCGGAACTAAACTCATGGACCTTAGACTTAAAGAGTATTTTATGAATTTGACCTCAAAGGCAATAGAAGTACATGCAAGAGAAGCAAAAATAAATGAATGGGACTACATCAAACTAAAAAGTTTCTGTACAGCAAAGGAAACCATCTACAAAACAGAAAGACAACTGACTGATTGGGAGAAGTTGTTCGTTAATGATGCATTTGATAAGAGGTTAATATCCAAAATTTATAAAGAATTCATACACCTCAACACCAAAAATACACAAACAATCCAATTAAAAAATGCGCAGAAAACCTGAACGGATAATTCTCCAAAGAGGAAATACAGATGACTAGTAGACATATGAAAAGATGCTCAAGGTCGCTAATCATCAGAGAAATGCAAATTAAAACCACAATGAGATATCACCTCACACCTGTCAGAATGGCTATCATCAATAAATCAGAGAACAACAAATGTTGGTCAGGATGCGGAGAAAAAGGCACCCATATACATCGTTGGTGGGATTGCAAATTGGTACAGCCACTATTGAAAACAGTCTGGAGGTTTCTCAAAAAATTAAAAATAGATCTTCCTTTTGACCTTGCAATTGCATTGCTGGGTATTTATCCAAAGAAAACCAAAATGATAATTCGTAAAGATCTATGCACCCCAATATTCATGGCAACACAATTTACAATAATCAAGGTATGGAAGCAACCTAGATGTCCATCGACAAACGATTGGATAAAGTAGTTATGGTTCATATATACAATGGAATAGTACTCAGCCATTAAAAAATGAATTCCTACCATTTGCAACAACAAGGATGGACCTAGAGGTTATTATGCTGAGTGAAATAAGTCAGAAAGAGAAAGATAAATACCATATGATTTCACTTATATGTGGAGTATAAGAAACACAAAGAACAAACTAATGAAAAATATACTCACAGATATTTTGGACAATTTGGTGAAAGATAGAGGGGAAGGGGGTTGGGGGGCCTAGGAGAGTAGGTGAAGTGTTAAGAAGTACAAATTATTAGTTGATAATTGGTCACGGGGATGGGGAGCATGGCATAGGGAATGTAGTTAGCATTAATGTATTGGCTAGGTGGAAAACCAGAGGAGAGAAGGAGCAATTAGGGGGAGTATTTTGTAAAGTATATAAATGTCTGACCAATGTACTGTATACTTGAAACTAATTAAAATACTAGTAAAAAAAAAAAGAGTAACAGCCCTATTTTATTTATATATATAATTATAAATATATTTGTATAAATAAATAAATCTATATATAAGCTTCTGCACAGCCAAAGGAACTGTCTATAAGGTAGAGATAAACATCTGAATGGGAAAATATATTTGCATGCATTGCCTCCAATAAGGGTTTAATATCCAAAACATACAAAGAACTCATACAACTCAATAACAGCAACAA
The DNA here is from genome assembly GCF_000151845.1 of Pteropus vampyrus. Classification (NCBI taxonomy): domain Eukaryota; kingdom Metazoa; phylum Chordata; class Mammalia; order Chiroptera; family Pteropodidae; genus Pteropus; species Pteropus vampyrus. Next base: position 609,554 of record NW_011889116.1, read on the forward strand.
CAACAACAAAACAATCCAATCAAAAAATTGGCAGAGGACCTGGACACTTCTACCAAGAAGACATACAAATGGCCAACAAACATATGAAAAGATACTCAACATCACTAGCTCTTAGGGAAATGCAAATCAAAACCACAACTAAGTACCATCTCACCCCTGTTAGAATAGCCATTATTAACAGGACAAGTAATAACAAGTGTTAGAGAGGATGCAGACTAAAAGGAACCCTCAAACACTGCTGGTGGGACTGCAAATTGATACAGCCGCTATGGAAAACAGTATGGAGGTTCCTCAAAAAACTAAGAATTGATCTGCCATATGATCCAGCAATCCCTCTGCTGGGTATTTATCCCAAAGACTTGAAAATTATATCCGAAAAGATATTTGCACACCGATGTTCTTAGCAGCGTTATTCATGGTGTCCAGGACGTGGAAGCAACTGAAGTCTCCTACAATAGATGATTGGATAAAGAAACTGTGGTACATGTAAACAATGGAATATTTCTCTGCCATAAGAAGAGATGAAATACTGCCATTTGCAACAACATGGATGGACCTCACGATAATCATGCTAAATGAAATAAGCCAGACAGAAAAAGTTAAAAATCACATGATATCACTTATATGTAGGATATCAACATAAAAGCAAGAAATGAACAGGACAAAATAACAGAGACTTACGGACATGAACAATAGACTAGTGGTTTACCAGATGGTGAGGGGAGAGGGTACGAGGGAGGTAGATGAGTAAAAGGGGTCAAAATATGTGGTGAAAGAA
>NW_011889116.1:610732-742871 GCF_000151845.1 Pteropus vampyrus
ATGGTAGGAGAAATGGAATGGTTTTTTGCAGAGGAGGAGATTATACAGCAGGATTTTCATTCTATTGAATTTATTTGTATATTTATTTATAATAGTTATTTCTTAGACTAGATGGTGAGCATACTTGGGTGTTTATAATATTGCTTTTTACATCCTTTTAAGGATGTCTGAAATTTTTTTTTAATTTAATACAATCAAAGTGAGGCAACTCTGTATACATTGAAGTAGAACAATCTTCAACATACATCATTAAACAAAAGCCACAGGATTTAAATCATTGTGTCCAGCATTGGCTTTTTTTTACTGTGACCTAGAGTTAGAAATATATTTTACATTTACTCAGTTCACAATGAATCCATAAAAAATTTAATAACTAGAAACAAAAATTTCATAAGGCAATATCTATCCTTACTATGAACAACACACTCTTACATTTTTTTATTTTATTTCATGTCTTTGTAATGTTAATTATGATCCAGTAAACTTATTTCATAACCCACTAATAGGTCATAGACTGCAATCTAAAACCTTGATGTCAAATAGACTACACTTGATGTGTGACTTTTAATGGAGCTACATGTATATATGTTTGTATTCAAATAGAATTTCTCTGGAAGTATTCACAATAAATGGATAATTCATTTGTGGAAGGAAACTAGGTGACTATGGAACAGTGCATGGGATAGATGTTCCTGTGTGCTCTTTTGTATCTTTTGAACTTTGTACCATGTGTAATTAAAATTTTTAATTGAATATAATTAAAAAGTAAATAAAAGGAACATGGAATCACAGAGGAATGAATGTGACACACTTTCTTTCCAGACCTCTTTTTTAAAATAACCAATAATTGCTGCCTACAGAGCTCTTTCCAGGGTCAAGAAAGGGAAAAAAAAAACTTTTTCAAAAAAGTAAGAGCACAAGGTTATAAAATATTCCCTTTATGGAAATCTCCATGTTTAGCTCTTGATTTATTTCTTTAACACAACATTTTGGTGTGTGTTCCTTCTAAAAATAAAGTGAGAAACAAATCTATTAGAGCAAGTATAATTTCTTGCTTTTGACATAACTATAAGTCATCTGATCATTCTGATTGTCGACATGAAATTAGAGCCCATATGGGGATAAAACATACTCTTTTGTTTACTGGGAAAAGTGATCATTGGAGATCAAGTTTCTGAGTTACAGAAGGAACAAGGTATGGAAGTATTGTTATCTAGTGGACCAGCAGTTTAATGCTTCAAAATTGTCTGCCAAAATTAACAGATGTAAAACAAAAAGACAACTGTGAATTTCAAACCTTTGAAACTAAAAACATGTATTTGTCATTTAACAATTTCATCAATGTACAAGTAATTGTGTTTCCATGAACCAATGACTATTATGCTAAGTAGTTGATTTTAAATAGCATTTACTTATTCACCAATGTCCATATTTTTAACTTTTTGTTTTCAATTTTATAGCCACTATCTGGAAATTTGTGTTTAAATAATTTTCATTCATTTTGATGTTTGCAAGTGCAAAACTAGGATTTTTTAGATAATTTATCTTTTATTTTCATTGTTCCTTGGCGAATTTATATTTGTTGAAATAATTCTGAAGCTAGAGAGATTGTGTGGCCTATACAAATCTTCTGTGCAAAGATTTAAGAACTTTTACTATGAGAACATTGGCAGCCTTGTGAAATTATCCAAAAATTTCTCTTCTAACATGAGTTTTATAAAACTTGGGTTACCAGTCTTAAACAAGGACCCGACAAAAGAAGCATGAAACTAAGGGTGTAACCCATTCCCTGTCAAATTTGTGAGTTCTCTACACATTCTTCACATGGCTTCAGGGTTACCGCACTGTTAGTTTTCCTCTTACCTCAGTGGCCACTTGTCTATCTTATTTGATGCTTCTTTCCCTTCTCTCTGACCTTTTAATGTTGGAGTGTCCCAGTGCTCAGTCTTCTCCATTTATACTCACTCACTTAGTGATATCATATGGTTTTGAGGCTTAAAACACTACCTAATATTCTAATGGGTTCCAAATTTGTATCTCAACCAAGACCCTCTTCCAGTATCCATTTTGAACTACTTACTTGATAATTTAACCTGGATGTTTAGTGGCTATCTTAAATTTCATTTGTCTAAAACCAAACTCCTGGTATTTCTTCTATCTCAAACTTTCTCCATTTTCAGGCTTGCCCATTTCAGTCAATGGAAGCTCCATCCCACTGCTCACTCAGGCTAAAAGCCTTGGAGTCATCCTGAAAGCTCTCTCACTCGCATATCTTACATCTACTCTATCAACAAACACTATTGCTTTAACTACCAATTCCACTACTACCACCCTTGTCCAAGCCACCATCATCTCTCACCTGGATTAATCCTTTTAATAGGTCTGTCTACTTCCCAGAATGATCCTTTAAAAATGTACATCTGCTTTTCTATAATTATTGCAATGGTTTCTCATTTCACTCTGAGTAAAATATTTACATTTCTCTAAAATGCCCTCCATGATCTAGTTCCCCATCCTCACTTCCTTCTTTATTTCCCCTTGTTAGCTCTGCTGTAACCACACTGGCATCTTTGTCAATCTCCAAAAATACTTTAGTGTACGTCTGCCTTAGGGAATTTCCTCTAGCTGATCCATCTGCTTGGAACTCTCTTCCTCTAGATATTGCATGTTTGACTCTCACACCTCAAGTCTTGTTCAAATGTCTCCTACTGTGACCCATACTATATAATACTATAACTTTCATGCCCAGCTTTGCACTTCCAATACTTTTACCCTGTTCTACTTTTTTTTCCATAGCATGTATTATCTTCTATATAATATGCTTGTATATTATTACTATCGTTTACTGTCTTTTCCTCCCATCAGAACTGTAAGGTCCACAGAGGCTGAGATCCTTGCCTATTTTGTTCATTGAAGTAATGAAAGCTCCTAGAATATAGTTTCTAATGGGAGATATTAAACAAATATTTTTGAGTGAGTAAATATAGATATGTAATTCTTGGCATTTTTTTGGCTGTGTCTTTACAGAGAACTAAATAGCTGTTTTTGATTGATTTAAACTATTATTTCTTGCGCAATTGATTTTCTAGGGTTTTGTCTCTATGTGTAAACCAGTTTAATTTCTGAATGACTTGGTCAATCAGGTCAATAGATTCAATAGTTTTTAAACCCCTGTGTTAATAGTTGAATCAGTCAGACCTATCTTCTGACTCCCTGTATTTGTTTAGTTTCAGTTTGTAATGGCTCTACTGGCTTTTATAGGTAAAATATTCAAGCTAATTTGTGCAAGGAAAAACAGCTGCAATTGGTATGCCAAATCAATATATGTAGATATAATCATATTCAATTACAATTAGACTACTAGTTAGATGAGTATTATAGAAATTTATAGTCTGCATAGTTCATTTTAAGACCAAGAAATAGCAAATACATCTTCTTGTGTTGTCAAATGAAGAAAAATCTAGCAAATACCTATTGATTGGGGGCCACAAACAAACAAACAAACAAATAAATAAGCAAGCTATACATGTATCTTTTTGAGTTATTTATGAAAATAAGCAAGTCAATCAAAATTGTCAAATGGGTTGATTCATTTGAGACAGCCTACACTGATATGTTGTCTGAATTGTCTGTTCATTTCAGTGGAAACTATTAAATCTTTTGTATATGAAGACATAACTACAATATCAAGTAACACATCAATTAATTTTATTTAAAACAAACAATTTAATTAGAATCGATCAATCAATTTAGTCATAATTGTCAAGAAATGTGAGTCTATGGAACAGTCAAGTCTAAAGTCAAACTAGGATAAGAAAGCGTAAGATGTTAAAATGAGATTTTACTAATCCTGAGTCATGTCAGAGTTTGAGGAAATGTATATAAAAGTTGAAAAAAGAGTAATAAATGAAAGCTTAACATTTCAGTCTTGAATGAGTCATAAACCCATCAACTCTTGACATTTTTACCAGTCCTCCCATACCCACCGATGTCAAAACAATGCCAAAGCCGATACTGATGTATCTCAGGGAGGAAAAACATGTCAAACAGCACAAAACTAAACAACGACAGAAAGGAAAGAAAGGAAAGGAATCAGATAATAGTAGCTCCATTGATTAAGTACTTGAATATATTTTTTTACATGTCCTCATAAATTATTTTAACTTTTGACTGCTTTTCTTTTAGTTCTGGATGTGTAGGATACCTTCTGTTAATTTGTATAACTTCCATAGAGAACAGTAAGGATTTAGAAAGTCATTTTAACTTTTCCCTCACATGTAGTTTTAGTCGTAAGGTCTGTCATATGTACATCAAACTAATATTGTCATTTTTATCAGCATTGGCCACAGAAGATTTATCAAAATGTTTCTGTTTTACTTCTCATTTTTAAGCAGCTGCCTAGAACTACAGTCACGAGTCTATTAAATTGGACAGTCATTTGGAATTTTTTAAAATCATGTTCTCCTTCAAACCATAATTTTATATAAAGGTATTAACCCAAGGTAAATCTCAACAGAAAAGTGGTTTTCTGTGATAATAGTTTGCCTCCCAAGAAGAGATTGGTCTTTACCCACAAGAACTAGGAAAAATTATTTGGACATAGTTTTTGTACCTTATACTTTAGGGGCCTGTGAGACTTAAAGAAATATCTTGCTTTCCAACAAGTTAGGTTTCAGTTGTTCTACATTGGATTAGTGTAAATAAAATAGAAAGAAGGGACCTAGCAAATCAATATTACATCAGTAGTAAAGTGGAAAATACTGACAAATTATCCTTTTAAGCCTTAGCAAGGTTTAATCTAAACATCATTTTCTCTTAACAATATGAGAGAGAAGAGGGCAATTTATTACACATTCCTGATATGGATGAGAAAAGACTGCTGCTTGTTCTTCACTGTTTTGGCTCTTTCCTTCTCTATGCTATTTCAATTATTATTTTGCTCCGGAAAATCATCCAATATGTTTATAGGTCTTGTAACTTTAATGTATAGCACTCCTGTCTTATAATGGTACATCTGAAAACTTGCTGGATTCTTTATGTAGATTTTACAGTACTCTGCTGAGACTCAGGTGCCTCCTATTACATGCATGAAGTGTGTTCCTAAAACTTTGTATTCAAATCATTTCACAATTTTACCTGCTGTGTGAGATCAGTATATAAAGTAATGCTTTAGAAAATCTGGTCACATTATAATGTGAATAATTACCCTGCCCCCAAATTCATGATTTTCTTAACTTGTGATTTTTGTTTGTTTGGTTTATTTAAGGCGGGCCTATTTTTAGTGCACTTAAAACTTACTGCCCTTTTAGAGAAATGAAAGAATTTGTGGTTTTTCACGGAAAAAAATATTTAGTATCTTTTTTCCTAATTTCTTACAATTATTTTCACAATTTTATTTTATTTTTGCCAGTTTTATTGAAGTATAATAGACAATTAGTTGCTCATATTTACATTGTACAATTTAATGAGTTTTTGTAAATTATAGTTGGCATACAATAGTATATTAATTTCAGTTGTACAAGATAGTGATTAGAGATCAAGTGATCATGCCACTAAATTTATTACCCCCTTCCCCTTTACATATTTTTTACAACATTGTTGACTATTTTCCTTACGCTACACTTTATATCTCCATGACTATTTTGTCACTATCCATTTGTATTTCTTAATCCCTTTGACCTTTTTCACCGTCCCCACAACACCTCTCCTGTCTAGTAACCCTAAAAATATTCTCTGTATATATGAGTTTGTTTACATTTTTGTTGTCATTGTTGTTTATTTTGTTCCTTAGGTTCCACATGTATGTGAAATCATGTGGTATTTGTCCTTCTCTGACTAACTTCATTTAATGCAATACCCTCTAGGTCTTTCAAGGCAATATCTTTTTCCATCCTCTTCCTTTTACTCTTTGTGTGCCATTAAATCTGAAGTGAGTCTCTTGTAGGCTTGGCGTTGATAAATTTCCTTAGCTTATTTTTGTCTGGAGAGCTCTTTATCTGTCCTTCAACTCTAAATGAAAGTTTTGCTGGGTAAAGTATTTCTGGTTGCAGATCCTGAGTTTTCATCACATTGCATATTTTGTGCCAAGCCCTTCTGTCCTGCATAGTTTCTTTTGAGAAATCAACTGCCGGTCTTATGCATGCTCCCTTGTATGTAATTAACTGCTTTTTTCTTGCCACTTTTAAGGTTCTCTCTTTGTATCTAACCTTTGACATGTTAATGATGATGTGTCTTGCTGTAGGCCTCCTTAGGTCCCTCTTTTTTGGGACTTTCTGAACTTCCTGGAGTTGTATGTCTATTTCCTTTACCAAGTTATGGAAGCTTTCCATCATTATTTCTTCAAATATATTTTAAACTTCTTGTTTTCTCTCTTCAGGATCCCTATGACATGGGTATTTTTTACATTTAATTGTGTCTCATAGGCTCCTTAAGTTATTATTATAGTCTTGGCTTCTTTTTTCTTGCTGTTCTGATGGAGTGTCCTTGGCTCCCTTATGCTCTATATCAGTGATTTGATCCTCTTCTTTATCCACTCTGTTGATTCCCTCTAATATACTCTTCATCTCAGATAATGTGTTCTTCATTTCTGACTGGTTCCCTTTTATAATTTCCATCTCCATTTTTTAAAATTTTTATCTCTTTGTTAAAGTTCATGCTGACTTCATCTACACTTCCCCTGAGTTCAGTGAGCATCTTTATAACCAGTGTTTTGAACTCTGTGTCTGTTAGATTGCTTGACTCCATTATTTCTGGATCTCTGTTCTGTTCTCTCATATGGTTTCTGCTTCTTTGTCTTTCCATTTTGGCCGCCTTTCTGTGTCTGTTTCTATGTACTAAGCAAAGCTCCTAAGTCTCCCAGTCTTATTAGCATGGCTTTGTGTAGTAGGTGTCAAGTGGAATAGTCCTGAGAAGGGTTCAGCTGCAGGCCAAGTTGAGCCCCAGCCTGTGCCCCTCCCCAGCCACCTGTTAAGATTCAGCAAGCAATCCACAAATGCTGTGCTTATAGTTGCCTCACGCCGGAAATGAGGTCAGCTGCCATCTTTCTGAGTCTTGGCACTGCTCAGCAAGTGGCACCAGACTCGTCGAGAACATAACTAGATGTGACTTGGGTGGGGCCACGAGTTGGTAGAGGTAGAGTTTCAGGGAATTCTCTGGGTGGAGTGACCTCTGTTATCCAGTTTGATGATGTCTCATCTATGAAGGCACTGTGTCTGCCCACTGGGAATGGGTAGAGCTCAACAGAATAACAATGGATACCCCACACTTCTGACTGGGAGAAAGCCTCACCTCTGGCCCTTGCTCCAATACCTCAGTGTTCCCTTTAAAAGTCTCTGGTACCCCCGAAGCATCCAACCCAGTGCTGGTGCTCAGAGCTAGCTAGACTGTCACCGCGAAAGTCCAGTCTCAGACACAGCCCCTTTAAGAGTCATCTGCCAGTCTACGGCAATGCTACCCTGAACAAGCCCGATCCCTTCTGATCTCCGAAGCTACGCAGGGTCAGGGCTGGTTAATACTTGGATGGGAGACCACCTAAAAAGACCAGGTGCTGCAGGCATAAAAATAAATAAATAAATAAATAAATAAGGGATCATAAGCTGACAAGGTCCTTGCAATCTATGAAGTCAACCAAGGGTTGCCTCACTTAAAAAATGAAAATAATAATAATAATAATAATAATAATAAAACAGTCATCTGCCGCTGCCACAGCTTCTGTCCCACTGAGCTGCTCGAGATCGGGCAGCCTCGTGTCTTCGCCCTCTTCTACATCCTCCTGTTTCAGGGTGATTTTGTTTCTCTCCCTAGTTTTAGGGCTTCTGTTCATCTAGACCCCAGGTGACTCTGCTTGCTGTTTGCTCATGTTTCTGTCACAACTTTGATGTGATCAGAAGGAGTGAGCAAAGCCTCTATCTTCTACACCATTTTGCCTGGTCTCCTAATTTTTTACAATTTCTGGTAGTTTCATCATATAACTCTCTGTGTGATCGGCGTGAAGTACAAACATGTGAAATGTGTGGTAGGAAAATTAGGTCAGCAATTTGTTCATCTTTTTTTTGTTAAATAAATTAGTTGTGTTAAATGTCACATTTTCCAGCATGGATGTGATAAAATAACAATTTAAATTAACCCACTAGGGATATGAACATAAGAAAACCAAATACTTGCTCCAGGCAGGACTATTTCTCAAGACAGTGCATTATGAACAATATTTAAATTACTGGTTGTATTTATCCCATGTATTTTGCAAAACTTAGTCTTATGTTAACATTACACCTCAATAGTTATTATTAAAATAGTAAATATGAACGTCAAACTTATTTTAGAACAAAATGCTTTCCTACTTAATGTACCCCATACCAAATTGAAACCTTAATATGTTTGATTGCTCATCTGGACTTCAGAAATATTTTAATTCCCAGGTACCTGTAGCCAAAAGATGAAAAAATTAAGTTAAAAATGGTGAAGATATTTACAAGGGTGGTTTTAGTAAGAAACTCAGTTAATTTAGTTTATTGGTTCAAAATGGAAATAAATTTCATTTGGAAAACATTTTTCTAAAATAAAAAAAATGTATTATGGATATATGATTGGGCTATTAAATATAAAAGTTGCAGTTTTAACCTACTGTAGACCAAGCCATCGTGAGAAGACTGCCCTGTATAATTAGCAGCATGCTACATATGCCAGTGACTTAAAAATAAAATAATCAATTTGATGCCTTAAACACAATTAAGTACAAGATATGGATTTACTTTACTTCAGATATTATGTGAAATGTTATTACAATTTTGTGAGACCTTTGAAGTTATTAAACATTTTTAAATTCCCTTTGAAAGCAAGGCACTGTTATAGAATAGACATGGAGAGTGGGAGTAGAGAGAAAGATTGAAAACAAATATGGTCACAGGCCTTCTCCTTAGCAGATTCGACTTAATGGTGCTGATAAAACTAATCGATGTCATTATTAGCCTATTTCTATATAACTAGGCCAATTGACCAGAATAAGATCAATATTTTTTTCCCAACTGTCAAGACAGCCAATCACCATGGGTTTAATTGGATTGCTGCATGGTCCTTCCAATTCATTAGTTAAAATTACTGAAATAAACCACACTTGGAGAAACTCAAATGTACGTTGATAGGCAAGTGCCAAGTAATAGAGCAGTTCTATAGGAGCATGCTCATTAAATTATTTCTACAAGTCATTATTTATGTCCAGAATTGATTCCATGAGTAAAATCACTTGAAAGGTCTGGAAGATATAAAAAGTAAAAAAATATTTTTAAAATTTAAAGTAAAAATATATGTTAGCATTTATTAAAGTCTGTTTCAGTACTAGAATTTATTTATTCAACAAGCATTTGTCACACACCTACCATGTGCAAAAGACTGAGAACCTAAAAATGAATAGACATTTTTTTTCCTGACCTTGAGCCTGGCTAAGTGATAGCATGCTAACAGAGTCAAATAAAAGATAATTTTTACAGATAATTTGAGGCCAGTTTGCAAGAGCCTCATATGCCATGCTAAAGAGTTTGGATATTTTTCTCCTGAAAATATGGGCCTACTAATTTGTCAGTGTGATAAGATTTGTACTTCAGAAAAACAACTCTCATGGAATTGCAGAATATGGATTGGAATTCATTCAGTAATTCAACAATATTTATTGAATACCAACTACCTATCTAGCAAGTGATAGAAATAAAAAGACCGATAAATTGCAGTGTCTGCCCTAGAAAACTCAGACTGGTAGAAAGACAGATATGCAAACAATTACAATTCAATATAATATGTCCTATATTATAACTATGTCCAACATACAATGAGAACACAAGGGAAAGGGTGCCTAAGTTATCTTGAAGAAGTCAGATAAAGCTTCATAGAATATGTGACAACTGAGCTAAGACTTAAAAGATAAATAATAATTTGTCACATGGGCAGAGAAAAAAAATATTTTGGCATAAGGAAAATCTAGTGGTGACTTACATTTTTGAGAGGCAGAGTGAAGTTTATCTTTCCCTTTCTTGTCTCTAAAATTACCCAAATATAAGAAGAAGAATTAAAAACAGAATAACTTTATTTCTGAAGCACAATGAAAGGATAAAGGTTGCCAAGTGCCATAGTGATCAAGGAGTGTGAGAAGATGCCTGGTTAGTTTTAAGACAAAGCAGAGCGTACTTCCTCAAAGTTATTAGCTCAAACTGTAAAATAAACCAACAGTTCTTTATTTTTAAAAAATGAGAATAGGGTGTATAGATTGTTGGTGGAAGCTTCCATGGACCAAAGGAAATCCAAGTCCGAACAAGGAAACTCATAATGTACATCATGTTTGCAGTAATCATTTTGAGTAATGATAGAAGAGACCTACAGCTTCGAATATTCACTGATTGGAGACATTTAATTTGTTATGTGTTAAAACAGCTCTCTGTCTGTTTCTCTCTCTGTCTCTCTGTCTCTGTCTCTGTCTCTCTCTCTCTCTCTCTCTCTCTCACACACACACACACACACACACACACACACACACACACCCCATATCCAAAGGAGCTTCACTCTGAACCAGGGAGAATTCTTGTTAGGAACATCACGTTGGCCTATCCCTTGCATGAACTTACTACTAATAGCTGGTCTGGGAAGAACTAACCTCATTCAAAGATGAGTAGTAATCTAAATGGAATCAGAGCATAATCTATACAGAAAAAATACAAGAAAAATAAGAAAATGAATATGAAAAACAAATGACAGATAAGCACTCACTAGAGAAATGTTGACCCAAGTAGAAAAAAGTTGGAACAAAACATATTGCCATGGAAGGACATAGTATAAGAAACAACATAAAGGAATAAAATATAAGACAGTAGAGATAAGGGAAGTAACAAAAGAGAAAGAAAACTAATCATGAAAATAAAGCAATCACAGGACACACCACTAAGGAGAACAGATATTGCCAAATATACAGTAAGACATGAACAGAGCAAAGCAAATGAAATTAATGGAACAAATATTTTTTTTAAATTTCACACACAAATAGTTTTAAATAGAGAAAATCAAATCTATGTGAGATGGTCAAAGGAGATCCAGTCTAAATGCAAATGTTATTCCCAAAGTAGAAAACCAAACAAAAGAAGCAAAAAATATGCAAAGTTATAATTCAAGAAAATGTTTTAAAAGCACAAAATATTCCAGGAAAAAGTGTTAAAAGGATGATCAAATTGAGACTTACTCTGGTAAAGTCATTGGACTTCAAGAATGTTGAGCACATCCAGGCAAAACGATTAAGAATATATAAGGCAGCCCTGAGACTATTTCACAATAACCTTCAACACTAGAAGACAGTGAATTTGTGCCTGCAAAGTCCTGGAGTAAAAAGTACAACTAGTGAAATGTAAGACGAGCAAGGTGTCTAGGGCACAAAATTTAAGGTAGCACCCCATCTTAAATTCTGTGTCTTGGGAGCATCAGTCACCTGTTCCCAGTACCAACCCTGGATACTAGCTACAAAAATAAGATATTTTATACATATGAATAAATAAAATATATAACACTTTATAAATTTATGACTACAAAAATAATCATTAGTAGGTAGTAGTAGAACTAAAATCAGAGTGCAAAACTTCCACATTTTCAGTAGAAACATGCATACATGATCACACAACAGAAAATATATACCACATAATGAAGAGAAAAAAAGCAATAAAATATATCAAAACCATAAAATGTGACATAATGAAGCACAAAAAGCAGCCACATTAATAATTGTTAATGAGCTAAACACACTGTGGCAGAGACAGATAGTTTTGCCTCAATATCTATTATGTCCTTAATAATAAACTCACAAATGTCAGCTAGGTTTTAGCCACCAGAATAGACAAACTTTAATTTTCTAGGGGTTCTTACATCTAGGTTTGGTCATATGATTAAGTATTGGCATGTGGAATAGAAGAAAGAATATATATGACTTCTAGGAAATATTTTTAAAGACAATGGGCATTTGCCTCTCCTCCTCTTTACTCCTCTCCACTACTTGGAAAACATATATTATGAATGGTGCTATCTCAGTCATTTTGGGCCACAGATAGAATCTGTGTACTAAGGATGACAGAAATAAAATGGAAGGAACCTGAGTCATTACAATTTAATAACTATGAAGCTGCCATACCAATCCTGAACTACCTATCCATATATTAACATGAGAGAGAAATAAACTTCTGTTCTGTTTAAGAAATAAATTTCTGTCACTCAGAGCTGAAATTAATCCTAATTAATACATTCATCTACTACAAGAAATAAATTATCAGATTGCATCATGAAACACACCAAATATCTGGTAGGCAGAATTCTTAGATGGCCCCTACGATCTCTACTGCCTAATGTCATTCCTGGATTATATTAGTGTACATGGTAAAAACTATTTTGCAGATGTAATTAAGGTTACTAATCAGTTGACTTTAAGATTGGGAGATTGCTCAGGTGGGCCTAACCTAATGCATGAGTTCTTTAAAAGCATGGAGTAGCTGGTGGCAGAAAAGAAATTCAGAGAGAGAGAGATCTAAAGAGTGAGAGAGATTCGAACTGAGGAAGGTTCTCTGTTCCTGAGATGGAGGAAGCTATAGGGTAAAGACGTGAGAGTGGTCTCCTGTTGCTGAGAGTGGTATTTGGCCAACAGAGAGAAATAAAATAGGGAACCTCAGTCCTACGAGCACAAGGGATTGAATTATCGTAACAAAAGAAATGAGCTTGGACAAATACCCTGAGTTCCACATGAGAATGCAGCCTAGTCTATGTGTTGATTTCAGCCCTGCACAATTTCCTCCTATTGTCCCTACTTTCCAGACCACGGACCATAAAACTATCTTGCCTTTTCCTATTGTACCTTTTTTTTCAGACTCTGAACTCTAAAGCTCTATCCTTTAAAGCTATTAAATTGTATACATTATACTTTTGAAATGACAGCCATATCCATTGCCAACCTTCTCTCCACAAACACCAACCTAATCCGGGACTATATCACCTTGAGACTGAATAACTCTAACAACATCATAGTGAATTTTCACAACATGCATTCCCCCCCTCACCCATCCTATGGCCTATTCTATATTAAACTTATGTTAATTCAGCTTTTACCACATTATTTCTTTATTTTAAAGCCTTCTTTTACTTCCCAATTTCTTTATAAATTTAAACTTCCCTCTGGCATTTAGAATTATACATAATCAGACTCCTCTTAATCTATGCAACTTAATTTCTCCAATATGAAAATTCTGTTATAGTCAGTTCTGTCTCTTCTTGACTTCACTTGGGTGATTCTACTAAAGACAGGCTCAAATCTTTTCTCTACTTAGCTATATCCTATTCCTTTTTCAAAGTCTATCTCATATATGGGTACATCAGGAGTCTGCTTGCTGTGTATTCCAACCCACATTGACCTCCTTTTCTTAACTCCTGCAGTACTCATATTTTGTAGTATTTCTGATTGTTTTTTAACTCCACAGTATCTATACTATCTGCCGTTGTCCTTTTTATCTGCATGTGTGCCAATGTATTTTCCTGTCTCTCCATCTAATCTTTAAGTTCCTTGAGAAGAAGAATGCCTTGTGCTTCTTTGACAGTCCCATGGTACTTATCACAATGCTTTGCCTAATATAGACATGCAGCATAAATAGTTATTCATTGATTTCAGGCAGTGAGGCTAGTTGGTAATATACTTGTTAGTGAAAAGGACCCTTATTGATGCCTCTTCAAATTACTCAGTAACTGCCATATCTGCTTATTCTGTAAACACATATCTTTAATGAACTGCTAGCAACCTAAGCATATTATATAAGCCATGTTCTTAGGTCCCTGTTTTGTTTTTCCTTTTTTTCCCCCTGTTTCCCAGTTGTTTTCATATTGATATGATTGGAAACTGAGAGTGGCATCTCCAATTTTGCTGAGTTAATTTTTAATACATTTCTGCAGTAATTCTTTATGCTGCGATTACTAAGTGGTGATGGTTTTGCACTTGAACTGAGTTGATAAGTGAGAGTTTGTGAAGGCTACTGTAGCAGGATAGATATAGTTTTCAAGTAAATCATGCTTTTCTTGTGGTTTTTAGCAAGTTTCATTCTCACAACAAGCATCTTGTATTTTTTTTTAATTTTTCTTGTATAAATGTATGTGTGTATGCATGTACGTATATCAGTATCCTTTAATTTAACCCATTTCCCGTTTGCCCCATGAATACTCACCTGTGGCTCTTACGGCTACAGCATTTGCCTTGAGATAACTCATAGATTACGGTCCTAACCTTACCCCCAAAGTTTGCCACAAAATATCTTGCTTTTATTATTATTTTCACATTGCTCTAGTGTATCGACAGTCTTTGGAAACAAATGTCATCATTCTTTTATAGCATTCTGCTTTTAGTGGTGGTATTTCCATTTACAAAATATAATAATTCTTGATAGCTGAAAATATCAAATCCTAGGAAAATATAGCATTCTTACACGTGATGTTAACATCGTTCTCGAACAACTATTAGCCAAAGATTCATTTGATGAATCCGATTTATGTATACATTTCTGTTACATTAGGATTAGAGACAATTTCTGTTTAGAAATAACTACAAGAACAGTTTTTATATTTTATTTTCACTATGAAAACAAATCAGTTTTGCTTCAACCTCAAAGAGTGTGGTTATGTAAATTTAAATTAATGTTGGTAGCAAGCTGCACTTTTTTTTTTTTCTAAATGGGAAATGGGTTAAGAGTAATAGATCACCCAATTCAATCTGGTCTAAGTACAAGGTGAATGTTTGGCTCCAGATGTATATACGTATTTGTCTTCAGCTATGGCTTGATCAGGGCTCAATTTATGCTCCCAGTATCCAATTTATCTCTGTCGCTTGGCTTAGGTCTACTCTCTGGGTGTTAGATACATTGTCAGGCTATGTAGTAGTGGTAGAAACTCTTCTAGTGGGGAGGAAAATGTTACTTTTTCCCAGAAACTCTAGAAAATGTCTAATTGTGTCTCATTTTCTTTGGATTAATCATTGTCCAACTCTGAACCAATCATCATGACCAAAAAAGTGAGATTTGTTGATTGTTCAGGCCCATTAAAAGCCTACCTGTAGAGATGAGAATGCAGTCAACCTCACTTAAAACATGAGTGTCGAAGAGGGATAGTTTACAAAATTTAAGGTATGGTTTTACAAAAGGGGTTTGAAAATTACTGACTAGCAAAAAACAGTAGCTCAACACTACTTAGTGGTTGTTTTTCCTGACTTAATACTCGGATTGCTTCTGAACCTCTTGTTTTTGGAAGAATGTTCTTCTGTCTTTTAAAACAGTTGATTGAACTATAGTTCACATGTCATACATATGATATAATTCAATGGTTTTCAGTACATTCGGTTATATGCAACCATAACCAATTTTAGAATATTTACATAACCTGAAAAAGAAACTCCCTTCCCTTTAACTATCACCCCTCCAGTCTTGTGTCTCCCAACCCCAAGAAATCACTAATATACTTTCTGCCTCTATATTTTTGCCTATTCTGGACATTTCATAAAAATTGAATCATACAACATGTGGCATTTTGTGTCTGGCTTCTTTCGCTTAATATGCTTTCAAGAATTGCCCATGGCATAGCATGCATTAGCATTTCATTCCTTTCCATTGCCAAATAATTGTCCATTGTATAGGTACAACACATTTTGTTTATCCATTCATCATTTAATGGATATTTGGGTTGTTTCTACATTTTCCCTTCTGTTTTTACAGAAAGTTTTCTCTTTTTTTCTTTTATGTTTCTATTGTTTCATCTTGCTGATTTTTATCATCTTCATGATTCATATGCATCTATATATCATCTTTTCCTCAGATAAAAATAATCTTATGCCATAAAGCTTTTCTCTACTCTCTATGAGATGTAGAGGCAGCTCCTAAAACAGTAACTTTCAAACTTTTTTGGCAGTGATCCACAATAAGAAATATATTTTCATTGCAACCCAGTAAACACATCATATGTCTGTGTATATCAAACAAAAGTTTCACAAAACATTACATACAATGCATTATGATGCTCTATCATGGTCTGTTCTGGTCTATCATACCTTACTCTATGTTGCCATACTGTACTCTACTCCATTCCATTCCATTCCTTTCCATTCCATTCCATTTCATTCCATTCCATTTCATTCTATTCTACCCTACTCTACCTCACAATACCCTATAATTTTTTCTCTTGTTTTAATATGCCTTTCATAACCAATACATTGATTTCACAGCCCACTCATGGATCACTACCTGAAATTTCAAAAACACTATCCAAAAAGATCCTTTCTTATCTTTCTGAGGTGATGGCTCAAGAATGATCTTATCTTTTATTTCTGATACCCATTAAATGTTGGTGGATAACAGAAAGCCCCTATGTTGACAACACTGTTCTGAACCTACTGACCTTAAGAAACAAAAGAGTAATTATTGGCATCATTTATCATGTTGGGAACAACTAGACTGTGCTCGGGGATTCATTATCACCAATAATATTTATTTTGTACCAAGAATCTAATATGTGCACATACACGCATATGTATTTTATTTTATTGTTAACTATCTGAGAGTAAGTTGTAGACTTTGTACATTTTATCTCATCATCACATATCTCCTAAGAGCAAGGATATTCTCCCTCATAACCACAATGCAATGATCACAATAAAAAAAATAACATGTAATACTATTTTCTGATACATAGCCCATATTCAAATTTCTCGAATTATACCAATAATGTTCATTATAGTTCTTTTTCCCCAGTCAATCCAGGATTCAACTCAGGATCATGCATTGTATTTAGTTTTTACTTCTCTTTAGAATCTTTTAATGTAGAACACTTCCCCCCTCTTGTTTTCATGATATTGACATTTTTTAAAGGGATAGGCTAGTTGCTTTACAGAATTACCTTCAATTTAGATATGTCTGTTTCCTCATGATTAGATTCTTATCAAACATTTTGGGCAAGAATAGCGGATAGGTGATGTTGTCTTTTTCAGCACATCATGTCAAGGGACATAAAATATCCCTTTATATTTATCCCATCTGTTGTAACTTGTTCCATTACAGGTGATGTTAAATTTCATTATTTGGTTAAAGGTGGTGTCTGCTAGATATCTCCATTGTAAAGATATATTTTTCCCTTTGTAACAAATAAATAGTCTGTGATATTTTGAGACTGTGTAGGAAGCCAGCTTTTTAAAATTAATTAATTAATTAATTAATCTAAATGTTTCTGTTTTTTCAATTATAGTTGACATACAATATTATATCGGTTTCAGGTGTACAGCACAATAATGAGACATTTATATAACTTACAAAGTGATCAAACCTGTAAGTCCAGTGCCCATCTGACCATACATAGTTATTACAAGACTATTTACTGTATTAGCCATGTTATACTCTACATCCCCATGACTATTTTGTAACTGACAATTTGTACCTCTTAATTCCTTCCCTCTTCAGCCATCCCCATATCCCCAGTCATAACCATCACAATGCTCTCTGTATCTATGAGCTTGTTTATGTTCTTTGTTTATTCTGTTCTCTAGATTCCACATATGACATTTGTCTTTCTCTGTCTGACTTACTCCTGTCAGCACAATACCCTCTAGGCCCATCCATGTTGTTATAGGTGGCAAGATTTCATTCTTTTTTATAGCTGAGTAATAAATATTCCATTGCGTATACATATACCACCTCTTCTGTATCCAATTATCCATTGGTGGAAGCCCAGGATGCCTCCATATCTTGGCTACTGAAAATAATGCTGCAATGAACAAATGGATACACAAGTCCCTCCAAAGTAGTGTTTTGGGTTTCTTCAGGTAAATACCCAGAATTGAGATAAATGGGTCCTTGTCTCTTGTTATTGCCTTTCTTTTAAAGTCGATTTTATCTGGTATAAGTATTTCTACCCCAGTGTTTAGTTTGTTTCCATTTTCATGAAACATGTTTTTGGATCCCTTTACTTCCATCAGTCTGTGTATGTCTTTAGATGTGAAGTGAGTCTCTCGTAGGCAACATATATGTGTCATGTTTCCTTAGCCAATTCAGCCACCCTATCTTTTGATTGACACATTTAATCTATTTACATTTAAAATATTTTTTGCTACATATGTATTTATTTCCATTTTATTATTCATACTTTTGATCTTGTTTTCTTTTTTCTTTCTTCTTAAAGAAGTCCCTCTAAGATTTTCTATAATACTGGCTTGGCAATGATGAACTCCTTTAGGTTTTTCTTCTCTTGGAAGTTCTTTATTTGTCCTTTGATTCCAAATGACAGCTTTGCTGGGTAGAGTAATCTTAGATGTAGGTTCTTGCTTTTTATCACTTTGAATTTTTCATGTCGATTCCTTCTGGCCTGCAAAATTTCTTTCTGGAAATCAGCTTACAGTCTTATGGGAACTTCTTTATAGTAACTGCTTTTCTCTTACTTCTTTTAAGATTCTCTCTTTGTCTTTAGCCTTTGGCATTTGATTTATAATGTATCTTCATGTGGGTCTCTTTGGGTTCATCTTGATTGGGAATGTCTAAGCTTCCTGGACTTATAAGTCTATTTCCTTCAGCAGATTAGGGAAGTTTTCCATCATTATTTCTTCAAATAAGTTTTAGTTCCCTGCTCTCTTTCTTCTCCTTCTGGTATCCTTATGATGCGAATGATGGTATATTTGATGTTGTCCCAGAAGTCCCTTAAACTATCCTCGTTTTTTTTTTTTTTTTAGTTGGTGTTTCTTGCTACCTTATCTTCTGAATTACTGATTCAATCCTCTGCTTCACCTAATCTACTGTTAATTTCTTCTAAGGTATTCTTCACTTCTGTTATTGTATTCTTCATTTCTGACTGATTCTTCTTTATGATTTCTATCTCTATGTTTATGTTTTCTCTCTTTGTTAAAGTCCTGACTGAGGTCTTACTCTTCCCCTAAGTTCACTGAGCATCCTTACAACATGTATTTTGAACTCTGTATCTGGTAAATTGCTTGTCTCTATTTTGTTTAGTTATTTTTATGGAGCCTTGTTCTGTTGCTTCATTTGGGACATGTTTCTTTGTCTCCTCATTTTGGCTGCCTCCCTGTGGTTGTTTCCATATATTAGGTAGAGCTACTATGTCTTCCGGTCTTGCTACAGTAGCCTTATGTTGTAGGTATCCTGTGGGACCCAGTGGCACAGTCTTCCCTGGTCACCTGAGCCAGATGCTCCAGGGTTGTGTGTGTGTGTGTGTGTGTTTGTGTGTGTGTGTGTGTGTGTGTGTTTTGCATGAGTTGTGTGTACCCTGCTGTTGTAATTGAGCCTTGATTGCTGTTTGTACATCTACGAGAAGGAGTGACGCTTGGGCTGATTGGTTGTGTGGATTGGCCTGTGACTACAGTGGAGGAGCTATAGTGGAGGGGCTAAACCTATAGACTGGGATTCACTTTAGCAGAGCTCCTGTGCCTACCCAGTCTTCCCTTTGGGTATGTCATTCTCAGATGTGACCCCGGGTGATGTTCCTGCTCAGTCCGAAATGGGCCACTGGGTGTACTGGCCCCAGGGCTCCCTGGAAGGTGCCCTACCACAGGCCAAGTTCAGCCTCAGCCTGTACCCTGCCCAGGGCCAATTGGCATGAGTCACCAAGAAATCTGCAGATGGCTGCCACCCACATTGGGCTTGGAAGTGCTTCGGAGGTCAAGCTGTGAACCAAGACCAGCTGCTGCTAGTGCCAGGCCTGGGGCTGCTCAGCAAGAAGTGTGGGGTACACCGAGGCCAGTTGCTGCTTGTTTAGGTTTTATGAATCTCACCCTGAAGACAGACAATTCTGTTCCTTTCCATATGTCCCTGGCGCCTTTTGAGCTGCTGCTACAAGGCTAGAGCTGAGTGAGTGAGACCCTCAGTGAGTAATTTCATGCATGGGCCCTTTAAGAGGAATGCCTGAGACTCCAGAGGCCCTTCGTCTCACTCAGCCACAATCTCTATTGGTTTTCACAACCAGAGTTTGTGGGGACTTCTCTTCCTGGCACTGGAACCCTGGGCTGGAGTGCGCAGCATGAGGTTTAGACCCTTCGCTCCTCTGGGGGGACCTCTCAATTTTAACTGCCACACTTGGGTGTGGGACCATATTGTTACGTATCTTCACCCCTCTTACCAGTCTTGAGGTGGCTTCTTCTGTATGTCCTTGGTTGTAGGGTTTCTGTTTAGCTAGACTTCAGGTGACTCCCAATGATGGTTGTTCTGTAGTTTAGTTGTAATTTTGATATGGTTATGAGAAGAGGCAAGCTCAGCATTTACCTATTCCTCTGTCTTGACCAGAAATCACAGAGATAATTTTCTTGATGTGGCAACAATTTTCATTTGATAAGGTGAAGAGCAATAAAAGCAGCAGTGCTTATGGTTCTGCAGTTTTCACAGCAAATTGTAGCCATAGCGTTGGACATCTTTCTTGCTTTCTAGTTTTCTCTTTATTCAGACTCCTAAGTTAATTAAACTTGGCTTTCCCTGTGTTTGAATACCAATTTGAAATGCCTGAGGTTAAAAAAAAAATACAACCTATAAAACCAGTTAAATTTGCATTCTGGAAGAGTCATCACAATTTATAGTGATTGTTCCTATTGTCCTCTTACTCTAGTATTCCTGATTATTTCTGTACTGTTTTTTCTAATTATTATCTGTTGAGATTAGTGGTTTGCCCTTTGCTTCTGGCATGGTACGTTGTACAAATGCTTCATGGTAGCATTTTGATGTGTTTATGATGACACATTCTTTCTGCCTTTGCCCATGGGAAAAATAAAATTGACTAATTCTTACCCTGGCCTTCTTCAGCTACATATACTGTCAGTATGATGTCAATCTCAATTTGCCTATTGATGAATACATTGATTGTGTCATATTCTAGTATGCAGCTCGGTGCTTCTGGCTTTTTAGTTTTTTAGGATTTACTTCCTTTAAAAGAAGCCTGCGTAAACTTAAACGTCACTGATCTTCTGATACTAAGGAACAGAACTACTTCTGACATGGGTTATTAGCCATTACTGTATTTGATATAACTCAGAGAGGAAATTATGAGAGTGGCCTAATACATGAAGCTGTGTAATAATGAGATACATTGTAGTTGGGTTCTATTATATTAACTTTTACTGAGTTTTTATTTTAAATCACTGCAAATGGGTGCTGGAATGTATAACAGATTTGAGGGAAGAGAAGTAGGATTAGGTCTACTACCTTTGGATGCGTAGCCAGATTACAAACTTCTTTTAATCACTGATTTTTAAGTAAAGTATCTTGTGAAAGTGAAGTATGTTTTTAAATTTTGGATCATTTGTTGATTTTTAAATTGTTTTTTATGTCCTGTTAAACACAAGTTTTGGGTATGATTCTTGGTTTAACTATCTACTATTTGTACCAACTTGAGCAAATTTTTTAACCTCTTAAAGGCACAGTATCTTTGTCTATGGTCACTTCACAGGTGCAATATGAGGATTTTGTAAGATAAAGGATGTAAATGCATATGCTAGTGCCTAACATAAAGTGATTAAGAAAGTTCAAGTGTATTCATTTGTTGTCGTTTCAATGGGAGGAAATTGGTAGACAAAATAACTGAGTGTATTCTTGCCTTTCACAAGTTAGTATGGTATCAGACAAATTGTAGAACAAGGTAATTATATTAGCTTCCTATTGCTGTGTAACAAATGAGCACAGATTTAATGACTTACAACAACATACATTTATTATCTCACAGTGGCTATGATCAGGAATCTGGGCACACTGAACAGGATTCTCTACTCAGGGTTTCACCAGGCCGATGGCTGATATCATGGTGTTAGCTGAAACTGAAGTCTCATCTGAGAATCTTCTTTCGAGCTGATGTGATTGTTGGAAGAATTTAATTTCTATGGTTGTAAAACTGAGTTTTCCTTTTTTTTTTTTTTGCTCGCTATCAGCCAGGGGTTGCTATGAGCTACTAGAAGCTACTCTCTAGGCCTCGCCACATGGCCCCCACCATAGGCCTGCTAATACCCGTGGCAGTTTCTTTAAAGTCAACATGAGAGAGAGAGAGACAGAGAGAGAGAGACAGAGAGAGAGAGACAGAAAGAGAGAGAGAGAGAGAGAGAGAGAGAGAGAGAGGAGGAATGAGAGAAGTAGAGGAGGTAGGAGAGAGTGAGTGAGAGAGAGGAGTGGGGAACTCTACCACATCTAGTAGAGTTAGTCTTTATGTATAAATTGTAATGTAATTTAGGGAATGATAATCCATCAACTTTGCCATAGTCTGTTGGTTAGAAGCAAGTCACAGGTCATGCCTGTACTCAAAGGGAATGGATTATATAAGGATATGAACATGGGGGACACTCTAGGATCTATGGGTCACAGTACTCAAAGAAATAATAGAAAATTCACTGCCCTGAAATGTAAAAGAAATAATGAGTGTGTCCCTTAACAATACTTTAATCTTCCTAATCAGAGCTATTATCAAATGTCTTTTATTTCTTTTTCCTGAGTGTATGACTTTTGAAACTAATGATTTGAAAATTATTGCAGTAACATTTTACCTTAAAAATATGAGTTACACAAATAACACGATTATATGCTTTTTGTAAAAATGAAACAAACCATATTAAAGTATAAATCTGAAAAATTTATTATTCATTACCCCCAACCTGTTCTAACCCATTCCCCTATCTAGAGGTACTCAATGATAATAGTTTGGTAGGTATTTCTGTAATATGACTTGCTTTTTCCCTTTCCTAACCATGCACATTGGAGGTCTTTCTATGTCAGTATATATAGATATGCCTCTGTTACTCGATATTCCTTTATATGTATGGGCAATTAGGTGATTTCCAATATTTTACTTTTATGAGCAAGACTACAAAGAATTTCATATACATATGTATTTGTGCACCTGTGGAATTATCCTGTAGGGATAGATTCCCTAGAAGTGTAATTGATTAGTCAAAAAGTGTGCACATTTAATATTTGATAGGAAAATAAGAGATATCTGACGTTTATTTCCTGTTAAAATGTCCTCTAAAAATTCTACATACGTTTACAACCCTACCAACAATGTGTATGTAAGAGTGACCATTCTTTTTCACAGAATGATCTTTTCCAAAATCGGTGACATAAAACTTTTAGCAACTCGATAAGGAGAGTAATAGAAATCGATGAGCATGGGCTTAAGTTGGTATGGGAAAGCACTGGAAACTATTGGCAGGGGAAATGCTCATTTGGCTGACAACAGAAAATTTAGGTACACTAATAATTTTTGAAAATTATTTGCAAGGCTGTATTATATCAAGAGATGCTATCTCTCGTGGTATATAAAATTCCTCATTTTAATACAACTCACATTTTATAAACATACTTATATGTATAGGGAGGGACACAGAATGTGATTGGTTCATTCAGAGAGTGAACATTTGGGGAACATAAAAAATATGGAATGTCGGTGATGCGTATTATTAACTTAACAGCTCTAAGAGTCCTTCTTCAAAGCTATTTCCAAATCACCTATGATAACTTGATTAGAGACCTCTTAAAACAAGTAAAGTTGTTCTATAAACCAGGTTATTATCTATCAGAGTACTAAAAAGCCTGCTTGCTGAGAGCTATCATGTTAAAATGTTGCTATGCATACTCCCCCAAAAAAGAAATACAATTTCCTTGATAATATATGTAGTGATGCCAAAAGATATATTGTAGAATGATTTTGCTGGGGCTACATGTAGATTTTTCAATTTGCTGATTACAAAGCCTCCTTAGAATCTCAAGACTCATTCCAAACCATTGTGGTATGTTGAGACCTACATTTCTTGTTCAGTCTTCAGAAAGTAATTTTGAATGCTACAGAAATATTCAATTTTATTTAATTTCTGACAGCTACATTCTGATAATTATTCCTATTAATTGTCCTGTTTTGAATGAAAATATATAGGGGAATACAACAAGCAAGTAAACCTTTTTTCTCCATGTTTTCTGTTTTGCACAAACACACTTTCAATTAATTAAGTCTACAGTTTGTAGATCGATCATGTAAAGGTATAATCTTGGCTTAGTCCAATTTGTTAAATCACTCTGAATTGCATGTCCAATACAAAAGTTATAGACACACTACAATGCCAATGCTGAAAGTTGCTGATTTCAGGACAGCATTGGTGAATGACATTTTGAAATATTTGAAGATATTTTGTACACAACAATTTTTAAAGAAGGTATTAAACATGATTTATACTATTTCTTCAGTTTAAAAATAAATGATTATTTCAAATCTATTCTAATTTCCTAAAATATGTTATACTGAAGCCATGGTTTTGTACTGTGCACTGAAAAAGAAAAAAAAAAGTCAATGTGTTTAGGAAATGCTGCATATCATATCCAGGTCTTGGTAATCAATGATGCATATCAGCATATTGAAGGCACTGAGAAGTCCTATAATAAAGAAATCTGTACTGATGTGTTTAGCATCAAGTTCCCCAAGTTTATTTCTATTGAGAACTCTTCTCCCAAAACACTCACTAACACTTCCATACATTAGTAAATGATGAGTTAAGAAATATCATTACTAAGATTAGCATGACTTAGCTGTAAAATATTTGTTTCAACATTGATCATGTTGGTTTAACGTCATTATTTTTGATTCATTTGATGAAAATTGTAATTCTTTTTGAAAATACAAATATGTTGCCAAAATTAAAATAATATATTTGGCTGGCAAGTTGATGGCAGCTTTTATTTATAAAACTAATCAAAAAAGGCTTATTAATTTAGATTGTTGAATTAGCCTGCAATGAGGAAGAAGATGATTCTGAATAACCACAATCCTCATTTTAAAAGATTATTTGATTCATGTTTAATAAAAAAAGAAAAAACAGCCCTCAGAAGATGGCATTGGATAAACTCTCATCTTTGAATTAATTTGTTTTTCCTGTTATCATTATAGACTTTGCTTGTGAAAGATATTCTAAGGGAACCTCAGAAATTAGGTAAAGAATGACTATGGGGTCACCTTCATCCATGTGATGAACTAATAACTGTGATTGAAAATGGTGGTCAACTTATAAACAAAATGAAATAAAAAAGGAAATTATCATCAAATGGAAGTATAGTTTTGGAATCTGAACCCTTATAAATTATATTAACAGGGAACCTGCACCTGAGCCACGGTGAATCACTTCACTTGGATTATATTTAACGGCAATTGGAAATATCCTTGTTCCTTATGCTTTTATTGTATGGCACTTTTTTGTGTGTGTGTGGGTCAGCTCAAAAAGTCAAGTTTATTAGGAAATAAATTTTCAGTGTTTCATACATTGTCTTTAAAGTAACAGTGGTCGCCACCTGCTGCTTGACACCCACCGATGTCATTTTTCTTCCCAATCAAAAGAATCAGGTCAGCAATTTCCTAGCAGAATATAAGTACAAAAGGTTACTTTTTTTCTTGCACTATATCATGGGCAAGGCTTACACCTAGAACAATTTGGGGTGTATATCTTCCTAACCTCCCTCCAATTATACCACTCTCCCAAGAAGAAAAAAGTGTTTATACAATTTCACAAAGCCTGAAATTCTATATTACCCTTTTCTTTGGGTCTGAATAAACTAAATATTTTTTCTTTGATGGCTACATTTTGGACAAATGTTTATTTGTGGAAAATATGTAAGCCTTCCTGTGCCTGGAATATTTTTCTCCTCTCTCTTCTCCCCCTTTCTCTAGGACATTTCCTCTCTCCTTCCCATATACACTCAATGACACCCTGTAATGTCCCCACTTAGTTCATTTTTTTAAAAAGTGAAAGCCCCAGTGTTGTTGTTGTTTTTTAATAAGACAAAATGTAATTAAAATTTTTAAGAATAATTAAAGGTGTTTCTTTTATTTTAACCCCCACACACCTGCAAGGATTCAGTGGTTCCTTAACTGTAATGGGCCTACTGGTCGCTTAGTGCCTGTTACACATGTAGATTTCTAGACCACAGCACCAAAGAGATTCTATATTACATAGCCTATGATGGGTTCATGAATCTGCAGTTTTAACAAACTGCATAGGTGAGTCTGATGCAGGTGGTCCATGGGCCTCATTTTGAGAAACATTGGGAGGTCGGGA
This sequence comes from Pteropus vampyrus, assembly GCF_000151845.1. Lineage (NCBI taxonomy): Eukaryota > Metazoa > Chordata > Mammalia > Chiroptera > Pteropodidae > Pteropus > Pteropus vampyrus. Next base: position 636,837 of record NW_011889116.1, read on the forward strand.
GTTAGCAGAGAGAATGCAATATAAATATATTAAAATCAACACTATCTGCATCAAGCCAATTGTAGTTACTTTCTTAAAAATACAGCACCAAATGGTAGACAGTTTATATTCCAGGACCAGGTGAACAACATATTTTATCTTCAATATAACCTTTATTCATGTTTACCAAAGTTCCAGTCAGGGACATATAATTAGTTCCATGGAAATGCCTGTGTTTAAAAGCCTTAGCTATCATTAGCTATCAGAGCGTATAGTCTTTTACTGGAAGCACTCAAAACATAGTACAAAATAATCACCCCTTCCCTCCACCACTACTACCCCATTCAACCACACAGTCCATCAAGACTGAGAGACTGCTGCTGGGAGCACCAAAGAAATAGTTATGGAAGGGGAACTTCTTCTTAATAATCCAATGTAAGTCTTATAAAGGCCCATGCATTTATAAGAACTTGAGAATAAGTTGTGTTAGGGTGTATTCATTTGCTTGGCAGCGTAATTCAGTAGACACATTGGAAATGATAACCTGGAATACACATTTACAGTAGTTTGTGTGCTATAAATAGTGAAGTATTTCTATTTTTATGTCCTTGGAAATTGCTTTCTACTTGACTGAAAGATCCAGTGCCATAAACTGTAGATGCAGCAGTAAAAGAGAGGCTTTGTCTAAGTAAAGATTCCACAGAGCACTGAGCTAGAGAAAGATAGTCTGGTACTTGGACTGTGGATCTAGAGAAGAGTGTGAGGAAGGTCACTCATGCCTAATGTGGTTCCCCTTTGAACAGATCCAGGAAGCTGAGAAGTTAATAAAGTTCTTGATTCCACTCTGGTTACTAATGGTAATAATTCATGGAGTGTATTTGTTCATTGCATTTCTCTGGCATCCCAGGAGGAGAAGAATGTAAAACATAAAATGTCAAGGAAGTTAAACAAGAACACAGAAAGAAGAAAACACACTAAGGCAAATAGGCATCTCAGTGAGGCAAGCTACAAGCACCAAGGGGTGCTGCTGAGAAGGTTGGAAAGCTCTGCTGAGGTCTGCATCATGACTTCTATGGATTTATAAAGATGAAACAGAATCAACGTTGGACCTCTTTTTTGAAACAGAACATTTTTTTTTTTGCTGAAAGGAAAATGCTAAGGATATCTGAATTTCTTCCAGTAGGCTGCTGCAGTGTTTTATGAAAAAGTGAAAAATAAATTGGTTATCTTCCACTCGGGTTCATGCATTGTTCAAATCAGCTGAAGAACCTCTAAAGAGGACTGGTGAGGTACGAAGCAGATTTCTGAAATGGAGGAAGTTGTGATGGAGGTAAGAGGTGTAGAGAGGCAACAGGAATTGGCTGTGTTTAATATGCTCTTAGGCTCTGAATGAAGTGGCAAGCCACACATGCATTAGATACCCAGGTACTGACAGTGCCACAAACAGCAGTAAGAACAAAGAGGTTTCAGATGAATAGAGTGCTGGGCAAAGCTCCTCAGGAGTTAATGAACTTGGTATAGATCTAGAAGGGTGGAAGGTAATATATCTTGGATAAAAAAACTATCTCATTTTGAGAGAGAAACAATGTGTAATGGGAACAAGTTTTATTTGTTTATTACAGATAAAAGAAACTGTTTGCTACCTAATTTTATTATGGCTAGTATGCCAATAGGAATACCTAGTACATGATCACTTCTTGTTACTACTTGCATTTGAGCTTTGACAAGGCAAAACCAACACCCTGAATGACATTATTTGAGGCTTTCACTATTAGAGGTATATTCGTGCTTGATGAAAAGACCTGAGGTTTGAAAGAAGAGGTGGGATCGTGTAGGCGATGACATTATTTAATCCAAGGGAACCTGAATCGAATGACTGGCAGTAATGGTGTCAAGGAATTCTATGCAGTTTGGTGGACACGCAGGGGAAAATATTTGGTTTCTTTTTTTCAGGAGCATGATTTTTTTGTATTCTGATCTTCAGACTAGAGTCCTTGGTAATTCGCCTGAAAATGAAACCAGTGGGCTGCGGACTGAACTGTGTCTCCTAAAATTTACATGCTAAGGCTCTTATCCCCAATGTGATGGTATTTGGGGATGGAGTCTTTGGGAGGTAATTAGGTTTAGATGAGGTCATGAGGGTGGGACCCTCGTGATAGTATTAATGCCTTTATAAGAGGAGACACCAGAGAACTTGCTCTCCCTCTCTGTCATGTGAGGACACAGCTAAAAGGTGACCTTCCACAAGCCACAAAGAGAATCCTCACAGGAACTCGACCATGCTTACACCCTTATCTCAAATCTCCAACTTTCAGAACTGTAAAAAACAAATTCCTCTAGTTTAAGACACCAAGTCTATGGTATTTTGTTACAGCAGCCTGCTTTGACTAAATCACAGTGTAGTTGTCATTCAATTTCCAACTTGGTTTTCTTTTAAAAACTAGAGCATCAGCAAGAGAATCTGGTGCGTGTGAGTAAAGACTAGGTGGCATTTGCGTTCAGCCTTAATTATTTCAAACCCATGAGCTTATCCCATTTTTCCAGTCATTAAGCAAAACCCTGAGGAATTCTGTCAGACCTTGGGGTTTTTCATTCATTCATTTATTCATTTCACGAATATTTATTAAGCACAATCTTTGCATCAGAAAGTACACTAGGCATTGGTTCATGGTATTACGGAATTCTAGGTGGTAGACCGAGATCTTGAAAATCCGAAAGTGTGATAAAGAAATATCAGAAGAGAAATGGAAAATTGAGGGGTACTGAAGGTGAACACCTATGTCGATTTTGTCTACACCCAGCTCTGATAACACTGCAAGTGTGAGATTAAATGCTGAAAATTTTGGAATATTTTTGGGAACGAAATTGACTTTCTAGAGGCAATTGTTCAATGGCAAATATAACTTGCTATTAGAAAGCGGGCCATAAATAAGCTGGCCAAGGGTGATTATGCATAGGAAACGAAGTTATTCAACATCTTCTTGATATGTCTTGGAGGCTTTGTTTACAGACCTTTGGGAGTTTATGTAATCCCCGACAGGGCCTCTGTTTCCATCAAGATAATGCCGTCATTACATATCTTCCTGTTCAGTAAATGGATAGTGGTTTCAGAACATTTGAGGTGATAAAAGACATAGTAGGTCTTGCCACAAGTAAAAGGATCAGTAGGTGGCATGTTAATGTTGTGTCTCTCGAATCCTCTCTAAATTCATTCCTTTTTTTTCCTTTTTCAATCACTCTCAGAAAGAGACAGCCAGATTACTTACCTGCTATCCAAGATGGGTCATAACCTATGCTTGGGACATAAAGTTTTTGAGAAGCCCCAGGTTAGCGAGAATGCTGCAGAAGCAATTGTACAAGATTAGTACTCCTGAGCTGAGTTTTGTCCACTCTTTCCTAATAAGGGAGAACACATGTTGTGTACTGAGCAAGTCTTTTTTTGCCTTTTCAGGAGTCCTTGCTTTCATTTACAGAATATAAGCTCTCTAAATATTATAGATGGGTTTAATATTAGTTTAGTTCAAATTCTGTTGCTTATCTGTTTGCTCCCTGTTTTTCTTTTCTTTCTTTAACCAAAAAGACAAAAATGTGTGCTTTCCAAAAAGGCATGGAGAAAAATAGTTTCTTCATCCAACTGAAGGTAATGTTTAGAGACAGGTAACTATTTTCTGAGTACTTTTTGTTGCCTGTTATTTTACCAAAAGTATCTAGTTACACAGAAAGTTGTTCTCTTCTGAGCCCTCAGGTACAAACTCTGTAGAAGTAATTTTAGGCATAGAAAGATCTTGTCCATGTGACTATGTCCCTATTTTGATCAACAAAAAGTATAAATTACCTTAAAATAAACATAGCAAATCGTAATCTAACTGTATTCCTGTTCTGCGTGGAGAAAATCGAACTGAAATACACAAGTAAAATGGCATAGTAACTTTGCTGCATCATATTAATACCTAAGTAAAATTATAATGTGTGTGTAAATACCTGGAGATAATCTCCAAGTTATTTTTAAGTACTTTATTAAGCAAATTTTATTAGTATTGAGCACCTACAGCTTCATTTGAGGTGGTCAAATAAGCAGTTGGCTACTGATTAGCATGTATTTTAAGCATGATCCGATTAACCTAAGAAGTGATCAGTATTTTTTTGGAACATAAGGCATTTCTGAGGTATTGTGCCACACGTGTTGGCAGATTTCTACAGTGTTTAAGACCCTCTTCTTTATCTTTTGTGTATTTTTCTGAAACTTTGCACTCAAAGGGTCAGTGTTAATAAATATATGAATTTTTTCCATGCTTCTGCCATGTTTATTACAAGTTTTATGACAAAATGAATATATAATGCTAAGAGCTGGGTGGTGATTAATGTGTAATAAATAAATACTTTATTTTCATATTCAGTATGAAGCAGTCTTGAGGCTGCTTTTGGGGCAGACTTTTGGGGCTCTCTCAAGAGAGTTTAGTTGATGGAGGTACCAAAAGAACTGATAGAAGTGGCCCTTTCTTATAAGGGAATCTTATGTTATAGACTCCAATGACTTCATTATCATAAAGTTATTGTTTAATGCCTTGCATTTATCTAATGGTAGACATATAAGAAAATAAATATATTGTAAAATAGTGTCTGATGGTAGATATTATTATCTTCATTTGAAAAATGGAAGAACAGAGGTCCAGAGGGGTCAAGCAACATGTTCAACTTATAAGAAGTCATTGCCAGAAATAGAATTCTCAAGCCTTCAATTCTGTACTCTAGCCACTCCTGTCACTCAGTTGTGAAGCCATCAAGGATTTATTTATAAGCAGAACTAAAAACAGCAGGACCAGCTATCAGAAAAAAAAATGGTGTAGATGATAGAGGCTTTGTTTGTTTGCTCTTATGACCACATCAAAGTTGTTACAGAAACATGGAGCAAACAGCAAGCAGAGTCTCCTGGGGTCTAGATGAACAAGCCCTACAACTAGAGAGAGAAATAAGAAATCACCCTACAACAGGAAGAGGTAGGACGGGATGAGGACACGAGGCTGCCCGGTCCTGAGTAGCAGAGTGGGACAGAGGCTACGGCAGCTGCAGACACCTATTAAAGGGTCCATGTCCACGAGCAGACTTTTGGGGTGACCGACTCACTTGCTCTGAGTACCAGTGCCAGGTAGGCTGCTTGAGGGGCACCAGGGACTAACAGGGGGACACTGAGTTGTCAGAGTGAGGGCTGGAGGTGAGGCTTTCCCCCAGGCTGAAGTGCTGGTGGTATCCATTGCTCTTCTGGTGAGCCTTCCCCGCTCCTAGTGTGCGGGTCCCAACTCCACCATAGCTGAGCCATCATCAAAACTCTGGTTATAAAGATGCTCAATGAACTTAGGGTAAATGTAGATGACATCAGTGAGAACTTTAACAAAGAGATGAAAAACAAAATCGGAGATGGAAATTATAAAAAAGAACCAGTCAGAAATGAAGAATACATTATCTGAGATGAAGAGTATATTAGAAGGAATTAACTGAGTGAATAAAGAAGAGGATTGAACCACTAACACAGAAGATGGAGAAGTGAAGGTCACCCAATCAGAACAGCAAGGAAGAAGAAGGTAAGACTATAATAATAATTTAAGGTGTCTTTGAGACAACATTAAGTGTAAAATATCTGTGTATAAAGAGTACCTGAAGGAGGAGAAGAAGAACAAGAAGTGGAAAAGATATTTGAAGAAATAATGATGGAAAACTTCCCTAACCTGGTGAAGGAAATAGAAATACAACCACAGGAGGCTCAGAGAGTCCCAAAGTAGAGGGACCAAAAGAGGTCCACACCAAGACACATCATCATTAAAATGCCAAAGTTTAAATACAAAGAGAGAATCTTAAAAGTAGCAAGAGAAAAGTAGTTAGTTACCTACAAGGGAGCACCCATAAGACTGGCGGCTTATTTCTCAAAAGAAACTGCAGGACAGAAAGGATTGGCACAAAATATTCAATGTGATAAAAACGCAGGGTCTACAACCAAGAATACTTTACCTAGCAAAGCTATCATTTAGAGTCGAAGGACAGATAAAGAGCTTCTCAGACAAAAATAAGCTAAAGGAATTCATCAACATTAAGCCACTGTTACAGAAAATATTGGAAAGATTCCTTTAAGAAGAAAAAACATATATCAAAATCATGAATAAAAAATGGTAATAACTGCATATCTTTCAATGACTACCTCAAATGGAAAAAAATTAAGTGCTCCAACCAAAAGATAGGGTGGCTGAATTGATAAGAAAACAAAACTCCTACATATGCTGTCTACAAGAGACTCACTTCAGATTAAAAGACACACACAGACTAAGGATGAAGAAAGATATTGCCTTGATGGACCTAGAGGATATTGTGCTAAATGAAATAAGGCAGATAAAGACAAATACTATGTGATTTCATATACATGTAGAATCTAAAAATAAACAACAATAACAACAAAAATGGAAACAAACTCATATATACACAGAATATTTTGAGGGCTACTAGACAGGAGGGGGGTTTAAGGGGAATGGTGAAAAAGAGCAAAGTGATTGAGAAATACAAATGGATGGTTACAAAATAGTCATGTAGATATAAAGTGTAGCATAAGAAAAATAGTAAACAATGTTGTAAATAATATGTAAGGGGGAAGAGGGCTACTAAATTTAGTGGAGTTATCACTTCATCTCTAATCACTATGTTGTACAGCTAAAATGAATATATTATTGTATATCAACTATAATTGAAATAAAACAATCATTGAATTGTACAATGTAAAAAAAAAACCAGTCAAATCATCATATTGTACATCAGAAACTGATATAACTAATATAATAATGTATACTAACTATACTTCAATTAAAAAAAGCATTATTTGAATAAAAGTCCTACCCACAGTTTAATGATGAAGTAAAAATTAAATACACAGCAGGACCTCCTTCATTTGTGATGTACCAAAGAGATAAGGTTTAATCACTTGACAGAATGGATTGAAACTGATTGCATATAAAGGACAATGCCTAGATAATTTCATAGGACTTCTTTTCTGTCCATGCCTAAAATGACCATTGAAACCCTTCCCTTAGAATAAAACACTATAAGGATAATGTTTCATTAATTTCTGAATATGGTACCCTTTTATGTTGAAGTGATAAGCATTTTCATTGGATGGACAGAGCCAATGATGTCACTTCTGTCTAATCAGCAACTTTCCATCACTCTTGTATGCTGATGCATTCCATCTTCTGTCCCTAGTCTTTTATAAACAGACACGCACAGAGAAACACGCACAATGACTTTATTTTTCTGTATAAAACATTTTAAACATACCATAACTGTACAGAAAATAGAACATTTATGTTCTCACAACCAATATTAAACCTCTATTAAAATCTTGCCACATTTGTTTTATAGTGCCCTTTATTTTTAAAGAATCAAATTGTTAAAGACCTGTGTAAAGCTCTACCCTCTCCTTTCCTTCCCAGAGTTAACCACTCTCCTGAAATTGGATTTGGTTTGTATCCTTTCATTTATGTTTACATAATTTTACTATATATGTAAGTACCTGTTATTAAAACTTACTAAAACTTTTATCCCTAAACTTTGAATAAATATTGTATGTTTCATAAATTTATTTTTTTCATCAGCTTTGTTTTTGAGATTTACCCATGTTGATACAGAGAGATCTATACAATTTATTGCTATAAAATTTATTGTCCATTGCCTGAATAAACCACAGTTTAACTCTCCATTTCCTCTGTTTATGGACATTGAAATTAACTAATTTTTTACCACCATGAACAAGGCTTCAACAAACTTCTTTATGTTTATATCCTGGAATGCAAATACAAGATTTTTCTAGAATAGATACTTAGAAGTAGATTTGGGTTTTCGTCTTCAAATTGACTAGATATTTCAGGTTGCCTTCGAAAGTAATTGTATCTACTTTCACTCCTACCAGAGATATATAGCTATTTCTGCTTTTTCATATTTCACCAACATTTGGTGTTATTAAGTTTTATTAAGACTTTTTAAGTTTTCCAGTCTAATAGATGAAATAGAAACTTGTTATTGATGAGATCAAGGATCTCTTTATAGTTATTGTCCATTGGGGTTTCTTCCTTTGTGAATTGACTTGTTTTGTCCTCATATTTTTTCTTTTAGCAGTTTATGTTTTTCTCATTGATTTGTAGGAATTCTTTATATATTCTGAACACTAATCCTTTGTCAGTTATATACATTGAAAAGATATCCTTTCAATCCGTGGCTTGTTTTTTCACTTAGTTTATGGTTTTTGAACTGTTTCCAGTCTTTTTCCTTTATTTCAATTTCAAATGGAAAACAAATGATGAAAAACTTAGGTTCAAACCCTATTAATAGATAAAATCAGCTACCTTCTGTAAATACAACTGTTTTTATCTTTCTTTCATATAACTTACAAATTTATTCAAAATGTAGCCCAAATTTTAAAATGATTACTACATTTCTATGATTATGAAGCAAAATAAGATTACTTGGATTGCACTGATGTGGTACATATTTATTTCTTTTTCACTTGGTCTTTCTGCTTTAACACTAAGCTAATTGCTTATGCATTTACCAGGCCCATCTGCCCAGTTGAAGGAAGAATCTCTCTAGCTAGACTAGAACTGCTCTTCTTCTCAAGTTTGATGAGCTGGTATGCCTGGGGAACATGTCTGAAGTCTCTCTGCTTATGTTTTATCCTGTTTGATTTCATCTTATTTAAGTGTGAGCAATGTATTTTCTGTTTGTGAATAAGACTAGGGAGCATACTTTTCCAATACACATCTGTAAATTTTTTAAAAGCTTGACAATGCATTTTCATTTTTTTTACACCTGAGTAGGCAGCAGTTAACATCCATCTCTACAGTATTACAAAACTCTTCCTACCTGTTTTTTTTCCCTGTCTAACCTATAATTTAAATAATGTTGTGTTTAAAATACTGTTCCATTGTCATCATGCTTGTGAATTTCAGGAATTCTTTTTTTGTTATCCCATTGGCCCAGTAGACATTTCAGATATAGAAGAGGCCATGTCACACTCAGGTGATTGTTTAGGGTTCCTCAATGGATGATAATATATATTTAGAGACAGCATTTATATAGTTTGAAGATAACCCATTTTATACTTCACTGATTTTCACCGAGCAGAGAACATTTCTGCCTTTGTTTTCTAAGCTGATAGATTCATAGTCACATCTTTAGACATAACTGCCTTCAAGGGAAGGAAGTAGTTTTTTCAACTCTATTTTATAGAAATCTTTGTCACTGAACTACCTGATCATGACATGATACAGAAAGTAAGATCTGTGTTTCATAGGTGGATGGCAAAACCTAAAGCTCAAACTATAATCTAGATTATACCAGTTTGAGGCTGGTGAGCAGCCCAGAAACATAACAAGTCAAGGGGTTACTAGACTGGATCAGTAGAGTAAAAGTCCAAATCCAGATAGAGAGCAAGGATGTAAAACAAATGCTATATAACAAGGAACCAAATTCAGAAAGCTAGAGCTGGAAAAAGACAAAAATAATGTAATAGTACTTTGTTTTCTTAAGCCATTTCATATCTCTAAACCTCAATTTCATAATTTATACATGTAAGGATTTGATTATTGCCAGTGACTCTTCCAGGTTTAACATGTTTTACTTCTGATTCTAGGATTTGAGACAACAAAGAGGACTCATGCTAAACCCAGTTATCAGGAAACTGTATAGTTTTATGAGAGGGCAAGATCAGGCAAATAAGAAGGTGTTGTAGAATATTTAGAAGATGGTACTGCTTTTTGAACTTTTTATATTTTTCTAGAGCTTGGTTATACAAAAGGTAGAAAAGTATCAGAAAAATATTTACTTTCTCAAAAAGGATCAAAACTTATTATGCTTATGTAGAGATAAAGGATAGTGGTCAGACTCTAGTGAGGAGTGGGAGAAGGAAGGAAAAGGTTAAAGAAAGAGGAGGAAGATAGAATGTTATCGAAGTAAGAATAGTTAGGGAGCTGGTAGAGAAGTTCGGACACTAACAATGGAAGAGGGTTGTATGGTATCTGTAGTTAAAAGATAGATGGTGCTTTAAAAAGGAGAGGGGCTTATTTTCCTGCATAATCACAAATACATTTATAATTCATTCCTATATGTCCTCTTCTATAGAAAAGTACTGATGTGGACATAAGAAGTAATATAACATATCTTAGACAACAATTCTTAATATCAAATATGTTAACCATGCTTTAATGATATGACATGGAATTTTAAAATGTCCATCTGCTTATCTCTTAAACCAATATCACTAAGCCACTTGTTGTCCTGAGCTTTTCCAGAGTTCACACTATATATTTTAAACTCAACTACACTCCCTCAAAACATCATTTCTATAATGTCTGCAGTAGCAATGCTTCTTGTGAGAATGCCATTGAAGCAACTTTTAATGAATGGCTAAGTGAGATGATTCCCCTGAGGAGTGATATTCCAGTGATCATTTCTCACTTGTGGAGCCCTATTTTTACTGTTATTTCTTTAATTTTAATATTTTCCATTACCTTGAATCATTTATGAAGGTAACTCTGTGCTAACACTTAGTGACCAAACAAACTGAAAACAAATTGGTGACCTCTTAGAAGCTATTGTGAGGAATGTGTCTTATTGTTCCCAAAAGGATGGGAAATACTAACACTTAGGGAAAGAGGTTAGTAAAAACTTGAGTCAAAAGTTGTAATGAATTTATTCATAGAGCAGAAATGTATTTTAACATTTTGTAGTATACATAAAACATTTATAAATATCAACTAATGTATATTTAATGAATATAGCAAGGATTCTCCTGCTTAATATCCAAGCAATATATTTCATAATTATGACTGCTCACTGGACAACATTTCACAGATGAGAGGTCATGGCTGAGAAAACAATTTCTAAAAACATCACTCCCAGATGTACTTTTTATAGCATTTTAGCAAATCATATTACTGTGTTTAACCATGTTCATCTCTACCCCTTAATTTAGAAAAGGAAGCAGCTTTATTATTTTTGTTTTAGTCAAAAGATATTTGTTGAGCACCTCCCATATACTGAGGAGTCTTAAAGGACACAAAGAAGTTTGCTAGGTCACAAAATGAGAATTAATGTGCAAAACCCTAGAGGTACGAGAACATGGAATTATTGGAGAAACTAAGGCTAGTTTAGTTGACCCAGAAGAAAAGATGCCTGCGAGGAAGTGATGCTAGAGAGGTGGACGGGGACTGCTTTACCAAGTGTATTCTAGGTCATTTGTGGAATTCGAGCTTAATTCTAAAAGCAGTGGAGAGCATGCAAGTGGCATTATTGCATTTGCATTTCATGAAGCTAAATCTAGCAGCAGCTTGAAATAAAGTTTGAGAGGGATGATTAAATGTGGAGATAAGGAAGCCAATTAAGAGGTTATTTCATTGATCCAAATGAGAAATAATGGTTTGGAGTAAAGCCATGGAAAATGAAACAAAGTGACAGAAGAGGCAGTATGGTGTGAGCATGGGCTTTGGAGTCTGTCAGAAATAACTTTGATTCCAGCAATACCATTTACTTTCTCTGTGGCTTTTGGAAAGTTATTAACTTCTTTGTGCCTACAAAAATATGGCACAGTGCCTGGTGTGAATGCTTAATAAATGGTTAATATTATTTTACCTTTTGAATGGTATGATCTACAGGAAAGGTGACCAATCAATCATATGTAGGGGCTGGGAGAAACAACATAATCTACAATGACTCTTAAAGTTTTCCTTCAGATAAAATTGTCAGTGGCAGGCAAAGCCCTTGAGAAAAGTTGAAAGGTGATATTATTTTCTCAGTAAGAAACAGTGTGCAGTCCTATTTGTACATTTATATTTGATTTAAAAATCAGAACACTGGCTGGTGATGGTGGGGTAGAGAACTGGGGATAAAAAGAAAAGTAAAACAAGATAGGTGAGACATCTAGAGATAAGGAGTTACTCTTCGTCGGCATTAACTGAAAGCTAATGGACAGTCTTATGGATGCCAGTAATGTAATAAAACTATGAGAAACATTATGAGTCATAGAATTCTAAAACTGAAATGGACTCTAGATTCCATCTGATTTAATTGCCAAACCCAGGACTCCAAGAACCTCTAAGCATATAAGCATTTCTTCACAAAAGTTGTCTGTGGTTCATTCGACTCAGTGTCTTCCTGGGCAGAGCCTTTTTGTAAAGTATGGTGGCGATTTTCTATAAAATGCTTCTCCAGACCTAGAGGGATCACATGTTAAGCACTCATAGATCTAGCATTGAAGAGTATTGATAAAAACCTCTTGAGTTGATTCAGCCAATATTTAGAAGTTCATTTTTCTCTCTTATAAACTTACCAGTTTAGCCTATAGTGTATACCTACCTTTTACCTATTGACTCTTGCTAATTTCTACCTATCAGTACAAGATATATAATTTCCACTGAATTGTCTTTCAGCTATTTTATTTTTTTGCCATTTGGCATAAAAGAAGATTTGCTTTGATGACCACAACACATGTAATCGAATTATGTTTTTTCCTATTACAGCTAATAGTGATGAATAATAATAACAATATAATAACAATAATAAACAATAATGTGTTTATTACATACTGTCTGCCAGATAGTTTTCAGTGTTTTACATATATGAACTCCTACAATCCTTATATGAGGTAGACACTCTTATTATTCCTATTTTACAAAACCAAAGCCAGAGAGATTACATAATTTATCCAAGGTCACACAGTAAATTGTAGAACCTGTATTCAAACATAGGCAGTGGCAGTCTGACTCTTAACCCCTCATCATACTGACCAATATGTTCTGCTAGCTAAGAAACAGACACTGTATTGGACATTATACAACACTGATCTATTCAGTTGTAATTATAATTCCCTTAATAATATTTATTTCACTCATTTTACCTCTGCTAAAGTCTTCATTCAGGCATTTATTTCTGTTTTGACAATTGCTTTAAGATGCATGTGTTTTCATTGTTCTAATTTTAAGAGATTATTATTATTATTATTATTATTATTATTATTATGAATATACACCCAGCGCAATAGCAATGATAACATTTTAAAAAGGGGGGAAGGAGGGAAAATAAATTAATTAATTAATTAACTAATTAATTAATTAATTAATAAGATCTTCCCTCACTTCTTGGATCTAGAGGGACTTTGGGATATAATAAAGTAAAACACCATTAAAAATTCATACAAGTAACTCCTGTTGTATATTATGCATGGTAACTAAACTTTTTAGCATCTTGGCAAAGCCCTGCGGCAGCAGAGAGGTATCTCAGAGCACAGAAAGTGCATTTGAAATGGTAATGAGAAGTGAGCAGTGTGACTAAGTGCTAGTCAGTGAAATATCTCTCTGAGACAAACATATTTAGAGAGGATGGAAAATCGCCCACTGCTGCAATACCATGACCTATTTTAATGTTTTCTTCCCCCCAAACTATACTTAGATGACTTCAAAGAGGGCAATTTTAATAATGCAATAAATACTGATCCATTTGAAGCTTGGTACTGACGTGTAATATTACTTGTCAGAATGGCAACTTTGGATTTTGTTTTAAAACAGCAACGGATCCTATATTAACATACTTCCAAGGTTTAGAATCCTTGAAATACAACTATTTTAAAAAAATTTTTTGAAGTTATTTTTCATCATGCCTCAATAGACTGTAAGTTTATTTTTTCTCTGGACTATTGGATAAACAGTGAGTGAAGTTCCTTACATAACACATTTTTGTTGGTACAAAGTTCATTAAAGTCTCAGCCTTCTGGTTGCTGATGAATAAAATATGATAATGAAAAAGAAGCAGCTTCCAAATTTGCAAGAGTCATTGAGTACCATTTCTATTCACACGCATATACAGTTCCACATTCAGTGCAGCCTGTGGGATACTGGTACAATGAGCTGCCTTAAATTAGCTGTAACTTCTAGAAGCTCTAGGAGGATTTTGTTCAGATCTTTCGAGTGAGAGACTAAGAAAGAATGGCTGTCTAGGGAAGCTCTCAGTCCCAGGTCCTAAGAAGAAATTTAAGGGAGGAGGGAAGGAAGGCTGCAGAAGATTGTGAAAACTAAGGAAACAATCTCCAGAGATAGAGCACTCAGGGGATAGCGAATGAAGTTGTGAAAATGTTGTGCTGGGAACAAGGGAAAATGGCAAGGAACACAGGTCTTCAGAAATTTTCTTTCACTAAAACAAAGACAACCATGGACTGGCCCTACACTAAATCATCACAACCTACTGGCCCCAGTAGCTCCAAACATGGAACTCAAACAAACAAAAAACAGTATGGAACGCCAGTATCTTTCGACATAAATGTAATACTCTTGGTCCCCTTGAGAGGGCTTGTGATTTCAGTGTCCTAATTTTGTTACAAGCCTTGTATGTATAAGAGGTGGGAGTGATTGTGGATAGGCTTAATGGCCTGTTTAAAAAATGCCTTGAATGTTTTCTTAATTATGCAAGGAGCATAGGCCTTCATCAGTCTGGGAACAAATGAGCATCAGTAGTCAGATTTCCTAGCAACCCAATTTGCAGGATCACAGCTTCTCACAACTTGAGCCTCTACAGTATCTCGATTTGAGATCACCCAGTAGTATCTTGTATGCTTGAAGACAGTTCTTCCATAGTTTTCTGCTCTGGACTTGCTATTGCCATTGCCACAACTAATGGTACACTCTTTATGTGGACCTTTTCCCCTTCAGGGCTCCCAGTGTTGCCTCCTCCTTCAATGTACTAAACTACTTTTCAGCCTTCACTGTGTTGCCAGAGCCATATTATGTTCCATGCAGAAATGGGCAAACTGTCTCTCTGTAACAAATTCTGTAACAATTTTTTGTCATCTGGTCTCTGAAGTGGCACCACTTATATTCAGTCCTTCATGAACACAGTTCTTCAGTTTTTATTGACAGCCCTTATTAACATATGGACTCACAGAGCCACACAGAGAAAATGTATTATGTCAGGATATCCTCAGTTCTCCATCTCTAGTCCTCAGATATTCTTCAACGCAAATTTACATATAGTACATATACTCAAAGATCTCTCTCTTCTACTCCTTATCCGGTTAACTAATGCAAATACACTCCCGTGAGAGTTGTTATATTTCCCATGTTTACTGTCAGTTTATGCTCAGCTAGGACTACCTAACATAGAATACTTAGTGCCAATGGATACTTACCATGTTTGAAGTACTGGGGCCAAATGATTTTTCCCAGGTTTTGTGTGCTGTCTGGAGAAATATAAGGAATGATTATCTAAGAAAAAAAAAATGGAGGTGGAGTAGAGGTAGATGGGGCCTATAATGATTTTTGCCTACAAATCATAACACAAGAAACTATGTAACAGCTACCACACAACAGTAAGCCCAGGCAGTCCCAACATTTAGCTTTACAGAGGGGCAATACTTACAGGAAATAGTAAAGATATCTGAAACTAAGAGATTTTTACCCTCCCTTTTAATCTCTTATCCTCAAGCTTTTATTGCCTTGGACCTTGTTAAAGTAGAGGCCACTAATCTTGTATATTATGCCCCTAAGACTAGGAATATGCTGGTTTGAAGAATGCAATGTCTTAGAGGACATAGACCGTGCTTCTTGCATATCTTCTCATCGCCTAGCATGTGTGTACTCTCAGTGAATATTAAACAATAAGGTATGACCCTCTTAACCATAAGAGATGATTCCTCATTTTGAGATGATGTGCCCTGAGAATAAATAATGCTACTTTCATTTTCCATGGCTGTCAAACTGGCATCTTTCATCAACACTAAGATCCCTTTTAAGTAGTGGAATGCCTTACACAGTTTTAGCAGGAGATCTCAGCATCTCTAGCTATTTGTTTAAAACAACTCTTTTTTTCCAGATACATCTTTCAGACAACCACTTCCCAAATAAAATACAAAAACTTGGTATCATATTTAGAGGGAAAGAAATGAGCCTCCTAATCATTGTGCCAGTTTCATGTTTTCCTTAATGTTGCAAAGGTGATTATTTTTGCCATAATCTTCTGGCTGTTAGCCTAGGAAGGCAAACTGCATAGCCACCTTGTTAAATAAAAAAGAGGGGAGACTTTAATGTGGTCATTTTTTTTCAAAGAATTTGTGCATATGTGTGTGGGAAGAGCATGAGGAGAATCCTCAGGAAAAATTTGCCATTTACTTTATAATAATTTATGAAAAATGGAGTTCTATCACTTATTAATTCAAGCCCTGGAAATATACTCTAATCATCAATATTGTTTCCAAACAACAAAAAATATTGTGGTGTATTTCTAACCACCAACTTACACTCATGATACATTCTGTGACTTCTTTCTTTCCTTCTTTCCTTCCTCCCTCTCTCCTTCCCTCCCTCCCTCTTTCCATCATTCCTTCCTTCCTTCCTTCCTTCCTTCCTTCCTTCCTTCCTTCTTTCCTTCCTTCCTTCCATTGAGAGTCTGGGTTAGTTTAATAAGGAGAGGAATGGATACATATAGAATGGGTTAGTTCCTAGTCCTCAGCCTCTATGATATCATTCTTTATGTTTTATTTTTTTGGCCTATTCAAATGTGTACAGTTCTTGAAAGAACCATTTATTTGAAAAAGGTCTAATTGGCATGAACTGCCATTGCTATCACACTGAAGTCCTGCTGACAAAGCTCAGGTTGGCACAGAAACAAATACAAGCAACTGATAAATGTCAGAAGTGAGTTGTAATAAAACATACTGTTTGTTTATGTTGATAAATGGGCAGGTGAAAAGTATATAGAATTCTCTTCTCAGAGAGTTCTTGACTCATGAATTGCAAATGCTCTCCAGAAATTAAATTTGTGTCTTATTTAGTTGTGGCTAAAACAATACAATAGCAAATATACTAGGAGTATAGCATGCAGCAGGCACTGTTACTATTCCATGCTTGCTTCTAAGAGATTTGAGAATCATGAAAAATGTGTTTCAGAAAGATGATGTCTTAATGTTAAAGGTAGCAATTATACATACTTAGATTTTAATATCAGAGCAGAGGAATTATGGTATTCTAGAAAATAACCCCAAGTGAGATAACTCACTGTTTGAAATGAAAATGAAAATATTGTTGGAAAAATGTGTGTAAATAATTGTTAATCAAACCTGTTTTTAAATTGACTAGATTTGCATTCAAATTTCTGATATCTGTTACCTTACTTTCTGATATCTGTTACCTTACTTTCTGACTACTCTTAAATTGACAATGACTCCTAGTATTTTATCATAAGATTTAATTTCCTGCTTTCTTTGTTATCTGACAATTCTAGCCCTGGGGCCTTCTCTATTTTAAGGGTCATCTTCTTTTGAAATATGTACATATAAAGAAAAGGAATGACTTGCAATATGAATAATAATTTACCTGTTTTTGCCTGTTATATAAGTGTATATTAACTATATTGACTTTTCCTGAAAGGGGAAAAGTTAACTCAGACCAAATATATTTTAAATTGCATGTTAATTTTTTTTAATGTAGCAAGGCTATGAAGTTCTGACTTGGCATTATAACTATACTCTTTTTAGTATAATAAGAGCACACACATGCTGCTTATCTGATTGACTCTTCTTTCAGAAGCAGGAGATAATTTTATTGATTTTGGTGTAAATGCCATGGTCAGGGCTTCCTTCATATAAAAAATAATGATGGCTGTTGGGAGGGTCACAGACTTTCGATCTGAGCCAGTGATCTGAGTTTTATTTGGCACTCCCATGCAAAATTTTCACACAAGCACTTCTCAGAATCACTTCACTGCAAAATACACACATTTTCACTCCCTCCCAGATTTGCTGTGAGAGAGGCCCCTTCGTGGTATGGGCCTGCTTGGGCAATATTTATACTTCCATACTGAGTTCCCTTAAACTTCACAGCTAGAAAACTGAAAGCCATCTAGTTGGTCAGGATAAATATTAGAAAACCCACCTAAAAGTTCTGGCAAATTCACCTTTTTTGCCTTGTTTTAAACTTTTTTATGTTTCAATTACATTTGACATTCTATATTATTTTATATTAGTTTCAGGTGAACAGCATAGTGGTTGGACATTTCTATAATTTACAAAGCGATCTTCCCGATTAGCACTCACCTGGCACTATACATAGTTATATAATATTATTGACTATATTCTTTATGGTACACTTCGCATCCCTGTAACTATTTTGTAACTAGTTATACTTCTTCATTCCTTCACCTTTTTCACCTAAATCCCCCCAAAACACTCCTATCTGTCAATCATCATTTTCTTCTCTGCATCTATGAGTCTCTTTTTGTTTTGTTCGTTCATTCATTTTTTTCTTTAGATTTGACATATAAGTGACATCATATGGTATTTGTTTTCCTCTGACTTATTTCACTTAGCCATGCTTTAGTCTTACAAAAAATTTGCAGTTTAAAGAAAAGTGACACATTTTGGCTATTGGAAACATTTATTGTTGCTGTTTTGAAACACAACTAATGTAAAAATGACAAAGGGTTGTGGCAGTGAACAAAACATGTGACCTTCACAAATATTGGTCCACTCAATAAAACTTAGAGTCCAAACTTTTGATGTCAAGTGAATTAAATTTTTTGAGGAAATAGATGATTATTGTAGCAAATTTAGAAAACACAGAACACTAAGATTCAAAAATACAGAAAAGGATAAAAATAAAAGGGGAGAAACTGTTTATTCTCCCACAACCCAGAAAGAACAATTGTCAGCATTTTAGCCATTTTAGCTATTTTTCCTTTAGGTTTTTAATTTTGTATTTAATGTGGATCTTATAATTTATATAATATTGTTCAACACTAGTGACATGTAAGTTATAATACCAGTAAATGACTTTTTGGAAATCATTTAATGGCTCTATAATTTTCCATAATTTATTTAAATAGTCACTTGATGTTGGATATTTAGGGTGCCTCCAATTTTACAACATTCTTAATATTTCTACCTTGGATCCTTTTTTTCATGAATCTTTGCCTACATTTCAAGCAGTAAAATAGTATTTTAAACACAATGGACATTTTTAAGATTTCCATTATTACGGTTTTAAATTTTCAGAAAAACAACCGATTTATATTACAACCAACAATGTTAAAAGGACCCATCTTAATTCTTAATTACTGTGGCACTGAGTTTAACATTTTTTTTTAAATCTTCGTTAATTTTTTTTTTTTTTGGTAAACAGTGGTTTTGTTTTATACTTACCATATCTGCTTTTGATTAATTTTCAAACTAAGGCAAACTTGATGACAGACCTGAAGGCCAGATCTTGTACCACAGGCTCTTCCTCAGGGGAAGAGATGCTTTATTGATAGTAAGAATTGCCTATTAAGTATTGATGCATATTTGAAATTATATAAAAATTACATCATGCACACATATTTTATATTAGTTAAATGCAAAGGATGGTTAATTGGGGATTGGAAAGGCTCAAAAGGAAAACTGCATAATTAATGCTTGATTATTTATTTTTAATCATGAATATTATGACCCACTGATTTAAAAGTAAAAATGTACCAAAGTCGTAGACATGAATTATTTGGCTATTTTTGGATTGATATTTTCTGCCCAGTTTTCCACCTAAAAGAGGATAAAGAAAGGTGATTCATGTACGAAAGGTAAACTATTTTTGAAATCTTCCATTATCACCTATCCTGGAAGAGCTTGAGAGAAAAACTGAGGTTACGTATAGTCTTTCCCTTCATAGAGTGTTTTGGTTTGGATTGGTGTGATTTTGTGGCCAAGCCTGGATATACAATAAATGTTTTCATTCAACCTAGACCTGTAAGCATGAATAAGGAGCTAAGACACTAACTGTGTATGATATACATACATATATGTATGTATATATGTATGTGTGTGTATATATATATATATATATATATATATATATATATATCATATCAACAATAATATTTTCCTTTCTTGTATCTCATTGCCTTTCCATTTCATCATTTTTACTTTGGTAGAAGTAACATCTGTAATGAAAAAGGAATCTCTGTCCTTTAATTTTTTTTTTTTTTTGTAAAGTAAAAGTTGGGATGTGAGATTACTTTATTTCTAGGAATCCTCTATTTAGAAAAAATGTCGTCCTTAAGAAGAATGTTACTCTGAAGAACTGACATCAGAAGCAGCAGCGTGAGGGATCTCCCCTGATCTTTCCCCTTGAAACTATAAGAAGCTGAACACTGACATCTCAACAAATAACACCCAGCCTGCACACAAGCACATCCGAGAGATCTGCACATCAGAGCATCAAAAGGTGGGCTATTGGGACGTGACACAGGGGTACACAGAGAAAGAGAAAGAGCCAGGCACTGAGGAAGGCGGCCGAGAGTTCCCAGCAGAGTGAGGAACAGGGGAAAACAATGCAACAGTTTCTTGGTCCTTTGAAGCCCAGAACGATCCTGCCTGAGGAATAAGCAGAGTCCAGGAAGCAGGGCAGAGAGCGGAGCAGAGACCTAGCATGGAGGGGTGACAGCAGTGTCTTACCAACCACTTTTGCCAGGCAGAAAGCTGATTCAGAGAGCCCGGCCACCTTCTCCCACCATCCTAGAGTTTGCCCTCCCCCATCTCCATACCCTCCCATCCTGAGCACCAAACCACAGGGGATATCTCACAAACCAGAACTGAAACATACACAGCAGTGCATCTCAGAAATAGATAAGGGGATACAGATGGAAAGCAGCTGAAGTCTCAGCCCATATCACTGGAAGGAAAAGAGTCACACACAAAGCTGGCCTCTCCCAGTTCACCCCACCCACATGCAGTCAGGCCGATTCACAGGGAAGCAGCAGAGCATTGCACCTGACAGTGGGAGCAGTACTAGGGCTTCAGGATCTTCTCAGAGGCTCAGAATCCCATCGCCCTTCCCATTCTGCCACAGAGGTGGAACCTTGGGACTGAGGTGACCTAGACACAAAAGAGATACACACCTCCAAGAGAAAAAAGGCATCCTTAAACTCAAAGCAGAGATCCAGCAGCCTTAGGCACTGCAAGAGACTTGGGCATCACCTACTGGAAATCAACAGAAAAACCTCTTCTTATCAACCTGCTAAACAGATCATTGTGTAAGAATTTTTTTAAAAAAATTAGAATACACTCCTATTAATGCCTAGGTGAAGAAATAGTCCATGAAATACTATGAACACCCAAGGTGACAGGACAGTACAAAAAGAAAATGAAAAATATCCAAAAAATAAGCTTAAAAGATATAGAAATATGTGATTTACATGACAAAGAATTTAGGATTGCTCTTCTGAAAAAAAACGAGATGCAAGAAAATTCTGATTGAAAGTTCAAAAAAACTTAGAAACAAAATCAACAAGCAGCAGGAATACTTCACCAAGGATATTGAAACTCTAAGAAAGAATCAAATAAATTTGGAAATGAATAACTCACCAAAAAAGATGAATAATAAAATAGCTAGCTTATGAAATAAAGCTGACCAGATAGAGGAATTAGTAATGTTGAAGAATGAAATCTAGAAATGACACAGAAGAAGAGAGAGATTCAAAAGTGAAAAAAAAAATGAAAGAACTATACAAGAACTAACTCACACCATCGGAAAAAGCAACATAAGACTAATGAGTATCACAGAAGAAGAGGAGGAGAAAGGAAAAGAGAGCTTGTTCAAATAATTGACAAGAAGTTTCCAAACCAATGGAAAGAACTGGATCTTCAAATCCAAGAAGCAGAGAACACTCAATTATCTCAACCCAAAAAGGCTTTCTCTAACACAAAATATATTAAAATTTTCAAAAATTAATGACAAAGAATTCTCGAAGTAGACAGGGAAAAGAAGACGGTAACTTATAAAAGAAACCCATTAGATTATCATCAGACTGCTCAGCACAAACCTTACAAGGTAGGAGGGAGTGGAACTATATATTCAAACTACTGAAAGTAAGACATTACTAGCCAAGAATAATTTATCCAGCAAAGCTCAGTTTTAGATATGAAGGAGAAATAAAGATGTTTTTGGACATAAAAAAGCTGAAGGAATTTTCCATCGCAGATATGCATTATAGGAAATACTGAAGGAGGTCATTCTACCTAAAACAAAAAGACAATAAAAAAAAAAACACATAACTGTGTGTAAGATGACCAACAGGCAGACAAAAGCAGAAAACTGCGACCTTGATTAACAACAAGGTATTATAAGCTTAAATATTACATAATGGTTAAAGTTAAAAAAAAATTAAAAAGAGAAGACAACAGCTACTACAACTTAGAAAGGAACATACAGCATAAAGAGGGATAATGTGAGAACAACAAGAACAGAAAACTGGAGGGAGTAAAGATTTGAATCTGCAAAGGAGAATAGAGATAAGGTACATGTAGAAGGAATAGGATATCTTTCTTTTCCATAAGCTTAATAGTAACCACACACGAAATATCCAGAACTGAGATACATAACATATAACAAGAGGGAGGAAAAAAAAACATAAAACACCACCATATTAAAATAACAGACAGAAATACAAGGACAAAAAACAATGGAGATACCAAGCTATCAAAAAATAAAAGTAAACTAGCTACAGGAAAACCTCATATTCAATAATTCCCTTAAATGTAAATGGACTGAACTCACCAATAAAAAGGCACAGAGTAGCAGACTGGATCAAAAAACAAAGTTCAACCATATGCTTCCTTCAAGAGGCACATCTCAGCTGGAAGACACATATCAATTCCAAGTGAAAGAGTGGAAAATGATACTCCAAGCAAATGACATCCAGAGAATAAAAGGATGTAGCCATAATTATATCTGAAGAAATACACTTCAAGAAAAAAAAAGTAACAAGAGACAATAATAGACAGTTCATAATGATAAAGGGGAACATACATCAAGAAGACATAACACATATTAATGCTCCCAATCAGGGACCACCAAACTATTTAAAGCAACTACTAACAGAACTAAAGGGGGACCTGACAAAAACACAATTATAGTAGGGGACCTAAATACCCCTCTGTCAGATATGGATAGATCATCCAAATAGAAAAACACTAAGGAAATATCATCCGTAAATGACACATTAGACCAATTGGACATAATCAACATTTACAGAGCCTTTTATCCCAAAATATCAGACTATATATTCTTCTCTAATGCACATGGAACATTCTCAAGGATAGACCATATGTTGGGACACCAAACTAGCATCCACAAATTTAAGAATATTGAAATAATACCAAGCATATTTTTCAACCATAATGTTTTGAACATTATGGAGATCAACTGTAAAAAAAAAGCTGGAAGATCCACATATACATGGAGATTAAACAACATGCTACTGCAGAATAACTGGGTCATAAAAGAAACAAAAAGAGAGATCAAGAGATACATAGACACAAGTGAGAATGGAAATACAACATATCAAAACTTTTGGGACACAGCAAAAGCGGTGAAAAGAAGAAAGTTCATATCATTACAGGCCTATCTGAATAAACAAGAAAGATCTCAAATAAAAAAACCTAATATCACATCTTCAAAAACTAGAAAAAGAACAAATGAAGCCCAAAGTCAACAGAAAGAAGGAAATAATCAAAATGAGAGGAGAAGTAAATGAATTTGAGAACAAAAAGACAATAGAAAAATTAATGCAACAAAGAGCTGTTTCTTTTAGAAAATTAATAAAATTTAAAACCCTGGGCTAGACTCACTAAGGAAAAAAGAGAAAAGACACAAATCAGAAATTAAAAAGGAGAAATTATGATAGATACCACCGAAATACAAAGAATCATGAAAGAATACTATGAAAAATCGTATGCCACCAAATTTAATAATCTAGAAGGGACAAGGTCATAGAAATAAATATATAACCTTACTATACTGAATCATGAAGAACTGGAAAATCTAAACAGACTGATCAGCAGTATGAAAATTTAAACTGTCATCAAAAATCTCCCAAAAAGTAAAAGTCCTAGACCAGGTGACTTCACTTGTGAATTCTACCAGACATTCAAAGGAGATTTAATACCTATTCTTCTCAAACGTTTTCAAAAAATTGAAGCAGAGGCAGTGCTACCTAACGTATTTTATTAGTTCATTACCCTGATACCAAAACTTGGTAAAAGTAACACAAATAAAGAAAACTATAGACCAATATCTCTCATAAACACGGATGCAAAAATCCTAAGTAAAATACTAACAAATCAAATATAACAACACATTAAAAAGATTGTACACCATGATCAAGGGGGTTTAATCCCAGAGGCACAGAGATACTTTAACATACACAAATCAATCAATGTAATACACCACATCAACAAAATAAAGGATAAAAATCATATAATCGTATAAATAGATGCAGAAAACATGATTGACAAGATACCACATCCATTTATGATTAAAACACTTAATAAAGTGAGTATAGAAGCAAAGTATTGCAACATAGTAAAGACTATATATGACAAACTCTCAGCTAACATCATACTTAATGAAGAAAAACTAAAAACCTTCTCCCTAAGGTCAGGAACAACACAAGGCTGTTCGTTATCAATACTATTATTCAATATAGTATTGGAAGTTGTAACTAGAGCAATCAGACAAGAGAAAGAAATAAAAGGCATTTAAGTAGGGAATGAAGAAGTCAGATTGTCACTTTTTTGAGATGACATGATTCTCTACATAGAAAACCCTAAAAACTCCACTAAAAAATTCTTAGATATAAGAAACAGATATAGTAAAGTTTCAGAATACAAAATCAATATACAAAAATCCTTAACATTCCTATAGGCTAACAATGAATTTTCAGGAAAAGAAATGAAAACAAAAACAAAAACAAAACAGTTTCTTTTGCAACTGCAACAAAAAGAATAAAATACCTAGGAATAAACTTAATGAACATGTGAAGGACCTATACACTGAAAACTATAAGACCTTATTAAAAGAAATTGAAGACACAAAGAAATGGAAAGATATTTAGTGTTCATGGATTGGAAGAATCAACAGTTAAAATGACCTTATTACCTAAAGCATTATGTAAATTTAATGCAACCCCTATCAAAACCCCAATGGCATTCTTTAAAGAAATTGAACCAAAAAAAAAAATCAGATTTGTATGGAAGCACAAAAGAACCTGAATAGACAAAGCTATCCTGAGAAAAAGAATGAGGCTGGAGGTATCACTCTGCCCAACTTCAAATTATACTACGAAGCGTCGATAATAAAAATGGCATTGAATTGGCAAAGAACCAAAGAAAGAGACCAATGGAACGGAATTGAGAGTCCAAAATTAAGCCCCCACGTAAAAGGACAAATAATTTTTGACAAAAGGGCCAAAAACATGCAATGGAGAAAAGAAAGCTTCTTCAATAAATGGTGCTGGGGAAATTGGAAATAGACATGCAAAAGAATGAAACTAGGCTGCTCTCTGTCACCATATACCAAAATTAACACAAAATGGATCAAAGACCTGAATATAAGACCTAAAATAATAAATTGCATAGAAGAAAACGTAGATACTAGACTCAAAGATCTTGGATTTAGAGAGGATTTTATGAATTTGTCCTCAAAGGGAAGGAAAAGCAAAAATAAATAAATTAGACTATATCAAACTAAAAAGCTTCTGCACAGCAATAGAAATCATCAACAAGGCAAAGAAGCAAACACCTGTATGGGAGAATGTATTTGCAAACAATGCTTCTGATAAGGGCTTAATTTTCAAAATGTACAAAGAACTCATACAACTCAATAACAGGAGGAAAACAAGCAATCCAATTAAAAAAATGGGCAGAGGACTTGAACAGACACTTCTCCCAAGAAGATATACAAATGGCCAACAGACATTCAAAAAGATGCTCAACTTCACTAGCAATTAGGGAAATGTAAATCGAAACCACAATGTGATACCATCTCACACCTATTACAATGACTATCATCAACAGGACAAATAATAACGTGCTGGAGAGGTTGTAAGGAAAAGGAAACCCTTATACATTGCTGGTGGGAATGTAAATGGTACAGCTACTATGGAAAACAGTATGGCGGTTCCTTCAAAAATTAAAAATAGAATTACCATATGACACAGCAATCCCTCTTCTGGATATTTACCCAAAACTCTTAAAAACATTTATCTGCAAAGATATATGCACCCTGATATTCATAGCAGCTTGTTCATAGTGGTGAAGACATGGAAACCACCAAAGTGTCCTAGGATAGATGATTGGATAAAGAAGATATGGTACATATACCACAGCAGAATTTTACTCAGCCATAAGAAAAAATGACATACTGCCTTTTGCAGCAATGAACAAAATGGCATAGTTGATAGAGGCTTTGTTCATCCCTCTTGCGACCAAATTAAAATTGTGATAGAAACACAGGGCAAATAGCAAGCAAAGTCACCTGGGATCTAGATGAACAGAAGCACTACAACTAAAGAGGGAAATACTCAATCAACAGTAAGAGATAGGATGGGGCGAAGACATGAGGCTGCCCGGTCCTGAGTAGCTGAGTGAGACAGAGACTAAAGCAGTGGCAGCCAGCAGCTACAGACACCTCTTAAAAGGGCTGTGTCTGTGAGCAGACATTCACGGTGATAGACCTGCTTGCTCTGAGCACCAGAGTCTGGTCAGCTGCTCGGCGGGCACCAGGGACTTACAAGGGGACACAGCTGTCAGAGTGAGGGCTCTTTTGCAGGCAGAAATGCTGGCGGTATCCATTGTTCCTTTCTTGATCCCTCCCCCTCCCATTGTGTGGACACAGCTGAAACATCATCTAACTGGATAGCTGAGGTCGCTGTGCCTAAAGAATTCCCTGAAACTCCAATGCTCCCAACTCCACGGCCCCTCGTGGCCCCTCCCAAGCCACATCCTGTTGTGTCCTCCATGAGTCCAGTGCTCCTTGCTGAGCCAACAACAAGACTCACACTAGTGGCAGCTGACCTTGATTTCTGGTGTAGTTTCTTGAGGCAACTATAAGCACAGCATTTGTGGATTGCTTGCTGAATCTTAACAGGTGGCCCCAGAGGGAGACAGGCTGGTGCTTAACTTGGCCTGCAAATGAGCCCCACTCAGGATTGTGCTACTAGACACCTACTACACAAAGCCACACTAATGAGACCAAGAGACTTAAGAGCTTTGCTTAGTACATAGAAACAGACACAGAAAGGCAGCCAAAATGGGGAGATAAAGAAGCAGAAACTATATGAGAGAACAGAAGAAAGATCCAGGAATAATGGAGTCAAGCAATCTAACAGAGGCAGAGTTCAAAACAATGATTATAAAGATGTTCAATGAACTTAGGGGTAGTGTAGATGAAGTCAGTGAGAACTTTATCAAAGAGATTTTAAAAAACATAAAATTGAAATGGAAATTATAGAAGGAAACTAGTTAGAAATGAAGAATACATTATCTGAGATGAAGAGTATATTAGAGGGAATTAACTGAGTGGATAAAGAAGAGGATCAAACCACTGAAATAGAGAATGGGAGAGCTAAGGACACTCAATAAGAACAGCAAGAAAAAAGAAGCCAAGACTATAATAATAATTTAAGGAGCCTATAGGACACAATTAAATGTAAAAATATCCATGTCGTAGGGGTACCTGAAGGAAAAAAGACGTTGAAGAGCTATTTGAAGAAATAATAATGAAAACTTCCCTAACTTGGTAAAGGAAATAGGCATACAACCCCAGGAAGCTCAGAGGGTCCTAAGAAAGAGGGATCCAAAGAGGCCTACACCAAGACACATCATCATTAAAATGCCAAAGTTTAAATACAAAGAAAAAATCGTAAAAGCAGCAAGAGAAAAGTAGTTAGGAGCACCTATAAGACTGGCAGCTTATTTCTCAAAAGAAACTTTGAAGGACAGAAGATATCAGCTCAAATTATTCGACGTGATGAAAACCTAGGATCTACAACCAAGAATACTTTTTTACAGCAAAGCTATCATTTAGAGTAGAAGGACAGATAAAGAGCTTCCCAGACAAAAATAAGCTAAAGGAATTCCTCAACGACAAGCCAGTCTTACAGGAAATGTTGGAAGGACTTCTTTAAGAAGAAAAAACATATATCAAAATCAGGAATAAAGAATGGTGATAAGTACATTCCCATCAACGAGTACTCAAATGGAAAAAAAAATTATGTTCTCCAACCAAAAGTTAAAGTGTCTGAATGGATAAGAGAACAAGACCCCTACATATGCTGCCTACAAGAGACTCACTTCAGATTAAAAGACACACACAGACTAAAAGAAAGTGGATGGAAAAAGATATTGCCTTGATGGACCTAGAGGGTATTGCACTGAATGAAATAAGTCAGATAAAGACAAATATCACATGATTTCACGTATATGTGGAATCTAAAGAACAAAATCAATGACACCACCAACAAAAACGGAAACAACTTCATAGATATAGAGAATATTTTGAGGGCTACCAGATGGGAGTGGGGTAGAGGGACAGTGAAAAATGGCAATAATCATGCTAAGCAAAATAAGTCAGACAGAAACAGTTGAGATCTAGGTGATTTCACTCGTATGTAGGATATAAAACTAAAAGGAACAAACAAACACGGCAAACAGAGACTCATGGACACGAACAGTGGATTGCAGTTACCAGAAGGATAGTGGTGAATGGGGTGGTAGATAGGTGTAAGGGGGGGTCAAATATTTGGTGAGAGAAGGAAATTTATCTTTGGGTGGTGAACACGCAATGCAATATAGCTGTCATGTATTATTGAATTGTACACTTGAAACCTATTTGATTCTATTAACCAATGTCTACTGAAAATTTTTAATTAAAAAATAAAAAGAATATTATTGTAACTTTAAAGTATAAAAGGTAAGAAGTAATATTGCACAGTAAATAGATTACGTTTTTAATTTTCAAAGTTACTTCCTGCCTTTGTTTTATGTGGACAGGATAAAGACAACCTGGCAGTAGTTAGGGACATGGGCTTTGAAGCCAAACATATTCAAAGTTTCAAATTCTGGTTTTGTCCCTTATCAGCTGTGTGATCTTAGACAGTTTAACTTCTGAAAACTATGTTTTATTATCTGTAAAATCAAAATAATAATACCTCTAATGCCGGATGTGAAAATGATAAGACTATTGGGAATTAAATACACACACTTATTGTAGGTTGCCTGTGTGGGCATGTGTGTGGAACTCTGTTATACTTAACTGTTTGATTCCTCTTTCCATCAGGCTACTAACCACATTTAATGTTGTGTTTTTGTGGCCCTCAGTGAAATGCATGGGAAAAATATCTAAAGTGAATATAGCAGCTAAGAGAAAGAGCTGCTGACAGGTACAGAGAGCCATAGGTACAGAACATTTGCCTCATTTACCTTTAATCAGCTGAGCTAAAGAAGCAGCAATTTTCTTTTTAAAAACTTTTAAGAAAAAATTTAGCAAAAAGACAAATTCCTCATAAAAGTCCTTATTAAATACGTAATAACTGTTTACTCGTACATTTTGTGCAATTAGTTATAAATGAAATAAATGCGAAGGCATGAAGAGACACAAAGAGAGGAGGGAAGTCTTATGATGGAGGTCTCGTTAAATAAATTAGGGTATATCTATGCAGTAAAAGATTATGCAGCATTAACCATAATGCTTTAGAAGACTAATGACATGAGACGTTTTTCATGATATGTTAAGTGGAAAAAGCTGATCACAAAACAGTATCTATGTAATGATCATAATTTCTTAGAAAACATAATTATATGTGTTTTAAATCAACCAGAAGAATGTCCACTGAATTATTTACGATGGTTATCTCTGGGTGATGAGTGTATGAAACCTATATTACTTTTGTAAATTTAAAATGTTATTTTCAGGGAATGGAGGAAAAATGTACTCTGCAAGGATGGTATATTCACATCCTAGTATTTGGGGCTCATAGATAATAATCTCTGATTTTCAGTGTTTCACACTTTTGTCTTAATTTTCCCTTTTACCTGGCACAAGAAATTAAGAAATGTTATTAAATAATGATATTTCAATGTACAAAGAAGGAAAAAAAATGTTTTTTAAGCTACTTTGCTCAAACCTTCCTATTTTACATTGCTTTAGAATGATAGGAAAAAAATAATAAATTTCAGCTCAAAATCTTATGTGCAAATTGGTAAGCATATTTGTTTGTTTCTAAATAATTTTTTTTGAAAATTTTCAGTTAAATTTCCATTTTTACCAACACCTACTTGCTCTTTAGTACCAAATGTAATGTACAGGTCTTTGCCATGTTGTAAAAATTATGGTGAGATGTGAAGACAAGTAGAAGAAAAACAACTTAATGTAACAGTGTAGATTTTAGATTCGAAATGATTCTTGGCCTACTCAGTACTGAACTCTACTAAGCTTTTGCAAGAAGATAAAAGTTGTTACCAAGGAGCAGTTTCCCACAATCCACTTAGGACTTGGTAATAAGCAAGTGTAAACTCTTTAATATTAACTATCATACATTATTTTCCTTTGGTGCTGCACTGGAAACAGAAGGCAGCATAAGACATAAGATAACAAGGTTATGGATAAAAGTTGTTTTGGGAGTCAACTTATTATCGATTCTGGAACCTAGATTCTTTTCTGCTTCTGTTGCTCATGACAAATGTGTATTTCCTCCAGGGTCATTCAGCTATAACAGTAGCTTATAAACAAACAGTATGAAGCTCAAATGTTTCAGTCCCTCATCCAGTCAATGAGCACTTCCTGAGAAAGGCACAGTACTGGCATTTTAGAGGTTACACAGGAGAATACAATATGAACTCACTCTCATGAAGTTTGTTCTGGTAGAAGACATAAGACATACACAAATAAAACTTATTTTATGAGGTTCGAAATGAGAAGTCCTGTGAGAAAGCAACAAACAAGGCTATATATAGTTGAGGAAAGCTTGGAGGATTTGTGGAGAAGTTGCATTTCAGTTATGACCTAAAGTATAGGGAGCATTTTGACACAAGTAGATGGATGCAATGAACCTATGTAATAATAAGCTCTTTAAAGAGTTTCTGGTATATAATCAGTGTTATTTATATTTGTTAGGGTAAAGGCTTAGTCGCTGTAACAAAATGATCCAACAAAGAAAATTATTGCACTCTCATGTCACAGCCCAAGGTGTATGAGCATATACTTTTGCTGCACACAGTCATGCAGGGACCCAGACTGACCTCTTCATATTATTTCATCATCCTCTAAAGCTACTGTTATCATATGGATGGTTAAAACGGCTCCTACCACATCCTAATTCCAGCAGGTAAGAAAGGGATTGAGTAGAGGAATGCACTTGCAATGTTTTAAGGCTTCCACTGGTGAGCAGAGAGTCACCTACCTGAACTGGGCCTGGTAAATGTGGTCTCTGTTTGTGTAGTCATGTATTTTCTATAACTTTGCTACTAAGGAAGAAAAGAGAAAACCGATTTGGATGGATAGCTAGTACTGTCTGCCACAGCTATTATTAATATTGCTGAGTGCCTTATTATCACCATGTCATAAATGTACCCTATTAATCCAAGATGGCTAGTCCATCTCTCAAAGCAGTGAATTTTCTACTATACAAGTGGCTTAAGCCCAAGATATTCTTGTCACTATTACTGTGGAATAGAAACCAAACCAGCCCTAAGGCCTAGCTCAAGCTATCACTGAGTAAACTTCCTTAACTGATTAAGCTCAGATCTTTGCCCTTAAGTATCCCAGGATGTGAAGAAATGCATTATAAATGAGTGAATTACAAAAATAGTGTATCCGACAGCACTGAATTCTCTGCTCTTCTGATGAATACATTTCACAATAGAATGGCAAGGGAAGATTGGTTGAGTTATTTTATTATATAATAAATTCTTTTCTTTCACCTTTTAAAAATAATTTACTGAAAAAACATCTTCAGCAGATTCATGTTGAAATTGTAAATAATGGTTCTCCTTTTGTGAAATATTTTATAGCAAATTAAATGGTTAATAATCAATGCCATGAGAAGCTTATAGCTTTCATAATATGTACTTTTCTAATTGTTCTAGTTATTCATAGTCATTTTAGATAAGAAACGGCACACCATATTATCCAACCTTGGGAGTTATACTAACTGGGGATTTTGAATACTATGCAGAAATGTCTGTTTTTAAGAAACTTTTCATTCTGTATCCTGTTGAGATAGTGATTTATTTGTGACTCAGAAATGGAAGGAGAAGCCAAATATCTATAGTGATGACTTGTATTCTAGATTTTTAATTGCAATGCTAAATCGGTCTTGGAGACAGTCAGCTGATTTATAAGATATAAATAAGGGAAGTATTTAATATTTAGTAAGTCATTGGTAAATCTGTTTTATCTTAATGTGCTGAAAAATTTGAAAATTAGGAGGTAAGAGCATATTTATGAAATTTATAAATTGGTTATTCTGTCCCAGATATTGTTCTAGATGTTGTGGAGGGTTATATAAAGAAGAGTGACTCCAGCCTTTGATTGATCTTTGCCTTTATTGAATAGGAAAAAACATACTCAAAAGGGGAAGCAATACTGACAAGTCAATATGTTAACTATAAGTTACATCAGAAGACAAGAACTGACCTATAAGGCAGAAGATATGACTTTCAGGATATCCACTACCTGGATATGTGACCCTGAGCAGGCTTCTCCTTCTCTTTTAGGCCTTAGTTTTCTCACCTGCAATATTAAGAGTTGTATTAAAGGAACAGTGATCCCTAAAAGATTATGTGATTATTTGAATTATGTAAATAAATACATAATGTAAATTACCTATTTATATTAAAAGAGTGCAGAGCACCAAGGAAAATATATAAGTGTGAGAAGTTCACATTCCCACTAACAATATAATTTAGTGGACAAAGATTATCTAAGATTTTTCAAGTGATTGCTTTCAGTGACCTTTAAGGACTCTCCTAATTCTGGGACTTCATGATTATTGGTAGATGAAAAGTGAGATCTCTCTTATTCTTTCTAAAACCCTTAGACAATATAAAGTTGATGCTATTTTCATGTCTGTATCTCTACTCAACAGATGAATTGGAGAGAACCCAAATGGAATGAATAAAAAATGAATGTGTGTATTTGAGGTGTGTGGGGGTGGGGGGCAGGAGACCTTTGACTTTGGGTAAAATTTTTAAAAACTATAATTTACATAATCAGTATAAGGGAAGACATGCAATTAATATACGACTTCCTGAAAAATGTAAGTAAAAGCCATGCAGAAAGAGAAATGAGTCTTCCGATATAGTGAAGAATTGGAATGAAAATGATGAGCTGCATCATTTTCACAGAGAAGTGAAATCAGAACAAAACACTAGAAGAAAAAATGACTGATATGTGAGACAAGAATGGGGCTGGAATATTTTAAATTCATTGCCCAATATCATTCAGATTGATTTAAAAATTTAGAGCTTGAGAATTTCATGGTGCTTGTGCATGAAAGTGGGCTGTTAGCAATAATTAAATAAGAGGAAGAAGTTTCTTAAAATCATATAGGCCAGAAACATTTTCCCTTGCTCTCTCAGGTATTATGTTCTCTTTTCTGTTGCCCAAAGAAGAGCCTATATTGGTAAAGTTTCGGTTATACCACTCTAAAATAAAGAAAGAATTAAAGCTTAAGACTCTAGGTGTCAAACCATTGAGACCACATGATCTAATGCCAATTCTAGATTCTGGTCTACATTGTGCCA
Organism: Pteropus vampyrus; assembly: GCF_000151845.1. Lineage (NCBI taxonomy): Eukaryota > Metazoa > Chordata > Mammalia > Chiroptera > Pteropodidae > Pteropus > Pteropus vampyrus. The sequence continues at coordinate 670,441 of NW_011889116.1, forward strand.
ATGACATCAATGACATGTCAATGACTTTAGCCAAGTCACTCAATCTAGCTGTATAAGTTTTCTCATATAACCAATGGGATCTACCACCTAATAGAATTGAATAGTATAAGAATTAAATAGGGCAAAAATCACTTTGAGATTTTTAAGGTGCTATAAAAACTGACCAATTTCCTTATACCTTCTTCTTTGCTTTTGGGTTTTATTTTATTTTATTTACTTTATTTTATTACATTTTAAGTGACCTGGTTTATAAGACTATGCAATAAAAATTATTTTTAAATTTAAGATTTGTGGAAGCACATGGAATTTTGAAATTTAGAAGAGCTTCTCAAATTATTTTTATGCAAGTTTATTTTTTTGCTGTTAATTAAATAAGAATAATCTATAGCCCTCCTCCAAAAAAAAAATGATCCATAACCTGATTAATCTAAAAGCAGGCACTTAAATTTTTGGTTGGATTGTTTAAAATTTGTTGGATTATTTTAAATACACAATCTTCCCAGAATCATATCATCATTATCTTATCATGTCCAAAACTGTCCTGGGGTGCCTACACTTGCAATAAACTCACTCTGGTGTTACTGTATTTACTCTTACACAAATTATTTAGTTCTTTAATGTTTAAAGTATTCTTAAACAACCCAACAGCTTTCTGCTGTGCACTGACCTGAGCCAATTGGATCATGAAGAACTCCTGGGTTAGTTTTATAAATAACAGTAGCCTCTGAAGAAGTCTTGAGATTATTGAGAGTTACTTTCTTCAAAACCTCACATCAGGTTATAATAAAAGCAAATCTCAAACTAAATCCTGCTATATACACATTTGTTATTTAAACATTTATTAGCAATTCAACATATAAAACAGTTCATTCAACCTGTTCTGTAAGCTTAAGGAAATCCCAGTTCATTATCCTTTTAGGTACTCTAGAGATTCAGAGACAACTTTTCTAAGAGAGATCTAAAAGAATTTATGTGCGAATCCTGTTCTATAATAAGTACCCCTAATAGTGATAGGACATATGTAACCACGGTATTAAGTTCCGAGATGGTGTATCCTTGGTTGTTGGTTGGTTGAAAAATGATGATGATGATGATGATGATGATGATGATAAAAAAATAATAAAAATAGCAACCACATAAACACATCACATTTATATCCCCAAAAGTTAAATTTCATGAGGGCAGGAACTTTGATTTATCACTCTTATCTCCAGCACCTAGAATTGTGCACTTAGTAAATTTTTTTTGCATGAACCAGTGAACAATGGTAACAACAAACAATTTGCATAACTGATTGGTCAGGCACTGTTCTAAGCTCTTTACATTTATTATCACATTTATTTACCTATAAGCGTATGAGAAAGGTAAGATAAATAAAACTTTTACTAATACAAATGTTCAGGAAATTAAGTATATTAAATAATTGAATTTTCTGATTAACAGAACGTTACACTTCAATTCATTTTTAATTTAACCCTTTCAATTACAAAAAGAAATAGTGACTTTCCTGCCTCATTAAATAGAATCAAGAGGACATTCTTGAATTTTTAGTTAGTTGATTCAACATTTTCTCAAAGGCAGAATCATAAAATCATAAATGGAGATGTTATAATACATTAAATGTATAATAATCTCATTCTCTGGAAGTTGTTTTTCTTCACTTTCCCACCTCACCCTGCAGCTGAAAATCTGCTTATGATCTTGACTCCCTAAACACTTATGGTGTCTCTTGGTATCCAAAGGGAATTGGTTCCAGGATCCCTCATGGATATCAAAATCTCTGGATGCTCAGGTCTGCTATATAAAATGTCTTAGATCAATGCATATAGTCAGATTCCCACCTACAGACCAAAAACAGTACAAGTATTGACAAAAATCCAGGTATAAGTGGACCTATACAGTTCAAACCTGGGTTGTTCAAGGATCAACTACAATCTATTTTCCCCTGCCAGTTCTGTCATTCCCTCTTACATATTTCATGGAAAAGCAGTACAATATAGTGGGGGAAAACACAGGTTTTAGAGTGCAAAAAGTACATTAGAATGCTAGTTCTGTCATTTTCACTGCTGTGTAATTTAACCAAGTTTCTTAACATCTCAGAGCATTAATTTCCTCTGGTATGAAATGGAGAAAATTCCAGTACATATATATGGTTTGTTGAGAAGATTGAGTGAGGTAGCATATGTAAAATTCTCATAGCTGCTTCTGTGAGAATCTCATAAGATCTGAAGGCAACTTAAAAAAATACAACTTGCTTTAGAAACACATGAAGCATGATGCACAGGTAAGAGAATATTCTTTGAAAATTGGCAAATTTTATATGGAATGCATACAAATAATTGATTAGAAAATTACTTTGCTCTGTTTATAACAAATGACAATACTAAAATACTAATCTAAAATAAGTAAGGTAATTTTAAAAGTTTTACAGAAAATGGTTCATTTTATAAGTTTATAGATACTGTATAGTAATTCTGAAACTTTTAATTATTTATGATTCTGAGTGCAGTGGCTAGGGTACATCCCATTGCTATTTAAATTGTGAATTTGTTAAGTATATTCAGACTTCAAGTAAGGTAGCAAAGGGCATAAAATATTTGAGAGAAACCAAAGTTTTTTCCAACACTTTATAAGGACTCATTTACATATAAATAACTGACATGCAAATTGCGAATCATTCTACATTTTCAAAAGCAGGTGATTAGGGATTTTTTTAGCTTTTATTGAACTATTGTATATACATTAAATATATACATTAAATATGGTATGTTAAATATGTTGTGTGTGTACATATACAAATGTATCCATGCATACACATGTATACATTTACATGCATATATTAAGCAACTATTATTTTAATGAACTATAATTCTTATGAGTTTTTTGCAAATTGGTCTGAAAGAAAAAGTTTTTTTTTTGTATTTTATCAACACCTACTTTATCATCTCCTTTCTTTCCACTGATGCTGATATAATTACCATTTTATGCCTAATGACTTATTTTGTCTTTATGACAGCTGTATGATTTTTATCTTTATAGTCATCTCTTGATATATTCACAGATAAAATAATTTCCAAAAAATTCAGAAACAAAAACTTATTCTGTTTATTTTCAAATGTCAGACCCAATTCTTTATCATTAATACAGTTTTACAGTATTTCAAAATATTTTTACTTATTTTCAAATATATTTAACCTTAAGTAAACCAATTGTCTTTAAAATTGTTTAAAATTTGAAAGAAATACCATTTTTCATACAGAAGAATCTTTTATTTATTTTACTTTGTGGAGGCTAAAAATTAATACTTTCCTTCTACCTTCTAAGTTGTTCTAGCTGGGCTATAATCAAATTAACAGAGACATTAACAGGAGAAAATCAAATTTTAATAAGTTCACGCTGGGAATTCACATAAGCATGACAGTTCCAAAGACGATGAGGCAAAATTGGGTATACATGACATTTTTGGACAAAGGAGAAGGGTAAGGGTGTTAGATTTCAAAAGGGAGAATGTGTGATTTGCAGGTAGTTGAGGAAAAGCTGAACACACATGCCAGACAAATTCTTACTAGACAACTCAAAAATAATGGGACACAGGTATCTAGTTTACAGGCCCCTGTCTGAAGCCCTCTAATTTACCATATTTAATTCAAATTAGGCTAAGGAGAACTTCCTAAGATTTCCTTCCTGAAGCAGGTTTTTTTGTTTTTTGTTTTTTGTTTTTGTCAGAATCTCTCAGGCAGGAAAGGAGGGAGGGTCAAAGCTTCTTTCTGAGTCTTATGTTTCTTAATAAACAACTTAAAATCAATATCCCATAAAAGCAGCCTCAAGGTGGCAAAACTTTGGTTCCCTTAATCTGCAAGTGGACTATAGCATAGATTTTGGTGGAGGATAAGTAGAGAGCAGATTTTTTAATTTTATCCGTGTGGGCTCCTTGGAGTATATAAATAAACATTTCTTAAACTCTGGTCTGACTCTGAAAAACTGAAAGTATTGTCGTAGTAGCCTGACAGTCATCTACAGTCATGCATAGCCTCTTGAACTCTTCATTAGAAAATAATAAGAAAACAGTCATAAATATATTCAATTGATTATGCATTACGATTGATGCTTGCTTTCCCTTTCAGTACTGGTTAGACCTACTCTAGAGTTTTAATCAATAGTTAACATACTTGCTGATGGAAACATTAGAAATGTTAGATATATACTATCAAGACAGAAATGACATCTTTGCTTGATTTAGTGAAAATGTTAAGTCCTGTTAAGTCTTGGTTACTACAATACTAGCATTAGAGGTTAATTTCAGTGTCCACTTATAGCCATAGGATTCAGTTAAATAAGACTGGTCAGGAACTGGAATCATTTCTGGCTATCAATATCAATCATATCCTGCCTATCCTCCATCCTTTGTCACATCTTTCTTCTTTGGCCCCACTGTGTCAATCAAGGTCTAACCTGGAAAAGAGTAATAGAAATTAAAATAGAGAGACTTAATATTGGAACTTGGTTACACGGCTCATGGAGGAGGTAAAAAGCTGAATATGGAACATCGAGGTCACCCAACTGTAAGCAACAGCAGGAAGCCACCACTGCCTTTAGGGTGAAAAGACAAGGGAAGAGTCAGCTGACATGGAAACCTAGGAATGGAGAACAGGGAAAAAGAGCAGTGGAGGAGAAGCTTGAATAATCTGAGGGCAAACGGATTGGAAACCAAGCACAGATGCGGTGGGCTTTTGGAAGGAAAGTGAGATAACAAAAGGATGAAAGTGAATATGAAGCTCTGCAAAAATAAATAAGCCATTTTAACAATAGTAATAACAATACAGTGATAATGGTGGTGATACATTGTTCCAAGCACATTAGGTGTTTTGTTTATTTTATCCAAACATAGCCTGAAAAGTTAGGCACTATTATTATCATCTCCATTTTATAGATGAGACTAGAGTACAGAAAAGTTACTTAGCTTGCCCAAGATCACATCGCAAGATTCAAACCTAGGCAGTCTGACTCCAGCAATGGAGCTCTTAACCTCTAACCTACAACTACCTTGCAAAGACAAACTGCTGTTTCTGTCTTGGCCATTCCATTCTCCAGCCATCTATTTAAACCATTGTCCAGGTTCTAAGTTCATTTGATGGCACTGTAGTAATTCAGGTAAGGAATAACAAAACCTGTTGCATGCAGTGCAGCTCTTATTAAAATACTTCCTTAAAAAAAAAAAAAGACTGGATTTTAAGATTCATAGCTAGAAAGGTAGAATAGCATAGCAACTAACTGTAGAGGCTTTTGAATTGGAAAGATCTGGTTCTTAGTCACTACTTCCCGTGTGACATTGAGGAAATAACTTAAGCTCTCTTAAGTTTCCTCAGTTGTAAAGTGAGTATAGTAATAATAGAAACCTTGTTTTATTTCAGAGAAGTGAGATAATGCAGTGAAGCATACAATGCCTAACCAAAAAAATAAAACACTTCCTTTTATTTTTAATTCAATTTATTGAGGTAACATTGATTACTAAAATTATATAAGTTTCTGGTTTACAATTCTATAATACATAATCTGTATATTGCATTATGTGCTTCCCACCCAAAGTCTAAGCTCCTTCCATAAGCATGTCTTTGACCTCCTTTATCCTCTTCTTACACATGCATATAGTAGAAATTGTAATGGTATTTTTTGAACCATATGCTTGTTTTGTATGTCAAAAAGTTCAGTATTGGGAAAGAGGGATGTAGGGTTGGGAGAAAGAGGTGAGGGGTTAAAGAAGTACAAATTAGTAGTTGATAGATGGTCACAGGGATGGGGAGCACGGCTTAGAGAATGCACTTAACAGTAATGTAATGGCAATGTATAGAGCCGAAGGAAAAATAAAGTAATTGGGAGGATCATATCATGAACTACATAAATGTCTAACCAATGTACTATATACTCGAAACTAATAATAAAATTTAAAAGTTTACTATTGGCAAGTTTTATAGTTCAAACTAATGCAGAGGGTATCCATCTCTCTCCCACCCACCCGACCCCCACCAGATTCTCTGCAATCAGTCACTCCTACCAGGTTCTTAGGTATCTTTCCAGGGATATTATGTAAATATACAATTATATATGCAGCTATAGTCCCTCTTTTGGCCCAACTAGAAGCACACTATACTCACTGTACCACATTTTCTGTTTTGTCACTTAACAAAATAACTAAAAGATCATTACTTTAACCAGCTACTGAGTTTCCAATTGCACAATTGTACTATAATGTATTTACCAATATTACTTTAGTTAGTTTCATTTAAGTTAGTGTCATTCATTTACTATTACAGAAACAAACATTAGTTGACATTTTAATGTGTGTCATTTTATGCATGTAAATTACTAGAAGCAGGCCATTTGTTCTAAAGTATCTATGTATATTTAATTTTGATAAATATTGGCAGTATTTGCCAAATATTGTCAAATTGCCATCAATAGAAGTTGGACCCATTTTAATTCTCATCAGCAATGTATGAGAGTGCCTGTTTCCTTAAACACTTGCAAACACAGGGTGTTATCAAACTTCTTGAATTCTGCCAATCTGACAGACAAAAAAAAAGTATTACTGTATTTTCATTTAGTATGTCTCTTATTATGAAAGAGGTGACACTTTTCATATAATCAAGAGTCATTAATATTTCATTTTCTATAAACTATTCATATTGTTTACCATATTAGATTGTTGGTCTTTTCTAATTGATTTGTAGATACTCTGTATATTAAGGAAATTAATCGTTTATTTGGGATTTGATTTGCAAATACTTTTTCCAGATTTTTTTTATCTTTTTAATGTTATGTGTGTGATTTGTTTTTAAAAATGTTTTATATACTTAAAAAATATCCTTATTAGCAAAAAGCAAACTATACTTAGTAAACAAGAAATCTGAAGGAAAAAGTTATGTTATTAAGGGTTTCAAAATTGTGTGGCTAATTTATGTAATAGAAAAGGCTCTTGTATTTTGTTTCATTTTAATCAAAACTATTTACTTATATCATTTATTTCAAAATTTCTATGCTGGATTTTTAATTCCTAAAATAATTTTATATAAATATTCATTGCATGTTTGGGAAACCGTCATATGATATATATAAAAACATTTTTTCTTGTTACCATGGTATATCCATAGAAAAGTAAAAACAGAATAAGAAGGAATAAGAAAATCCTTTAGCATTCTGTTGTTGTGATCCTTATTTCTGATTCGTGGAAACAAATTGAAAGCCATTTCCTTAAATCTTTATAAAATGTTATCAAATTTTATGATACTGATGCTATTACTAACCCAAATGAAGTCATGACATTAGTTAGGTAGATATTAGAGTTGGGTGTATTTATAGGAAAGTAAAATAAACTTTAATATTTAGCACTGATTGAGATCACCAGTTTATTTTCATTTTGGCCAAACATGAATATTTTAAAAAATTATTGATGATACATTAAGGGCTGCTTTTAATTTTTGAAATACTATTTTGAGTACTCATTATTACATACTAAGCCTATTTAATAACTGTTAACAAGTGATTTAAATGTTCATTAGTTATAGCACAAATAATTCATTTGTATTTCAAAGCATTTTCTTAGTTAATTTTCAAGAAAATTTGAAGGAAGTTTTCAAGTTAAATTTTAGTCTGGTTAATGCTCATGATGTCACAAATATCTCCCATAATCATTCATTTCTTTATTCATTCATTATGTTAATCAACATGATTTTATCTAGCTCTTAATATGAAGGCACTGTGCTAAGGGCTAGAGATTCAGCTCCATTGAGAAACTTGTGCTTTGGCTCATTTAGTGAAGTTGCCTTTTTAGCATCACTCCACTTCCACTATATAATACTGACTCCTTTCCTCTCTACCTCTTTTTACCCTACCAGCCCCTGAAAAACTAGTGTCACATTTCACCATGTAACTCAATTGATTTGAATTTATACCTCATCAAGTCCAAACTCTTCTTTCAGGTTTTGAGGATTAGAAATACAGTAGGCCCACCTTATCTGCAGATGTTATGTTTCAAGATCCCTAGTGCATGCCTGAAACCATGGGTAGTACCAACCTCTATATATACTATGTTTTTTTTCCTATGTATACATACATACCTATGATAGAGCTTAATTTATAAATTAGATAGTAAGAGATTAACAGTAACTAATAATAAGATAGGAGTTATAACAATATACTGTAATAAAGGTTATGTGAATGGCTTTGGGGCAATTATTAAGTACCATAAGGGTTAGTTGAACACAAGCACTGCAGTATCACAATAGTCTATCTGATACCCATATGACTGAGAGCATACACAGCATGAATATGCTGTACAAAGAGATGATTCATGTCCTAGGCGGAGATAGAGCAAGATGACATGAGATTTCATTACACTTCTCAGAAGGGGGCACAATTTAAAATTTATGAATTGTTGATTTCTGGAACTTTCCATTTAATATTTTCACTGTTGACCATGGGTAACTGAAACTGCAGAAAGCAAAACCATGAGCAAATACAGGGGGACTACTATATCATCTGTCATTTCCATTTGTGTCTATTTGATTTTATTTTCTATGACCCCTCAACATATTTGCTCTTGCAATAATTTCGTCAGCGATGCACACTTCAAAATCACACTTCCCATCACTCGTGTTCTCACCTTATATGTTTCCTCCACCCTTCCAGACTATCATTCAGCTGAGTGAGAAATGCACATAATGTCATATCTGGATTCTTGTTCCAGCTCTTACTAGCTCTTAATAACTGTGTGACTTTGAGCAAGTTAAATGAGATAAAGCAGCAGCGTATTTCCTGACACATAGAAGACACTATATTGTTTTCTCCTCACCCTCAGTTCATATGGTTTTCTGTGAAGAACTTCCCTAAATACATGCTTTCTCTGAACTAATCTCTCTCTCCTCTCAACTGCAAATACTCCTTATTTCACACAAACCAATACTGTCTTACAAAAATATTGTTTGTAATTTTCTCTCCCTAACTAGATTATAAACATCTTTAAGTGAAACTTTCCTCCTTGTGCATCCATTACTCTACTTACCAAAGCACCTGTTATAATACTGAGAATACCGGGCATTCAATAAATATTTGCTGGTTGTTTTGTTTATATGTAAAAATAGAATTGCAGTGTCAGTCTTTCTTCTGTTGGTAAAATATACTTCTAGAAACATATAATTTGAAGGTCTGGAATTTTTTTTTTTTTTGAATCTCATTGCGGTCCCTGCTAATATCTATTGGCTTAAAGATGATTGGGTAAAATAAATTTAGCAATAGACATTATATGACTGGCAAAATCTTTGTTATTAGAAGTCACTTTTTTTGGCAGCAAGAATTCCTCTTTTTCTGTCTTATTTTTTTATTTAAAATTATTGGGGTGACATGAATTAATAAAATCATATCGGTTTCAAGCATACGATTCAATATTATGTCATATTTATATTGCATTGTGTGTTCACCATCCATAGTTAAATTTCCTTTTGTCACCAAATATTTGACCCCCTTTGCACCTATCTAACACCCCCTCCCCCTTACCTTTGATAACCACTAATTCACTGTCTATGTCTATGAGTCTCTGTTTGTTTGTCGTGTTTGTTTATTGTTCTCAGCTTTATATCCCACATATGAGTGAAATCAAATGGTTCTCAAATTTTTCTGTCTGCCTTACTTCACTTAGCATGATCATCTCAAGATCCATCCATGTTGTCATAAATGGCAGTATTTCATCTTTTCTTATGGTGAGTAATATTCCATTGTATATATGTACCACTTCTTAATCCAATCATCTATCAAACACTTTGTTTGATTTACATGTCTTAACCACCGTGAATGATGCTGCTATGAATATCTGGGTGCATATATCTTTGTGGATAAAGGTTTTCAAGTTTTGGGGGTAACTACCCAGGAGAGGGATTGCTGAATCACATGATAATTCTATTCTTAGTTTTTTGAAGAAACTCTATACAGTTTTACATAGAGGGAATCAGCTGACAGTCTTATGGGTCTTCCCCTTTAGGTGACTTACTGCTTTTCTTTTGCTGCTTTTAAGATTATCTCTTTATATTTAACCTTTGGCATTTTAATTATGATGTGTCTTGGTGTGGGCCTCTTTGGGTTCCTGGATTTTGGGACTCTCTGAGCTTCTTGGGGTTGTATGTCTCTTTCCTTCACCAAGTTAGGGACATTTTCCATCACTATTTTTTTTTAATAGTTTTTCAAATTCTTGGTCTCCCTGTTCTCCTTCAGGTACTCCTATGACATGAATGTTTTTACATTTAAATTTTTCCCATAGACTCCTTAAATTATTATTATGTTCTTGGCTTTTTTCTTGCTTTTATGATTGGGTGACTTTGTCTTCCCCATCCTTTATATCAGTGGTTCGATTCTCTTCTTCGTCAACTCTGTTGATTCCCTCTAATATACTCTTCATCTCAGCTAATGTGTTCTTCATTTCTGACTGGTTCCTTTTTATAATTTCCATCTCCAATTTTATGTTTTTTATCTCTTTGTTAAAGTTCTCACTGAATTCATCTACACTTCTCCTAAGTTCATTGAGCGTCTTTATAACCAGTGTTTTGAACTCTTGTATCTGTTAGATTATTAGACTTCATTTTTCCTGGATCTCTGTTCTGTTCTTTCATATGGTTTCTGCTTCTTTGTCTTACCATTTTGGCTGTCTTTCTGTGTCTGTTTTTATGTACTAAGCAAAGCTTCTGAGTCTCTTGGTCTCATTAACGTGGCTTTGTACATGTAGTAGGTGTCCAGTAGCACAGTCCTGTGATGGGTTCAGCTGCCAGCCAGGTTTAGCCCCAGCCTGTGTCCCTCCAGGGCCACCTGTTAAGATTCAGCAAGCAATCCACAGATGTTGTGCTCATATTTGCCTCAAAAGGCACGCCAGAAACCAAGGTTAGCTGTCACCAGTGCGAGACTTGGTGCTGCTCAGCAAGTGGCACAGTACTCCCTGAGGACACAACTGGATGTGGCTTGGGTGGGGCTGTGAGTTGGGGGAGGCGAAGTTTCAGGAAATTCTCTGGGCAGAGTGACCTCTGTTATCCAGTTTGATTACTTCTCAGCAATGGTGGCACTGTGTCCACACACTGGGGGTTGGGAGAAGGTATGAAAAATGGATACCATCAGCACTCTCGCACAGAAGAAAGCCTTGCCTCCGACCCTCGCTCATACAACTCAGTGACCCCTTGTAAGTCCCGGTTGCCCCCCATGCAGCCGACCTGGCGTTGGTGCTCAGAGCAAACAGGTCCATCACCATGGAAGTCTAGTTGCCGACAAGGCCCCTTTAAGAGGTGTCTGCAGCTTCTGTCTGCAACTACCGTAGCCTCTGTCCCACTCAGCCGCTCAGGACCAGGCAGCCTCATTTCCTCGGCCTCTCCTACCTCCAACCGTTGCAGGATGATTTCTTATTTCTCTACCTAGTTGCAGGACTTCTGTTTATCTAGACCCTAGTAGAGTCTGCTTGCTATTTGCTTCAGTTTTCTGTCACAACTTTGACGTGATTGCAAGAGGAGATGAACAAAGCCACTATCATCTATGCCATTTTGCCTGGTCTCTCAATACTTCTCATTTCTTTTTAGGATTGTAGGGGGAAATGGAATCAAAACTGCAGTGATTAAAAATATCATAAGATAGAGGAACCAGGAAATTAACATATTTAATTATATATTTTGAATGATTTCAAAAGAATATCAGTTTTTTTCAAGGGATTAAGGCAGGAACTAGGCCCTTATTTTAGGAGGCCCCTTGGGCCTCTATTTAGCCAGTATCTGGTACGTTATTTGACAGAAATAATTTACTGATTGTGATTAATTACCAAGTGTAGGAAAAAAGGTCCTTTTGAATCATAAAGCTTTTAAACATGAAAAATATTTTGCATTTGTTTGAAAATAGTGAAACGTGTGAACTAATTTCATATTGTCCTACCAATTATAAATGTGTTATTTCTGGCAAGAAGGTCCCTTTAAAATTGCATATGCTTAGTACTTTGCCAGTGAGGTGAGAGAAAAACATTGTCAGCCTCTTTATACCCAGCTGGGGCCAGGTGTTGTTCATTAACATGTAAATAGTGCAATTACTGCCAATTGAGGTTTTTAAAACATTAAAGTCTATGGGAACAGTTATATCACCTAGGAAATATATATATATATATATATATCTTAGTGCTTTAGGTTCCCACAAGGCATATAATATAACTTGTACTCTTAATTACTTAGTGTGTCAAGTAGCTATTCCTTTGCAGACTGTCACAAATGTGTTTAGAATGGAAAGTAAAGTACTTTGGCTGGGTCAATGATCATAGCCAAATATTGAGATTTTATTATGAGTTGTATCGATTGTCAGATTATAGTGATTCGTCCTTCAGAAATATTTTTTTTTATTTCCTACTGTGCATAAGAAACTGTAAGGTGCAAAGTATTCAGCTATAAACAAAGCAGACATGGTCTCTGCTCCAGGGAGCTCATGGTCTAGTTGGACTTCACAAATAAATATAGAAATAGACCAATAATGTTACAAGCATTTGTGTAAAACAAGAGGGTGCCATAGAAAATATGATGGAATGGGGCAGACACAATTCGGGTACAGTTAGGACGCGATCTATGAATAAGCAACATTTTAGCTGAAACCCAAAGGATGAGCAGGTGATACCCTAGTGAAGAGATTGTGGAAGAGCAGACCAGCAAGAGAGAATCCTGCTTAGGAAGGCCTTGAAGCTGCAAAGAGCTTGATGTCTTCAAAGAATTTACGAAAAGAATACATACCCAACTTCAAGATAGTCGCTGCCTCTGGGTAGAAAGGGAGCAGAATAGGATTTAGGAGCAGTAAGAATGGACTTCAAAATAACTGAAATATTTTAATTCTTTAATAAGGGATACGAAGCAAATATGATAAAAATGTTTGTATTTGTTTATTTTTTGGAAATAGGTAATAAGGCATGTTTCTATTGAATTCAGCATGAGTGAATACTCACTATTTGTCTAGCCCCATGCTATGTGCATGAAAGCAGAGACCAAACCACTCACCTGAGGTTGTCTCCCTACATGTCCCTAAGACATAGGACACTGGATGAGAACTAGGTCTAGAGGATGGGGAAGATCATGAATTCATGAATTCATTTTCAAACACCTTAAACGAGGTGCCTTCATGATACAAGTTAGGCAGTGGGTCTGGGGCTCAGGAGGGGTCTGGGCTAGAGGAACATTTTTGTCTAGGTCATATCTTATATCAAGAGCTTGCTGAGATTGAGGAAATCACCTGGAACAGCTGAATAAAGGAAGATGAGCTTATAAAGGAGCCAGAAAAAGAGCAGGTTGAGAAGGGGAAGGAAAACCTGAACAGTATCCCACATAGAAACCAGGTGACTCTGCTTCAGTAGGAGAGAGTGGCCAGTGGTGGCTGTTAATGCTGTGGAAAGTGATGTGGGAAGTGATGTGGAAGAGATTGGACAGCTAAGCTGTTTTTGTGGGATGATAGGATCAGAAGCCAGATGGAATGAATGGGTGAGGGAGTAGCAGGAAGTGAGGATCTGGGGATACTAAGGGTGGACAAGCTTTAAAGATGCAGGCTTTGAAGGGGTAGAGAAAGATTGGATGGTGCTGGAGGAGGACCTCCTTGAGGAATGTTTCTGTTTCCTCAACCTAGACTCCTCCCATTCCACCCTAGAAGTTAGCAATATGGGTGGCCTGCAGCCAAGGATCCCTCCCAATCCCTTTCCATGTCATATAGACACAGGCACCTGTAAAACTGTGTGTTTCACCAAATGGATTCATGCTTTATGGCGTACTCTGGTAACTTGTGCTTTTGATTAATTTATCATGAACAGTAACTCCGGGTTACTGTTACTCCAGGTCAGTAGCAGCTGTGGAATGTTCTATATATAATGTTCAGATGTACAATAATTTATTCAACCTTTCTCTTATTGATGTGTATTGAGACCACTGACTATTTTTAAAACTTGGAATGATGTTGGAGTAAACAATCTATAGGATCCTAATTGGAATGTCATAAAATGTATTTATTTATAAGAAAGAGTTGACATTTTTATGATACTATGTTTTCCGAATCAGGGACTGATTACAGGCCTTGTAATGTCTTTGCTAGATATTGTGAATGGGATTCTAACTAGATAAGCTGGAATTTAAATATATATACACACATACATATATAGAGAATTTTTGTATCCTTTCTACTTTTGTTGTGTTTATTGGTCATTAATTTCTACCTTTATCTTTATTAATTCCTTATTTTTTATTAATTTTTATTTTTAAATAATTTTAATTTTTTCTAAATTTCAATTGGCATAAGTATTATATTAGTTTCGGGTGTACAGCATAGTGATTAGACATTTATATAACTTACAAAGTGATCACCCTGATAAATCTAGTACCTAGTCAGATAAATCTGACACCATACATAGTTATTACGATATTATTGACTATATTCCTTATACTATACTTTACATCCCCTATATTTGTTAATTTTTATGGAGGATTTATGAATGTTAGTTATATTACTCTCAGTACTTTTTTTTATATGATTGAAATATTTGATCAATGAAAGAAAAAAGCAAATGAGAAATGAGAATGTAGAACTGAAATTTTTTTTCAGTAGCATAAACTGGGCTTAATTTTTATAAGATAGAGTTCAAACTTTTTATTTCTTTTTACCTAACAATAGTCTTTAGAAAAATAACATTTATTTTACTTGAGAGTCTTAAAATCTATAGCTGCTACTAACATTTACTAGCAAATCCTATTATCTATTGATGATATACATACTATAATATCAATAGATGTAACATGATAACAAGCATATGTTTTTGCTGCACCTTACTTTGAGGTACAATAATTTATTTTTACAGTAATAAGATCACTTGGGGCTAAAACATTGAGACTTAAAAAAATATATATATTAACTTTTTCAGGTAACCTAATCCTTTTATTAAGAACTACTAAATAAGGCCATCCAGCATCAAATGCTATCATTGTTGAGCTATCTCATTTATAGTGTTAACACTTTAATTATGTTTCAGGGAAAAATAATCATGCTACCCTTTTTGCAAACTGCAATGAAGTAAATAGGGGGCTCTTGAAAAGAAGTTCTTTTCAAGAATTAAAGCATTTTCAACCTGCATTGTCGAATCTCTGAGATTACCTCGTAACTGAAAATCCAGGGAGAAAAAGGATCTTATAAATCATTTTGGGCATTTCTTAAAAATTATGTGATATGGAAAACCACTCAGAATAATTAACTGGAGGTTGCTTTTGATTAACTACTCGCCTTACTGAAGACAGAGAGTCAGACCCATCCAGTTCAGTTACATTAGCACTAAATTTCAGTTCAACAAATATTTGATTCATTATCATGTACAAAATTGAGTAAGATACAACCTGAAATCACAAGGAGTTTACAGTCTACTTGTGGAAATAAAATAGAAATTCTAATCTATTTCAGAGTAAGAGTAAGAATGGGATTAGGGAACATGGTAAGATGGTCGAGAATTGGAAATGACTGTGTTTATTGCAACTCCTAGATAAAAAGATTCAAATTTGACTGATACCCCTTATTCTTATTACACTTTCATGGAAGACAAACTAGTAGAAATCTAGAAATATTCATCATAGTTAAATGGCTGTTTTAAATACAAAAGTGATATTAGTTATATATGATTATCTTTCACAGTCCAGTTAGGTTTTTGTTTTTTGTTTTATTTTTTTTATAAAAAATCCAATTATAACAATGTAAATCTTACGATCTATGCTTAAATAACTAAGGTTGTATTTGATACTCCAGAATATACAAGTTGGTACATTATATAAAAATTTTATTCTGTCTGATAAACTATATCTTCTATATTTGGTATAATAATGATCTCTCCCTAGCAGAGCACAATATTCTAGAAATCTAGTGTTTGATGCCGGTCCCAAGATGGCAGTACTCAAGATATTCATTTTAGAAAGAAGAAGAAAACAGAAAGACAACCTTGTGCTTTAAAGATGAGAAGTCCTCATTTTCTAAATTGACTTGGATAGAAAAGTGAATAAAATATAATGCAAAGTGCATAGGGGTCTGTTATCTGTTCCAAAATAATGATACCTGGTGGAAAAGCAATGTAGTGCATAATACCATATACTACAAAATGAAAATGTGTTATACCACCATTCATAAGCAGGACTTACTGAACTTAATAAGCACAAATGTACTTCAAATTAATATTTAATCTAATACCAAAAAAACACTTAAAGGAATTAGGGATATGTGTTCCTCATAAGAAATAACTTCTTTCTCACAGAGAACAATTATGATACTACAGATAATACACATAAGATTGTCATATCCTCCTTAGGCTTAAATAGTAAGTCTGGAGGTGAAAGTACAGTATATTATTTGCTCTTTTGAACGTTTTAAATATTTCTTTTAAAAAAGAAAAATATGTACTTTTTAATGTCATTACATGGAGCAAAAACTAAAGCTAATAAAGTGACTTTGAGAGATATTTTCAGTCCTTGAGAGTAGATGAGAGTGACTTTTAATTGACACATTAGAATATTATTAGAATAAAATAAAACAAGTAATTCTTATTAATCTTTAAAAATAAAGTGCCTATAATCAAGTTACAATTCTAATTTCCTCCTGTTGCTTTTTAAGGTCATCTTTAGAAGCAAATTCCCAAATTAGGTTTGAGTCCAGAGCTATCTCATACTTTTCATTTTAAACTCAGTTTTGTTCCAAGTTTTGGCCAGCATCACATTACATACTGAGTACTCAGAAACTACGACCTTAGGTTAAAGTAACAATTCATTTCCTAGTTTTTCTTTGTTTTTTGTTTTTAATTATCTGTATAAGAAATGACTGAAGACATTTCCAGGTATTATATGTATTAACTGGAACACATTGTAAGACAAAAGAAACAGACAGTATTATACTTACTGACTGTCATGTTTAAAATGTTAGCTACTTCTGAAGGGTAGGTAGCTTTTGTATGAAGAAAATGCCACTTGGATGTTGTATTGAGGTTGCTATTTTTAGGTGATGGGTTGTCTTATACATTATGGCAATTAGAAGCTACATACACCTTTTAGTTTTAGAAGAGGTAAAAAAACATTCCTTCCCAATCATTCATCTAGTATTGAAACATACTATTTTTCCATGCATTTGGTATATACTTTTTGAGTATCTACTATGGCCAGACACTGGAGATATAACACTGAACAATGCTGCTTTTGGAGTTTATATTCTAGTGGAAAAAATAAGGGAAAATCAAATAAACAAAGAAAAATATTGAATTAAAGATATAAGCACCATGAAGGAAATACACAAGAAGTGATGAGGAAAAGATAACCCTCATCTAGGGACTGCAAGACTGGTGTGACAAAAAATGTTGTAGACTAGGGAGAGAATAGCTCAAGAAGAAACTGTAAGCTAAACAGTGGCTAAGTCATGTAGAGCTTTAGAAGCCATGTTGATGAATTTAAATCTCTTCCTAAATGCAATGGGAAGCCATTGAAGGCATTTAAGCAAGAGAAGGGAACATCCAATTTGTTCTTTAAGGATTACTCTAGGGCTGATTATGGTACAGTAAATAGATTGAAGGGGGTAAGATTGGAAGTGAGAGACCGGGAGGGGGACTATTGCAGTTATTAAGGTGTGAGACGATGGTTGTTTAGGACAGGAAACAGAGACAAGTGGATAGATGCAAGATATAGTTCTGAAGGAAGCCAATAGAATTTGGTGATGAATTGGATGTAGGTATAGCAGCAGGAGAAATCTGAGATGGTTCCATTTTCTTGTTTGAACAACTGGGTACCTTGTGTACCACCTAGGTAAGATAAGGAAAAGAGTATGATTAGAGTGAGGGAATCAAGAGTTACATTGTAGACATGTTAAATGCACACCTATGAGATATCCAAACTATATATTAAATTTCAATTGGATATATAAACCTAGGCTCTAGGAGCTCTGGAGTTAGCATTTAGCTAAGTGAGGAGAGTCAACAAACAGCAGCATTTAGAGTCATCACAGTTCCTGATAGTCCCTGAATGCTTATTCCTTTGAATTCAGGCATTGGTGGCTCTATTCAAAATTTCAGCACTACCTCCATGATAGTTCATCATACTAGATGCTGTCTCATGACACTGACTTGAATGTGTCACAGGATGAATAAGTTTTGTTTGCCTTCAGAAAAAAAGTACGGATTATACAGTTTTATTTAAGAATAAAAATTTGAATCAGATTTCACAGCCTGAGGGGAAAGGATCACTTGGGAGGGAAAGAGGAAGCTGTAAAGGAGAGGGCTTTGTTTAAAGAAAAAGGGAGAAAAGTGCTCTGAAACTTTGAGTCATTTCACAATTATCCATGGGATCACACCTGCTACTAATTATTTATCTATAAATTATTCTCAGTTCCTTTTTATTAATAAGAATTGCAAAATTTAGTGAGCATTTTCTATATGCCTGACACCATTCTAAGTATATGAACTAACTCATTTAGTTCCCTTCAGAAAGCTATGGGATATTTGTCATTTTATCACTTTTGTAGATGAGGAAATAGACACAACTATGGAAAAAAGTATGGAGAGTCTTCAAAAAATTAAGAGTAGAATTACCATGACCCAGCAATCCCTTTTCTGGGTACCTACCTAAAAAAACTGAAAACATTTATTCTTAAAGATATGTGTACCCCTAATGTTCATTACAGCATTATTTGTAGTGGCCAAGATATGGAAACAACTGAAGTGCCTTTTGGTAGATGACTGGATAAAGAAGATGTGGTATATATATACATTGTAATATTACTCAGCCATAAGACAAGATGAAATACTGTCATTCATGACAAATGAATGGATCTTGAGATTATCATACTAAGTGAAATAAGTCAGAAAAAGTTGAGAACCATATGATTTCGCTCATATGTGGGATATAAAACTGAAAGCAACAAATGAACAAGACAAAGAAACAAAAACTCATAGATACAGATAACAGTTTAGTAGTTACCAGAGGGAAAGTAAGGAAGGGAGAGGTATAAAAGAGTAAAAGGGGTCTAATATATGGTGACCGAAGGAGATGTGACTTTGGATAGTGAACATGCAATGCATATACACATGACGTATTATTGAATTGTATACTTGAATCCTGTATAATTTTACTAACCAATGCCACCCCCAATAAATTTAATTAAAAAGTTAATAGAACATTTAAATGCATGTATCCTTTGGGGATAGGGGGGAAAAGATCTTCAGCATAAAAGAAAAACAAAGAAAACAGGTCCAGAGAGGTTCAGAAATGTCTAAATTAATAGAAGTATTAAGTGATGTGCTGGTGTTTGAACCTTGGTAGTTTCCTAGTCTTACCACTATACTATACATTTATGTTTGCATGTAATCTGAAATGCTATTATAAATGGATTTATGTTTCTCTAATAATTAAGTCTTTAACATGAATGCCATTTACATCTTAATATTCATTATTTTTTTATCCTGTAAGCTCCACTTTTTGATGACATGGAAAATAATTGTTATGATAGTTCTGTAATATTAAGATATCTGCTCTCTGGTCTGCATGTTCTGTTTTTATTTAATTTAACTTTTTTTGTTGTCTTTTCATATTTATTAACTGTTTGCCCTTTGAAAATAGTGACAATAGCATTATTTATTGGTGATTATAGAAACTACTACCCAATTCTGCAACCCTGTTATGTTGACCATAATTTATCAATCAAATCTGTCATCTCAAACCTTTTATCCGTATTTCTTCCCACAGGGAGACAAATATAAAATTATTTTCTTCCTTGGCACTTTTAATTCCAGAAACTTGTATCTAACTACTATTGTGGTGAACAACTTCAGCAGCTGTGTCAGATTCAGAGCCATTTTTTACACCATCGAAAAAAATGAAGTATGTTACTTATGTAATCTATGTTTTATAATATTTATTTATTTAATGATATAGTTTTAAATTGGAATAGCCATATATTTAAGATTATTTTTAGAAACCAGTCTGTTTTCAAATTAATATTCAAGAAATGCCCGTATAGAGAAAAGCTTGACTGCTTGAAATTTGTAAAATAACAACAAAAAAATTATCTTTTGAGTTTAAAATAATATGTTAATAGTTTTAACCTCAAAATACTTAAAACTCATTGAAACTTTGTCATAATCAGTTGATTTTCAACTTACTAATTTGAAAGTGTCTTGCCTTTTTAAGATTATTTTTTTAACTCTAAAGAAACCTTTTGTTTTCTTATGATTAGATCCCATCTATCATTGTGTATATGGGCTTGCCCTTTTTATTTTGCAAATGGTGTATTTCTCTTTTAACAAGTATGTTCCCAATTTTCATAGAAAATATGAAACAATGTTTTCTCTTATGCTGTGGCTGAGAATTGGCATAAACTCATGACTCTAAATACATTATTACTGAGAAAGTCTGTCCCTTAGAGTTGTGGAGGAGGAACAAACTTTACCTTCAAGTTTCTTCTGTCTGGTCTAATAATCAAATAGATATGAGATAGATTAGCAAGAGAAAATCACCAAATTTAATACATACATATGAATAGAAATATGAGAGTAAGAGACCCCACATGGACAAGAGGTTCAGAGATAGAAAGGGGGATTGAGGTATATAAGACCTCCTGAGCTAAAGATGAGGTAATGCACCTTGGGAGATTCAAAGGGTCATTTCAAAGAAGAACAGATGTTTAATAAGTAGAAGTTTGCCCTGAAAACTTAGGTATGTCAAAAAAGCTATTTGTTATAGGCAAAGCCCTAATTCAAATCCTTCTAGGTAGATAAAGGGAGGGTCAGAAATTTCTTTTGAGCCTGCGGCTAAAGTTGCCTTTAGCTCAAAATAATCTACATACCACTGAAGCATATCTTTGGGTGGCTTCTTCTGAACCCCCAAACAAGCTATAAAGACTGAAAAATCCACCTACAGAAAATACCTAGTACATAATTTTTATGCAGCATTTAGTAGCAAAAGAAAATGCAAATTAATTCTAAGAAAAAATGTATCAGGAAACATGTTCAGGGAAGGAGGAAGTATGATATTTTGGGAGGGGGAAAATTAGATATTCTTAAATTACCAAAATGATTCAGGCTGGCAAGTTGCTAAACTTATGCCTAGTTTTCCTCTGAGATAATTCAGTAATCCTCCCAAAGATAGGTCGGGTGTTTGCTAGAAAGAGGAAATATTGTACTATCTGAAAGAAATAAAATCCTTGTCTGAATCCATGCTTCATAAGGAGATTAACATCTCCCTGATGTCTCTTTGTCACCTCTGGAGATACAGTGTGGTGTGTCTATGGAGTATATTCTACACACGCACACACAGACACACACACAAACCACCAAAATAAGACAGAGGAATAATGACTCTACTTATTGTAAGCTTCTGACTGAAGTATGCCAATCCCATTCCTCTAATAATGGAGAAAATTAATATATCTTGTCAAGGCCTCATGATAGCAATAGTGAAATGCTGTGAAGTGACTGTACATAGAAGAGTCAGGAAATCCACTTTGATCTACATTTTTGATGTGTGATAATTGCACTTATTGGGTCCTTTATGCTCTTTTCGTTTGACAGGATATCCATTATCAGTGACAGTATGAGTGTGAGAGTATGGGTTTGATTTGAAAAACTACTTTAGATGAGGTAATGGGGAAAAAAGCTTTTTGGGGGGTTCATGCATATTAAGAGCATAGAAGAAAATTAAGTATCATCATATAGTGCCCCATTTGAATTATTTCTCTTTTATATGTGGTATTGTTTGGATGTCTTATGAAGTTACTTTAAAAAAAAAGAATTTGTTCACTAATGAAATATTTTGTATGTACATAGACTGTTATTTGCTTTGATGTTTTTATTCTATGAAAAAGCATTAAGTGAATAGAATAATGATGATCGCAAATAGGACTGGTCAGGTAGCCCACATTTGCATCTTCAGATATCATTATAAAGAGAATGCATAGAATAGGACTAAAACAGAACACAAACATATTTATAGCAAAATGGATGATTGGTAAATTCATTAATTAAGATTCATTTTGTATCTATTAATTTATTTTAAATAACACAAGTTACCTTGATGCAAATCATTATTGGCAATTAAATGTTATGATGTATTTGAACTTTTCTGCTTGCCTGAATTTCACAACAAAGGTCGTGGCTAATTTAGCACTTTAATACAGAAACTTACACATCAACAAATTAGTATTCATCACAGTAGAAGCCTAAGTAAAATGCTGGTTCATTCATTTAATTACTGTTTATTTATGTTATGGGCATTACCTGCTGTTTGGTCTTTGGCCATCAATATTATATGTATAAATAAATATGGTATACATAGTGGAATAGTAAAGTTATGAAACTTTTTCTACCAAAACTAAATGCTATTCCTGTATTTTTGCTTATGAGTCTTTCTTTGATGCATGACAAAGTAAACTTGTCTTTGCTCAATCAAGTTAGGTTGTATTTGGGGGAAAACTAATAGAAATAATAGTCTTTAACGTCCCTCTTTTCTATTATGGGGGAGGAAAAATCATTTTCCCTCAACTTTTTCAGGTTCTTAGCTGAGAACCACCCTCCCCCCAATAATAATAAAACATATTTACAGGAGAAAAACAAGCAAAAGTTAATAACAAATATAATTCCTGTATACATGGGAGAGACCCAGGAAAACTGAATAATTCTCCCAAGTGACCTGTACCTTACCTTAAATACCATGGCTAGATAAAAACAAAAGAAGATATTGATGGGTAAGGGAGTCCAGTTGTGGGAAATTATCAGGAAACACACAGTAAATGAGGGTATGGTTATTATAAAAATTTAAGTCATTTTCTTCTCCATTTGATAAGAGTTTAAAATGATTTAGTCATCCTCATCTTCCTGTTACAGAGAGAGATACACTTACAAATGGAGATCTCCCTTTTAAATGTAAAGGTTTCTTACAAAACGTAACTTCTGTTTGGTTTGCTGAGCATCGCCTGTGCTTTCTGCTTCTTAAAAATAACTAAGTTAAAGTAATCGGTATGCTAAAGAGGTGGTATATTTGCTCCTTTCAGTCCAGACTTTGAAATATTACAGAAGTTTCACAGTTTAGAAACTGAGTTGCTCCATCTCATTGAACAAGTTCTTTAGTCTGGAGAATAGGTCAGTTCAGTTAAAATGTTGTGTTTGGGCATGATACTGGCACAAAAACAAATGCATTGATCAATAGAATAGAGTAGAGAGCCCAGAAATAAATTCATGCATATACGCTCAAGTAATATATGACAAAGGAGGCAAGAATATACAATGGGATAAAGACAGTCTCTTCAATAAGTGGTGTAGGGAAAATTGGACACGTACATGCAAAAAAAGAAAAAGAAACTGGACCGCCTTTTTAAACGTATACAAGAATAGACTCGAAATGGATTAAAGACTTAAATGTAAGACCCTAGAAGAAAACTTAGGCGGTAAATTCTCTGATATCGCTAACAGTAAGGGGCAAGGGAAACAAAAGAAAAAAATAAATGAGACTACATCAAACTAAAAAGGTTTTGTACAGCAAAGGAAACCATCGACAAAAGACAACTGAATGATTGGGAGAAGATATTCGCTATTGATATATCTGATAAGAGGTTAATATCCAAAATATATAAATAACTCATACAACTCAACAACAACAAAAAAATCCAATTAAAAAATGGGCAGAAGACCTGAACAGATTTTTCTCCAATGAAGAAATACAAATGGCCAATAGACATATGAAAAGATGCTCAAGGTCGCTAATCATCAGAGAAATGCAAATTAAAACCACAATGAGATATCATCTCACACCTGTCAGAATGGCTATCATCAATAAATCAAAAAACGGCAAGTGTTGGTAAGGATTCGAAGAAAAGGGAGCTCTCACACATTGTTGGTGCAATTGCAAATTGGTACAGCCACTATGGAAAACAGTATGGAGGTTCCTCAAAAAATTAAAAATGGATGTACCTTTTGACCCAGCAATTGCGTTTCTGAATATTTATCCAAATAAAACCAAAACAATAATTCATAAAGATCTATGCACGCCAATATTCATGGCAGCACAATTTACAACAGCCAAGATATGGAAGCAATTTAAATGCCCATCAACAGATGATTAGATAAAGAAGTTATGGTTCATATATACAATGGCATGTTACTCAGCCATTAAACAAATTAAATCCTACCATTTGCAATGACATGGATGGACCTAAAGGTTATTATGCTGAGTGAAATAAGTCAGACAGAGAAAGATAAATACATTATCATTTCACTTATATGTGGAATCTAAGGAACAAAAAGAACAAATTTATCAAAAACGGACCCACAAATATAGTGGACAATTAGATGACGGACAGAGGGGAGAGGGTTTGGGGTGCTGGGAGACAGGGGTGAAGGGTTAAAGAAGTACAAATTGGTAGTTGATAGATGGTCACAGGGATAGAGAGCACAGCCTAGGGAATGCAGTTAGCATTAATGTAATGGCTAGGTGGAGAGCCAGAGGAGAGAAGGAGCAATAAGGGGGGTTGTTTCATAAACTATATAAATACCTAATCAATGTATTGTATACTTGAAACTAATAAAATAGTTTTTTTTAAAAAAAAGTGTCTCATTTAAGGAGGTGGTTTTGCAGATGGGAACCCAAAGATAGACCAATATGGTGCTAGCAATTAGGTATTCAGTAAGAGGAATTTCTATGGAAACAAAAACAAAGGGTACTGATTGGATCAAATTATAAACACAGTGTCTGAATCCTAAGAGCTTCCAGTCAAGATATCAGGCTCAGAGCATCTTCAGAATTAGTGAGGGGCAGGCAGTGGCATTCTGACAGATTTTCCTAATTTGTAGTTTGAATGTTTCTGATGATGTCATTGGCTGTACTGGTAAACTTTCTGAGTGGCCCACAACAGGCATGAAGAAGATTTCTAAACATGAGCTATTGTGATTTCTCTGAAGTTTATATTAAGTCTTCCATTTTCAGATTGCAGGGCTTCAGGGGAAAGGGCAGCTCAGTGGGTAAGGGCAGCTTTTGTTTTTAGTGATTCCAAGTCAAAATAGTGAGAGGAAATTAAAAGGTTAGCTTGGAGCATTGTAGCCAGATATGAGGAAAATAAAAGACTTCGAGATCCAGTCTAGTTTACACATAGAAAACAAAACCTCAAAGACAATTAAAAGCACTGGAATCGAATATCCACAAAGGTATGCTGCTGAAAAACATTTTTCTCTCTAAAATCACCCTCATCTCTACTAAATATAGTCCAATTAATGCTAATTTGTTTTTGCAAAATAAGTCTAGTCTAATTAAACTTGGCCCAGTTATTTATGTAAGTGCAAAAACAAAAGGGATTTATCACATAGGTTCTTTTTAATCTGCCTTACTGGAATTTTCATAAGAAATCTTAGATTGAACACTTAAGTCTCTTGAGGTTATGAAGCAAAGCCTAGGAATCACCTTCAGATTTGGGTAGCAATATTCATAGATTTGGGTGAATTCCTCTATTCTTGAGGTTCCCAAAATATCATGAGATTTCTGCACCTCCCAGTAAGTATCCTTCCTTACTCACCTGGTTAGGCTGTTGATAACCTTGTAAGCAACATACTAGGCTGTTTTTCCAAGGGGCTTTATTGACTCCATAATGTCAACTTTAGTTCCTTAAAGCTGGTTATATCATTTTCAAATATGACATTCCACTCAAAGCCTTGATAATATAACCAGTTTCCAATTGTATCCTGTTACAAGGAGAACAAATTCTTATTGAACTTATGCAAATAACTACATTGCCATCAAAATAATATTTACTCACTAAGAGTTTCTGAATCTTGGAGGCATCAGTAGAGAGAAAAATTCCTATAAGGTATAGATAGCTTTAGAGAAAAAGTTTTCTTAAATCTGTAAAAACCAAACATAAAAAAACAGCAATGGTTCCAACAAAAGTCAGAAAAATACTTATCATCTTCCTCAGTTTATTCAGTCCTGTGTTATTAATTCTCATTCTGCTTGAATCCAGTTTCTTCCAATTATTCTGTAAATTCTTACTCATTTCAGTTTTCTGATCTTAAAAGTTATGAGAAACCTGTACTTGCCAGGTTCCTTTGCATGAATTGTCTTCAAGATTAAACATTTATGCAGAAACCCTTTTACAAAAGCATTAGAGTAGAACAATAACT
The DNA here is from genome assembly GCF_000151845.1 of Pteropus vampyrus. Classification (NCBI taxonomy): domain Eukaryota; kingdom Metazoa; phylum Chordata; class Mammalia; order Chiroptera; family Pteropodidae; genus Pteropus; species Pteropus vampyrus. Next base: position 696,638 of record NW_011889116.1, read on the forward strand.
ATAAATAAAAAAAGACATAAAAATGACCATTGTTAAGACTTCATGAGAGTCCATGACAATGCAATTGACAAGGACATTTGATTATTTCTGTGACACACATTTCAACTTATTAAGTAGAATTATGACTGATAAGAAATTTAGGAATTTCTAGAATGCTATGTACCTATACTAACACAACTTAAAGAAGGCTTAGTATTACTTCTTATTTGACAATGCTTAAATGTAATTTAACATATCAAATAAACCTAATTACTTTAATATATCTCTTTTACAAGGGGAGAATAAATATTTCAAGATGTTCCAGGGAACTTCTAGAAAATCTCAATGTTACTTACAGGTCAAAAAGCCTTCATTTAGAATTCGATTTGGGGAAGTTTGTAAAAAATATCAACAGGTTTGGACACTTGACTAAGTATCACAGATCATTATGAAACAATACTTATTTAACCAAAGTGACAATAAATGATTTCAAAGGCAAATACAGATGGATACATAGTTGTGAGCAAAACTTCTGTCTTTCAATATTGAGAAGATTTCATTTTCTTGGTTATCAAAACACCTGATTAAGACAATATGAAGCAAAGGAAATTATTTTAGTAAAACACAAAATCCTTGCTTTCTAGCCAGATAACAAAAGGTAAAGAAAAACCTTTTACAATCTCTTTATCAAGAGCAAACCAAAGTCCAGGAAAAATTTTTCCTTTTAGCAGATGAAAGAAAATTAAGTTCCAGTTTTACATAAGTACATTATTGATATTAAAGCTTATTTTTAAAATTCTTATAATAACAATTGAAACTTAGCCAGCTTGATTACAGAAGGTAAAATTCTCTCATTCACTTTCTCTCTTCAGCTTTCTATATAGGTTTAGTTTGTCCTTCATTTTCCTACTTCCCATTCTGAAAAAAACTACTTTACTTTAGGACAAAATCTCTTTCATGTCCCTCAACATAAATGCATCTTCATAATTTATATCTTTTCTAACCAAAGAAAAACTTCCTACTTTCCTTGCATACAAACTTGTTTCCTTTTTTATTTCTTGTAGTTTTAATTACATATATTAATTAGCATTCTTATCCCTTTTAAATCTTAACATATAGTGAAAATTCAGAAGTAAACAACTGTGAACTATATTTTACACCAGCATTCTATAGATTGGCAAATTTATGGGTAAGTTTTATCATTTCTAGGACAATGTGCCCTTTTTAAATAGTACAGTCATTCAGTGTGTCACAAGACATGTATACTGGCAGACACAAATATCTTCAATTATCTGCATTAAGAAGTCAAAAGTAGATAAAACTATGTTCAATAATTGTTTTATTATTTTATCTTATTTCAAAATGATCTAGATATTTAATGACTATCCATCATTTAACTTAGCTATCAAAAACTCTAAGGTTTTAAGTTACCAAATATATTTGGAAAACTATTTTTAACTAGATATATCATAAAATAATTATTGCTGAAAAGTTCAACTAAAAACTCTTATCCCACTTACATCTAAATCTTACATTTATCTAAGTCACTTGTTCTCAACAATTATGTTTAGACTGCCTATAAAAACTTCATGAGACATTAGACAAAGTCAGCTATCATCCTAAACGATTTTCCTTGCTGACAAATTTTGTAACAGAGGTAACATGAATATTAATAATAAACCAAAGTGAAATAAGCTTTATTTATCTGGATTATATTTCATGCTGATAACTCTGAAGACTTGGAACCAACAGACTTAAACTGGCTTTTATTTACTGAAGGTTATTCAAGATTACATGAACTTAGAAAACATTTGGTTTTGTTTCTATATTTGTGAGAGTTTTAGAATACCCAATCTTTATAAACACTTGTCCTTTACCCCAACTAAATAGAGCTCTTTTTCAAATTAATTTTGGCAATACCATCTGAAGGTAAAAAAATATCACATATATGCAATATGCATATATAGACACATGTAAACATACAGACAGATGCAGAGATCTTATAGATTTTGTTCTAAAATTTCAGTCATAAATCTGGTACAATAATTCAAAACTCACTAGTTCACCAAAGAACGGTTGGATCCAAATTTGTTTTGACAGTTGGAATAAGTTCACTTGCTCAGATGGTTAAAGCTTTAGGAGTGAAAACTTACATCAAAGATCACAGAAAAAGTATCCAAGTTTTCTCCAAGGATTTGAGATATATTTGCCTATTATCAGAAGCCTAAGTTAGTTACTATTTTTTTTTCCTTTTTCTCAAGTGCAGGATAATTATGTTTTCAGTATCCCAATATCTACAAGCACTTTGACAAGAATAGGTGAGGTTTTAGGATTAGTAAGGAGAGGTGGACTTGCTGCAATTCTGGTTGTACAAAGATTTGCAAGACAAATACAGTTGTTTTCAGTTCCTCCAAAAACTTGATTGCAGCCTGGATATAAAAGGGCTGACTTGACCATTGAATGAAATTTGCTTCTTTCTATCAGTGAGTTTTCCAACTAAGATAGAAATCAAAGGAGCATTTAATTTTAATGCCCTATGCTTTTAAAAGTCTATCTAAAATGTTTAACAAAGGCTTTCATTTTTTGTGCATAATTCAACCTTGGACCAATTAACCTAAGATGGGGGAAACCTTTACTATTGCTTCTAATAACTATGAACCTTGGTCTCCAGGTGATCCATTTCAAATATAGAACTTTGACGATAATGATCTTATATTAATCTCAATAGTGACAGAAACCAATAAGCTTTTTCATGGACACTAGCGACGTCTCAAAAGAGAGTGCAAAAGATGCAGCCCTCACAAAATTCAGAAAGTTCACTCCCAAACTTAGCCTAAGAAAGCAAAGACCATCATTGACACAGGTGGTAAGAATCGTGTAGTGAAAATGGTGAATCTAGTTTCCCATGAGAATGTGAGATGCCTTCAATCACAGACCCACTAATCTGTGACACCATGCAGGCATTAATGGAATGATACTATTACAGCACTAACGAGACAATGAAGGTTAAGAATGCAAAGACTCCTTATAGAACCATAGCCCTTATGACAAACTCTCCTGAGACCCAGCATGATTGGACAAAGAGAATGTTCCTTTTTGGATTCACAGCCTATTTGAGTATCTGCCAGATGCATGCCAGTATGTGCATCCTTTGGCTGGCAGAGACCAGAAGAGAATATTTCACTAGTCACAAAGCCAAGCTCTCAAGACATGGAACAAAGTGACACAGACAAAATAAAATAACCATCTCTGGGAGGAACAGGACCAATAGAAACAAGAGTACTCATAACAAATTTTTACCAGCGTCATTATATGCGACAACTAGCTCACATAAGTATTTTCTCCTGCTAGTCTAAATTTGGGAAGGAAGGGACATGGTGAAGTTTTACCCTCTTTCAACTGAGCACTACAGAGTGAGATCAGGGAGAGCTGACTTTGATAGGAATTCTTATCCTTCTCCTTCTGCCAGTTTCCCAGGATCTCATCTTTAGGCTCCAGAGCAAGTATGGTGTCCCAGAACATTCCTTAATAGTCACCAAAACTGAGAGGAAGGAAAAAATGTTAATTCTACTTATATAGGTTCTTGGCCGAGACATCCCTGTAATAAAAAGATTAACAGGAGAAAAACAAAGAAGTTTAATAATATATATACCTTCTACATACATGGAAGAGACCTAGGAAAACTGAGTTTCTCTCCAAAATGGGCCAAGTTGTCATCTTACATATCATCTCCAGATAAAGTCAAAAGAAGACATCTGTCAGGGATTGGATGGTAGGGAGCCAGTTATGGAAGGTTATTGGGGGAAAAAAACACAGTAAACAGGGCAAGGTTATGCAAATTTAAGTATTTACTCTCTCCATGCTTAAGAGTTTCTAGAGATTTAGTCATTCTTCTCTTCCTGATACAGAAAGTGAGAAACCCGTACAAATAGAGATTTCCCTCATATATGTAAATATTTTTCAAAAAGGTAACTTCTACTCAGTTTTCAGAGCTCTTCCTGTGTTTGCTATTTTTACAAAATAACCATCTCAAAATAATCCTTATTTCAAAAAGGCATATTTTGGGGCGGCAAATTCTGCTCTCCTTCAAGCTCATTTTTCATCCCATTTCAGAAAATTGTGTAAAAGCTTACACTGTTTTCAGAACTCCTTTTCCCCCAAATAGCCAACTTTTGATGCTGTTACTTGAATATGATCTCTAAGGGGCAGAGAGAGCCGGCTGGGAATTGGTGACCCTTCAATACTTTTTTGATGGAATTTGGCCCTTGTAATAAACAATGAATATCCGGCTACATCAAGACCATTACTAAAGGCAAGACCTAAAGTCAGAGGATTAAAAGAAAATAAAAAAGAGAGACTGAAGAAACCAAAATATACCTGAGACAAATGAAAATAAACACACAATGACCCAAAATCTATGGAACGCAACAAAAGCAGTCCTAAGAGGGAAATTCATAGCAATATTGGCCTGCTTCAAGAAACAAGAAAGATATCAAATAAACAATCTAAACTTACACTTAAAGGAAATAGAGAAACGGCAAAAAAAATATCCAAAGTGAGCAGAAGAAAGGAAATAATAAAAATTGGGGCAGAAATTAACAAAATAGAGTCTAAACAAAACAAAACAAAAGATCAGTAAAACCAAGATCTTGTTCCTTGAAAAGGAAAAGTTAATAAACCTTTAACCAGACTCATCAATTAAAAAAGAGAGGAGACCCAAATAAATAAAATCAGAAATGAAAGGAAAGAAGTAACAACTGACTCTACGACAATACAAAAGATTGTAAAAAAATACCATGAGCAATTTTATGCCAACAAATTGGACAATCTGGAAGAAATGGATGCATTCTTAGAAACATGCAATCTCCCAAGAATGAGTCAAGAAGAAACAGAAATCTGAACTGACCAATTACTAATCAGTAATCAAAAAACTCTCAACGAACAAAAGAAATTTTACCGAACATTCAAAGAAAAATTAACATCTATTCTTCTCAAACTATTCCAAAAAATTCAAGCAGGGGTTGGGGAGAAGGCTCCTAATCTTTTTCTACAAGGTCACCATTACTCTGATTCCAAAACCGACAAAAACATTATTTAAGAAAAAGAAAATTATAGGCCAATATCCCTAATGAACAAAGATGCAAAAATCCTCAACAAAATATTAGCAAATCGAATTCAGCATTTCATTAAAAAGATTATATACCATGATCAAGTGGGATTTATTCCTGGGATGCAAGTTTGGTTTCATATCTGCAAATTAATTATGTGTTACATTACATTAAGAAATTGAAAGATAGAAATCATATGATCATATCAATAGATGCAGAAAATAATGTTTGACAAAATTGACCATCCATTCATGATAAAAATCCTCAGCAAAGTAGGAATAGTGGGAAAATACCTCAACATAATAAAGGCCATATATGACAAACCTGGATACTTAATAGGAAAAAGCTAAAAGCATTTTTTTCTTGAGATCAGGATGTCCACTTGCACCACTTTTATTCAACACAGCAACTAGACTAGAAAAAGAAATAAAAGGAATCCAAGTTGAAACGAAAGAAGTAAAAGTGTCATCATTTGCAGATGATATGATGCTATATAGAGAGAACCCTAACAATTTACAAAAAAACCCTCTTAGAAATTATAAATGAATTTAGTAAAGTGACAGAATGTAAAATTAATATTTAGCAGTTGGTTGAACTTCTATATACCAATAACAAACTTTCAGAAAGAGAAATTAAGAAAACAATTTACATTTGCATCAAAAACAATAAAATGCATAGGAATAAATTCAACCAAGGAGGTGAAAGACCTGTACTTGGAAAATTATAAGTCGTTGAAGGAAGAAATTGAAGAAGGTACAAAGAAATGGAAGTATATCTATACTCATGAATATGAAGAATTGCAATCATTAAAATGGCCATCCTACTCAAAACAATCTATAGATTTAATGCAATCCCTATCAAAATATTAATGCCATTTTTCACAGAAGTAGAACAAATAATCCAAAAACGTATATGGAAATACAAATACCCCAATTAGCCAAGGCAATCTTGAGAAAAATGAACAAATTTGGAGGTATCACACTGCCCGATATCAAACTATACTACAAGGCTATAATAATCAATACAGCATGGTACTGGCATAAAAACAAATACATAGATAAATGGAAAAGAATAGAGAGCCTAGAAATAAATTCATGCGTATATGGTCATTTAATCTATGACAAAGGAGGCAAGAATATACAATGAGGAAAAGACAGTCTCTTCAACAAATGATGTTGGAAAAACTGGACAGATACATGCAAAAAAATGAAAGTTGACCACCTTCTTGCACCATTTATAAGAATAAATTAAAAATGAATTAAAGACTTAAATATAAAGCCTGAAGTCGTAAAACTCCTAGAAGAAAACATAGGCAGTAAACTCTCTAACATTGGTCTTAGTAATATTTTTTTTCTGATATATCTACTAGGGCAAGGGAAGAAAAAGAAAAAAATGAACAAATGTTACTACATCAGACTATATATATAGTTCATTTTCTTCTGTGTGTGACTTATCTCCATTCTCCTTTGCAAATTTGTATCTTTGAATCCTCCTCTTTCCTGTTATCGTTGTCTCAGTCTGTCCCTATGGATGCTGAACATTCATACTATCTTCTATACCAAATATCTTCTTTTTTTTTCTTTAATAATTAAGTTTATTGGGGTAACATTGGTTAAAACAATTATATAATTTCCAGGTGTACATTATAATTTGACATCTGTATATTCTATTGTATGTTTACCACCCAAAGTCCAGTTTCTTTCAGCTACCATATATTTGATCCCCTTTACCCACTTGGCCTTCTCCCTACCCCCTATATTTGACCCCTTTACCGCGTCAACATTCCCCCGCTTCCCCTGCCCCCTGCCCTCTGGTACCACTACTCTATAGCCCAATGTCCATGAGTCTCTGTTTGCTTGTCCTGTTCATTTGTTGCTTTTAGGTTTATATCCCACATATAAGTGATATCATGTGATTTTTAACTTTTTCTGTCTGACTTATTTCATTTAGCATGATTATCATGAGGTCCATACATATTGTTGCAAATAGTAGTATTTCATCTCTTCTTATGGCTGAGTAATATTCCATTGTATTTATGTACCACAGCTTCTTTAGCCAATCATCTATCGTAGGACACTTCGGTTGCTTCCATGTCCTGGCCACTGTGAAAAATGCTGCTATGACCATTGGTGTGCAAATAATTTTTTGGATATGGGTTTCCAAGTCTTTGATGTAAATACCTAGTAGAAAACTTGCTGGATCATATGGTAGATCAATTCTTCGTTTTTTGAGAAACCTCCATACTGCTTTCCATAGTGGCTGTACCAATTTGCAGTCCGACCAGCAGTGTATGAGGGTTCCTTTTTCTCTGCATCCTCTCCAGCACTTGTTATTACTTGTCCTGTTGATGATAGCTATTCTAACAGGTGTGAGATGGTATCTCATTGTAATTTTCATTTACATTTCTTTAATAGCTAGTTATGTTGAGCATCTTTTCAAATATATGTTCGCCATTTGTATGTCCTCTAGAGAGAAATGTATTTTCAGCTCCTCTGCCCATTTTTTGATTGGATCATGTAGTTTTTGTTGTTGTTATTGTTGTTGTTATTGAGTTGCATCAGTTCTTTTTATATTTTGGATATTAGACCATTATTTGAGGCATTACTTGCAAATTTATTTTCCCATTCGGATGGTTGTCTCTTTGCCTTGTTGATGATTTCTTTTGCTGAGCAGAACCATTTCAGTTTGATGTAGTCTTATTCATTTATTTTAGCTTTTATTTCCCTTTCTTTTGAGGTCAAATTCATAAACTCCTCTTTAAGTCAAAGGTTCTTGAGTTTAGTTCCTATATTTTCTTCTATGCATTTTATTGTTTCAGGTCTTATATTTAGATCCTTAATCCATTTTGAGTTAATTTTGGTGTGTGGTGATAGAAAACAGTCTAGTTTCATTCCTTTGCATGTGGCTTTCCAGTTTTCCCAGCACCATTTCTCCACTATATGTTTTTCACTTTTTGTCAAAAATTATTTGCCTATCTAAATATAGGTTTACTTCCGGACTCTTGATTCTGTTCTACTGGTCCATGTGTCTGTTTTGCTGCCAATACCATGCCATTTTCTTTAAGATGAAGCGTTAGATTCTTTATTTGGGCTCGTTCTTGATTTTGGAGATTGGCCTGTAATGATATGAACTTTCCTTTTCTGACTGCTTTTGCCATGTCCCAAAAGTTTTGATATGTTCTCCTATCATTATCTCTTGATCACTCTTTTTATTTCTTCTCTGACCCAGTTATTCTTCAGTAGCATGTTGTTTAATCTCCATGTATTTGAAGTTCTTCCTGATTTCTTTTTGCAGTTGATCTCTAGTTTCAAAGCATTATGATTAGAGAATATTGTTGGTATGATTTCAATCCTCTTATGTTTTTTGAGGCTATCTCTGTGTCCCAGTATGTGGTCAATCCTTGAGAATGTTCCATGTGCACTAGAGAAGAATGGATAAGCAGCTGTTCTGGGATGGATGGCTCTGTAAATGTCAATTATGTTCAGTTGGTCTAAGGTGTCATTTAAGGATGTTATTTCCTTATTGATTTTCTGTTTGGATGATCTGTCCATATCTGAAAGTTGGGTATTTGGGTCCCCTACAGCGATAGTGTTTTGGTCTGTTTCTTCTTCTAGTTCTGTTAGAAATGCTTTACAAATTTCGGGGCTGCCTGATTGAGAGCATAGATATCAATAAGTGTTATGTCTTCTTAGTGCATGATTCCCTTTATCATTATGAAGTGTCCTTCAGTATCTTTCTTTACCGTTTTTACTTTGAAGTCTATTTCATCTGATATTAGTACCACTACTGCTGCTTTTCTCTGAAAGCCATTTGCTTGAAATCATTTTCCATCCTCTCGCTTTAGTTTATAATTTTTTTTGGAGCTGATATGTATTTCCTGAAGGCAGCATATGGTTAGGTCTTGGTTTTTGATCCAGTCTGCAACTCTATGCCTTTTTATTGGTGAGTTCAGTCCATTTACATTTAGGGTGATTATTGAAATATGAGGTCTTCTTGTAGTCATTTTATCTTTTGCTTTCTGATAGCTCGGTTTTTCCATTGCTTCCTTTTCCTTGTGTTTCTGTTTTCTTTATTTTGGTTGGCTTTTGTGGGTTTTGCCTCTGGTCCTTTTTGTTTTATGTTACATGCTTCAGTTCTGAATCTTTGGCATGTGGTTACCATTACGAATATGTGAAGGATAGTTTTACACACACACACACACACACACACACGCACACACACACATATACAGTCGTCCATTTTTCTTCTGCGTGTGCCTTATCTCTATTCTCCTTTGAGAGTATGTATCTTTGAATGCACCCCTTTTCAGTCATCGTTATCTCAATTTGTCCCTATGTATGCTGAACATACATTACTATCTTGCTATAGCAATTCTCTTCTTATTATTTAAGCTTATAAAGCCCTGGTCTTAATAAGGATTGCCCTTTTCTGCTTCTATTTGCCTGATAGTCACTTTACTTCTAATTATGTATTTTTTTGTCATTTTGTTTTAGGTGAGCTGACCCCTTTCAGTATTTCCTGTAGTGTAGGCCTCTTGGTGGAGAATTCCCTCAATTTTTGTATGTCTGGAAAGGTCTTAATTTCTTCTTTATATCTAAAAGAGAACTTTGCTGGATACATTATTCTTGGTTGGTAGTTCCTTTCATTTAATAATGTGAATATTTGATTCTACTCTTTTCTGGTTTGTAAGGTTTGTGGTGTGAAGTCCGATGATAATCTAATGGGTTTTCCTTTATAGGTTACCGTCCTCTTTTCCCTGACTGCTCTGAGAATTATTCCTTTGTCATTATTTTTTGATAATTTTAATACGATGTGTCTTGGAGAAGTCCTTTTTGGGTTGAGATAATTAGATGTTCTATTGACTTCTTGAATTCCAAGTTCCAGCTCATTCCTTAGATTTGGGAAATTCTTGTCAACTATTTGTCTCAAAATGCTTTCTAATCCCTGCTCCTTTTCTTCCCCTTCGAGAGTGCCCATTATTCTTTTGTTTCTTCTCCTGATAGCATCAGCTATTTCTTGTATTTCTCTTTCATTATTTTTCATTCTTTGGTTTCTTTTTGCTTCCTTCTGATTTATTTTGAGATTTCTATCTTCGATATCACTGATCCTTTCCTTCATTTGGTCTACTCTTTCCTAAGCTTGCTATTTCATTTTTCATCTCTTTCAGGGTGTTCTTCATCTTCCGAAGTTCTATTTGGTGTGTGTGTGTGTGTGTGTGTGTGTGTGTGTGTGTGTGTGTGTGTGTGTAAGTGTGTTTTGAGGGTTTCAGTCTCTTTGCTAAAGAACTCATTCTGCTCATCTCGTTTTTTTCAATTCCTGAAATTGTCGATATGAGCTATTTTGGATCTCATTGAGTTTTTTCAGAAGTACCATCTTGAATTCTCTGTCATTTAAATCGCATTTTTATATGTCTTTAAGCTTATTTTCAGGAGATTTTTCTATTTCTTTCTGAACTGCTTGTCATGGTGTTTAATGGAGTATTTCTCTGCCTTGGCATTAATGGAAGAGTATTGTCCTTTTTTTCCCAGAAAGAAGATTTATTTTATAAAGGTCTCTCTTTAGCCTTTTGCAAAGAAGATGTTTTTCTTTTGACTTCCAGTAGGTGGTGTCTAAGCCTCTTGGATCCCTGCTTTATATAAAGTATTAATAATGCCTTTTTTTTCTTATAGATATTCAATCATGCTTGCTACCCTCAGTCTCAGTTCCTGTCAGTGTTAGCGACAGTTTCAGTAGCATTTCCCTTGAGGCTCTGCGGTGTTGAGTTGTAGGAAATGGGACAAGGGCTCTCTGTGTTGCATGTTGGGGGCTGCAGCTCAGCCTCGCATTTTGCATCTGGGGCTGGTAATAATCAACTGTTGTTTCTCTGCCATTCCTGCTTCTCTGCATCCCCACTTCTTGGCTTTCTGCCCTGATGCCTGGACACTGCCTACAGCTGCGTGGAGCTCACAGCTCTCCCAGGCAGGGCTGTTCAGGGAATTCGCCGCATCTACTCCTCTCCCCTCTCCTCCTACAGGGAGCTCTGGCTGTGAGATACAGCTTATTTATTTCTCCCAGTCTACCACTCAACTCCCGAGGTTCTGACCTGTGGTAGCTCTTATGCACAGATCCCACGCTCAGACGTGCTGGTGTGCTCTTTGTATTTTTTTTTATGAGTTTTAGATGTTCAGTTTATTGTTATTTCAAGGGAAGAGGTCTGGGGACATGTCTTACTCCACCATGTTTCTGAAGTCACTCTTGTATGTTATGTTTCTGATAGCACATTGTTTCTCTGGATAAACTACTATAACTATTAGCATATCAGTTTAATCACATCTGACTTTTTGAAGTACTTGACCACTCAATTATAGATTCTAACTCTAATTTCATTCTCAGTTGATCGTTTTATTTTTCCATGGGGGAAAGTGTTTTTTCTCATGTCCATATTGCTTCTTATTCTCAGCTTTGAACCTTTGCCACATCCAGGACCTTATCAATATGTAAATGACCAAGGAACAGAAATATACATAGGCATGTAAATGAGATTCTTTTGATGGCAAGTAACAGAAACATAAACTAAAAAGTGTGAAACTAAATTTATTATAAGAATGTAGGATTATATCAGAAAATCCAAGGACAGACATCATTATAAGGCCTAATGAGTCTCTGGAACCAGAAATTAGAAAGAAATCAGTAATTCCCACAGTCTCAGTTTTCCCATGTATTTTTCTTTGCACATTTCTTTTCTCCTCCTCTCTGCGGATGAGCTTTTTTTGCTTACCTCTGTTCATGGGCGGATGTTCCACACTTCTCATTTTGAATTGACATGACTTCTCAATTTAAAAACCTGTTCTGTTCCAATTCTAAAATCCCAGGAGAGATCATATAATTAGTAAATCTTGAATCAGGTATACTCTCTCAGCATGTTTAGCTCTCAGAATTTTAGAGGAAGAATCATATAACTGCCATGGGAGCTTTATGTCTGTGGGAGTTGTGTAGTTTCCAGGGAAAGTTGAAGGTAAACTAAACAAATACCCCCAAATTAACCGTTGCATATGAGGAGGACAATGAGAATTAGACATATTCTTTTTTTTTGAAGAAGAAGAAGTAAGATTTATGGAAAGTACATTTTAGAAGGAGACAGGGCATGCTAAGGAAGGCTGCAGCCCTGTGGAATTTGGGAGGTGAAAAGATAAAAGATAGAATGTGCTCCAAGGGAAGAGCAGATTCTCAGTGAAGAGGGCTATAACTAGACATGTTGTTGACTTGGATTTCCTCACCTTTTCTTTCTAATTTTATAATTTTCACTTTAGAATTTCCATTTTTCTTTTTTTTTGTATTTTCTATTTCTGTGGTTAGATTTCCTTTCTTTTCATTTATTATGAACATATCTCTCTTCATATCCATGAGCATAGCTATGATAGCTACTTTGAAATTCTTATATGTTAATTCCAACATCTGTGTTATCTTGGGGTGAATTCCTAATATATGGTCATCTTTTCTCTTGAGAATAAGTCATGTTTTCCAATTTTATCATATATTGAATAACTTTGGATTGTATCTTCGATATTGTGATTGTTATGTTGTGGAAACTCTAGATTCTGTTCTATTTCTCTAAAGAATGTTGATTTTTTTTATTTTTATCTTTAGCCAGCAATTCAAGTTTTAAAAAATCAGACAGAAATCTTTGCCTCTTGATTTCAGCTAAAATCTCAGTTCAGTTTCTTTATTCTAAGTTGGAGTTTTCTCCACACATACACAGTTCCAGGATCAGCCAGAGATTTAGGCAAAGTTTATGCACAGAATATGGGGTGCAATCTCTGTTGTCTTTTATGGATTCTCCCTTGACTATCCAGTAGCTATACTTGCCTGAACTCTGTCCTTTGATTCTTTAAACCAGAGATATGGAGACTTTTCTGTCATTGTTTTTGCCGTCTTGTGCTGCTCTGATAGCTTCTTACTCTCAGGTTAAAAAGAAAAAGAAAAACTGGAAACGCATCCATGCCTTCTCATCTTTCAAATGTTGATTTCTCACCAGAATCTGCTTGCTTTTGCTCACTCTCCAGTGCCTACAAGTCATTGATTTTTTTTTTTTTTTTAGTTTTGTCCATTGGTTATTATCTGTAAGAGGGTAGGGTATGGCAGAAGTTTACTCAACTATACCCTCCTCTTTTCTTATTAGACAACTTCCACTGCTCTTTATGTTAAGTTAATTTTTAAATTGTTTCTTGAATTAATGTAACATATGCTTACTTTAAAAACGATATAATAAAAATAGCTAGTATGTGTATAATTCTAAGTATATGCTAGGTCTTATTGTAAGCATTTTATGTATAAAAACTAGTTCAAGAAAGCAAGTACTACAAAATTATGTAAAGTACATTTAAAAATTCTACCTCTTCCATCATTCTACTCCTTGAGAGTTGAGTATTCTTCTTGATATTTTCTACACAAATGAGATTATACTATGTATCATCTTTCTGCAATATATATTTTTCATGCTCACAATATATTATAGATATCTTTCCAAGCCATTTTATATCTTGAATTCTCTGAAATCAATTTGCTACTGCTGCTGCTGCTGCTGCTGCTGCTGCTGCTGCTGCTGCTACTACTACTACTACTACTACTACTACTACTACTACTACTGCAACCCACACCCTCAAACATACACAATATCACAGACTGGGTACTTTCAAAGAGAAGGTTGCATGGTCACTATTATAAATGAATTTTTGTGGTTAAGATAGCTTTAGCTAATTTTCTCTTCCTCCTCTTTTAAATAGTCAAATTATGCTCATGTCCAGTGTCAAGATACTGAGATCTCGACTGTGCAATTAATTGTATTCTACAATAAACTAACTGTCCTTATTTTAGTCAAGTGATTATAAGGCTAAAAATAAAATAATATATATGAAAATTACTTTAAAAGTTTAATTCGCTAAATAAACCTACATAATATCAATTCAACCTATGTTTCTGGAGTGACAACTATATGTAAGACTCTGTGCTCATTGTTGGGGGTTATAGGAATGAATGAGATTCAATCCCTGTCCTCAAGGTGATAGCAACTTAGTTTTGAAATTAGGCATATGAATTAATAAATTATATTTCATTTAGAAATACAGCTAATGCTAGGATACAGATTTTTTAAAATTTTATTTTATTATTAGTTTGAAGTATACAGTACATTAGTTAGGCACTTATATAGTTTATAAAATGATCCCTCTACTTGCTCTTTCTCTCTTCTGGCTCTCCACCTAGCCATTATATTTTTACGATGTGTTGCAAAAGTGGCAATGAAAAGGCAATTGATTCTGACAAAGAGGATATTAAATGATGACATATATATTGAACCATGAATGATAAAATGAATCTCCAGTATGGGACAGAAGAGAATGGATTCTAAGATGAAGAAGCAACATATGTGTAGGCATGAAAGTACTTTTATTTTCTGTTGAGAATACCAAATAATTCACTGTGTTTGAAACAGAAAGTGTGGTATATGCCCATGGGAGGGTAGGAGTTAAAAGTAGAATAATTAAAAGTAGGATTAAAAGTAGAATGAGACTATTAGAGTGATTTGCATTTAGATTACAAAGTGCCGTATACATATCATTCTAAGGAATTTGTGTAGAGTATGACAACCAATGGGTGAAGGATTTTGACCATAGGAATAGCATGGCATATTAGTAAAGACAGTGCCAGCTTCTGTTACAAACTAACCTAAAAATATACAATGGATCAAAAATAGTAATTTATTTTTCATTCATCTAAATGTAACCTGAGCATTTCTCAATTACTTGGCAGATTTCCTAGGTTTGAACCAGGTCCCAGGCTCTTTCGATCCTATGACTCCACTGTCTTTTATATGTTATGTTCATCTACATTAAGCTAGAGGACAGGAGAAGAGCAAAGATGATCATGATTGGCACTTTTACGGACCAGACCTGGAAGTGGTACTCAACATGTATTTTTTAGATTGAGTCATATGTCTAGACCTATCTGCAAGAAGGAATGGAAAATGTGGTCTACCTCTGTTCCGTGGAAGAAGAGGAAAAGGATTTAGTGAACATTTAGGTGGTCCCTGTTATACATAGTCAGATTTAGTCTTTAGAAAGCAAATTGTGATGGTAATGATAGATGTAATCGATTGAAGAGAGGATACTAAAGTCAAGAAGAGCAGATAAGGGGCTGTTGTAATAGTTCAAGTGAGACTTAATGAGATCCCAAAGGCAATGCCTAAAGCATTTGCAACAGGGGTAAAACAGGGATACATTGCAGAGGCAGGATTTGATGAATGAGATTGGGGGAGAAGAAGTTGTTGACATGGTCAACTAGATGAATGGTAAATTCTTTCTTTCATCTTAATAATGCCCATCCAAAAATAAAAGGCTGCTTTCTTAGATTAATAATTATTGAGTGCTCAATAGATTAGAGTCTCTTACTAAGAACTATAGAAAAATAGAATAGAAATATTTGATATAGCCCTTTCCCTCAAGGCATTTTTAATCTATCCAGGGAGGGAATATACATGTAAAGAACAACTCGAGAATTTTATGGATCTCAGTAACACAAATTAATTCACCACAAACTGAATCCAGAGTGTCAGAGATGTTCAGGAGAGAGCTGTGATAAGGAGTCCATGGATCATTTGGACTAAGTTTGGGGTTTAGATTGAATTTATTCACTTAACAAACTTGTTAAGTGTATGATGTGCTTGATAACTGTAGTGCCTTGTTTATAAAAGGGCTAAATTTAATGGAATATTACTTGTATAATGAGACAAGTAAAACACAAGCCTTGCATTTGACTTATTGGAAATAAATAATAGGTTCAATAGGGGTTAACATATAGGAAAACAAGCTAGTTCAATAGAGTGTAATAGGTTCTATGATAAAATGGTCCAGTTGGGGCAGAAAGGAAGGAGTATCCAGGATAATGTTTGTAAAGGAGCAGGTCTTTGAGCTTGTCTTGGAATAACAGTGCAGGTGACCATAAAAAAAACAAAAATGAAAGATGAAGGAAAAAATTTCTTTCTAATACAAGAAGCAATGACAAGTTGGCAGGAGGAGAAATATATTGTTCCTTGAGGATATGGACCAGGTTGTGTTAATATTTGTACCTGCTTGCCTACCATACTACTTAGCCCTTCGCAGATGCTCAGAAATATTGGATTCTATCCCTATATACATTCTCATAGTCCTTGCTAGTGTATCTAGTTTACTTCTTTCTAACATCAGACACCTAACCAACAGAGATGGTAAAATAATGATTTTTCCATCAGTATTTGAGGGCTCTGCTTGTTCCTGCTGGTGACCTCACTTTGCATTCCCCTAAGGCTACGAAGTTATTTTCAGTTGTATGTGGTTGCTTTAAATCATAGTTACAAACCACCACTGATATAAGCTATCTGAGTCCCAATTTCTGTCAAAATGAGATGCCTAACTGAAATAATAGTATCACCAAATACCATTTTGAATTCAGAATTAGATTTAGGCAACAAACAAAATTTTATGTGATGTGAATCACCAACAATTTGATTTTTTCTTACTGTAGCAGAACTACATTTCTTAAAAGCTAACGACCATATCTTCTTAGTGAAATTTACTGTTTGAAGTATGTAAGTACACTTTGGTTCTTGAAGGGTAAGAATTTTAACCTGAAATATATCAGAATAAGATAATAAATTAGGAAATGAGCACTTGGGCAAAGAGTTTGAAAATGTAATTTTATTTCATTGGAATTTTTTAAATCTATCCTTATTTGTGTGTTTATGCATAAAATAAGTTTCTGTTATAATTTAGACTGTGGTCCATGAACTCAATCTCTAATCCATAGTGGGCAGAAGGATACGCTTTTAAAATGAGAGCTCTCTAAAACCTGTTTGCTATTTTCCTGCTAATAAATACCTTACATTAAATTATAAGTAGGGTAGGTTAGATATTTGAGGACAGACAAACTCAAGTTTAGTTCTCAGGTTTGCCATTTACTAACTGGATGGCCTCTCTGAGCCTTGGTTTCTTCATCTATGTCATAATTCATTTGGGCTACTATAACAATATGCCATAGACTGGGTAGCTTATAAACAACAGAAATTTATTTCTCACAGTTCTGGAGGCTGGGAAGTCCAAGATCAATGTGCCAGCAGATTCAGTATCTGGTGAGAATCCACTTCCTGATTCATAGACAGGTGTCTTTTCACTGTGTCCTCAAATGGACAGGACGAGGTAGTTTTCTGCAGTCTCTTTATTAAGTGCACTAAAACCATTCATGAGGGCTCCATCTTTATGACTTAATTACTTCCTAAATAACACAGCTCCACATACCATCACATTGGGGTTAGATCTTAAAATATGAATTGGGGGGGCACAAACATTTCACCTATAATGATCTATAAAATGGGAATAGTTACAACTACCCTCTTGCAGAATTTTTGTGAGAATTAGAGATTATACTGTGGTTTTTAAAGATTCGAAACTTTACTACCAACAATACTGTTGTTTGGATCTTTCAATTAAAATCATACTTTCTGGGGTGTGGGGGATGTGTTTGTAACTGTCTTCTGCATATAACAATCTTAAAACATTTCTCCTTTGCACTAAAACATCACAGGCAACTCTAATGTAGACAGTAGGTAAAAGTCAACGGGAGCACCCCATATCTCTAAGCCCCATCCTAGTCCTTAAGACATGTTCCTGAAATTCAATCTGTAAACTATTTCTTCAGTGGCACACATTTAAAAATGCTGGGGAAACTTGAGACAGAGTCAAAATGGCATACATGACAGAGGCTTTATTCATTCATCTGTTCTTACCACCACATCAAAGTTGTGATGGAAAAACAGAGCAAACAGCAAGCAGAATCACCTAGGGTCTAGATGAACAGAAGCCCTACAACTAGGGAGAGAAATAAGAAATCATCCTGCAATGAGAAGAGGTAGGATGGGGCGAGGACATGAGCAACTGAGTGGGACAGAGGCTATGGCAGTGGTATCTGGCGGCTTCAGACATTCCTCTTAAGGGGCTATGTCCACAACCAGACTTTCACAGTGATGGACTCACTTGCTCTGAGCACCAGCGCCGGCTCATGATTGGCTTCTCAGGGGCAGAGTGGGGGTAGACACCAGGAACTTACAGGGGGATGCTGAGTTGTTAGAGCAAGGGCCATAAATAAGGCTTTCTCCCAGGCAGAAGTACTGGTGGAATCCATTATTTCTCTGTTGAGCCCTCCCAACTGCCAGTATGCGGACTCAGGTGCCACCATAGCTGAGACGTCATTAAACTGGAGAAGACAGGTAGCTCTGTCCAGAGGATTCCCTGAAACTTCACCTCTCCCAACTCACAGCCCTACCCAAGCTACATCCAGTTATATCCTTGGTGAATCCTGTACAACTTGCGAAGCAAGCTCCAAGACCCACACTGGTACCAGATGACCTCAGATTCTGGCTTGGTTTTTGAGGCAACTATAAGGACAGCATCTGTGGATTGCTTGCTGAGTCTGAATAGGCTGGGGCTAAACTTAGCCTGCAGCTGAACCCTTCTCAGGACTGTGCCACTGGACACCTGCTACACAAAGCCATGCTAATAAGACTGGGAGATTTAGGAGGTTTGCTTAGTACATAGAAACACACACAGAAAGGCAGCCAAAATGGGAAGATGAAGTAGAAATCATATTAAAGAATAGAACATAGATCCAGGAATAATGGAGTTAAACAATCTAATAGATTCAGAGTTCAAAACACTGGTTATAAGGATACTCAGTGAACTTAGGGGAAATGTAGATGAACTCAGTGAGAACTTTCACAAAGAGATTAAAAACATAAAAATGGAACTGAAAGTTATTAAAGGGAGCCAGTCAGAAATGAAGAATACATTATCTGAGATGAAGAGAATATTAGAGGAGGTATCCACAGAGTGGATAAAGAATAAGATCAAACCACAGATATAGAGGGGAAGCCAAGGTCACCCAATCAGAATGGCAAGAAAAAAGAAGCCAAGACTATAATAATAATTTAAGAAGCCTATGAGACCCAATTAAATGTAAAAACATCTGTGCAATAGGGGTACCTGAAGGAGGAGAGAGAGAACAAGAAGTGAAAAAGATATTTGAAGAAATAATGATGGAAAACGTCCCTAATCTGGTGAAAGAAATAGACAAACAAATCCAAGAAGCTCAGAGAGTCCCAAGAAAGAAGAACCCAAAGAGGCCCACTCCAAGACACATTATCATTAAGATGCCAAAGGTTAAATACAAAGAGAGAAACTTAGAAGCAGCAAGAGAAAAGCAGTTAGTTACCTAAAAAGGAACACTCATAAGACTGGTAGCTGATTTCTCAAAAGACACTATGCAGGACAGAAGAGCTTGGCACAAAATATTCAAAGTGATGAAAACCCAGGATCTACAACCAAGAATATTTTATCCAGCAAAGCTATTATTTAGCATTGAGGACAGATAAAGAATGTCCCACACAAAAATAAGCTTAAGGAATTCATCACCAACAAGCCAGTATTGCAGAAAATGTTGGAGGGACTTCTTTAAAAAGAAAAATCGTATATCGAATCATGAATAAAGAATGATAATAACTATATTCCTATCAATAAGTACCTCAAACGGAAAAGAATTAAGTGCTCCAACCAAAAGTTAGAGTGGCTGAATGGATAAGAAAACAAGACCCCTACATATGCTGCCTACAAGAGACTCAGTTCAGATTAAAAGACATACACAGACTAAAAGGAAGGGGATGAGAAAAGATATTTCCTGGATGAACCTTGAGGGTGTTGTGTTAAATGAAGTAAATCGGATAGAGAAAGACAAATATCACATGAGTTCACATACATGTGAAATCTAAAGAACAAAAACAATAATAACAACAAAAAAGGAAACAAACTCATAGATATAGAAGATATTTTGAGGGCTACTAGACAGGAGGGGATTTGGGAGGAATGGTGAAAAAGGGCAAAAGGATTAAGAAATATAAATGAATAGTTACAAAATATTTATGGAGATATAAAGTGTAGCATAAAGAAAATAGTCAACAATGTTATAATAAATATGTAAAGGAGAAGAGGAGTACTAGACTTAGTGGAATGATCACTTGCATTCTAATCATTATGTTGTACAACTGAAATGAAAATATTATTTTATGCCAACTATAATTAGAAAAATTCATTGAATTATAAAAAAGTGCATTGTGGAAACAAAATAGTGAGATGATTAGGAAACATTTAGTTTGTGGTAGATCCCTATATGATCTAAATACTTATTCTATGGTTAGTATGATAAAAATCGTTGCAGTAGAGACCTATGAGAATATTGTGCACTATGCCTACTGACCTAATATTTCACAAAGAAACAAATGGAAATAGATGCCCTTTGGAAAGAAAGTATAAACTTTTCGTGGTTTCCCATCTTTCCTGCAGTCTTGTTAAGGAAGTTAGCTACAACCTGTGCCTGCAATTATCAAAGGGAGGGACTAATTCCCACAGATAATGTAAGGCCAAATGGCTTTCTTTAAAAATGTGAGAAGGAACAACAACACTTCCTCCAGGCATCTCATTGCAATCCATCAGAAAATTACTTTATAATACTGATTGTTAGAATAAGACTCTGTGCAGCCATCTTCCAGAAAACTGGTTTAATTAATCTACAGATTTTTAATATCCTTAATGATCCACAGTGTCCCGAGTGTGAATGACACATCCTGAGATGAAGCACTCTTGTGAAGTGTGCAGTCTACATAGCATACACTGACCCTGCCAATATCTATATTTTTTAATGAAGATGAATTGTTCGGGTAATTAAAAATGGCAGTTTATTAAAAGTACTGTTTACTTAATTTTTTTCACAGAACCTTTAGAAATTGAATTTAAATAAAACTACGTAGGTTCTTGAATTTCAAGGGTTTCTCTGTAGGTAGATATAAAAGCAGAAATTCATCTGTCAACAAAACTATAAGCAGATTAGATGCTATCTATATATTTGAATGTAAAATTTGTAATAATCTGCCTGGAGGTGATTGATTTGAATATAATCTACTCACACTGACAGATAAAACTCCTTTCACTTCCGTTTGACTTTTATTGGAAATATAAATGCATCCCCTTGACTCCTTGCTGCATTACCTTTATAATATTGAAAAACCGAAGCAACATTTCTTTCAGTACTCAAAAGCAATATTTAAAAAAAGTTCCAGTCATTGTAACAAAAATAGTTTGCAGTTTAGGAGAACAATTAAATATTCCTGGTAGTGAACTCCATTTTGTGAAACGAGTCTACTGGGTAATAAAAACCAGTACAACAGGGTTAGCAAACTATGGTTCATGGGCCAAACCTGGCCTATTGCCTATTTTTGTAAATAAAGTTTTGTTGGAACACAGCCACACTCAATCATTTACATACTGACTATGGCTTCTTTGGCACTATACTGGTAGAGTTGAATACTCGGACAGAGACCATAGGACCTGCAAAACCTAAAGTATCTACCATTTGGTCTTTCACAGAAAAAGTTTGCTGATTCATACAATATAAAATTATTTCAGTTCATTATTACATTATAGTTTAATATTGAAATATTTTAACATTAAATGATATGGTTATGTGAGCAAATTTATAAATATAGAAAAGTATTTCATACTACTTTACTTTAAATGTAATTGTTCTCAGAAAGGTAATTGAAATAAACAGAATAACTCCTTGTACAGCTTTTGTGTACCCAAACTAAATGACATCAAACAAACTAACACCAGTACTGATATTAAGCCATCCCCTAAAGGGAATGGTTGTGATAGTCATAATTTAAGAGAGAAGCAGAAAGTCACTTCTGGTAAAAACTTTTTCAGCATCAGGAAGACTGGAGTAAACATGATTAAGAAGAGTGGTGCTCAGACTACTTGCAGAACCCTTTCCTCAGACAATTTCAAGGGGAAGCACAAAATACGGAAATCAAAAGAGTGAGAGTGGATGAGTGTTAAAGTTCTGCTTGCTTGACTCCTGCTCCTCTCTCTGTCTCCTCCGTAGAGAGCAGCTATGTATTTTCAATTAGCAACGTATCATTGACAGTGAATCAGAAAGCTTATTCAAAAAGGTGGAACATTAGTGTGTTCAGCCCACCTAATTTCCACCATGTACTGATACATTTTTTTATGCTCTCCAACTTATTTTGGTTTTTATTTTTCTGTTATGAAATATTTGTGATACACTGAAAAAGTTGTATTTAATATTTACTCTTGAAATTTTGTAAAACTTTAAACTTAAATTTGCACATAAAAGAAATATTTTTGGTATGCTTTTCAGTCTGTATTTGTGGAAAAGTATTACTTTTTTACATTCTGTTAATGATATTGTATTTATTTATTGCTTAAAACATTACTATAACAAAATGAATACAGATAACAATAATGACTACAACTTATTGAGTACTATGTACCAGGCACTATTCTCAATACTTTCTGTAGATTAATTCATTAATCTTTATAAAATCTCTATGACATAGAATCTACTAATATCTTCATTTAAATTGAAGAAACTGAAGCACAAAGTAGTTAAGTAACTTATTAAAGGTTCTAGCTAGTGAGTGGCAGAATTTGGGTTAGGACTTTGAACCCATTCTCTCATAATCACTATTTTTGTATTTTTATCTTTTACTTTATTTTATTATTTTTCTCCCTCTACTATTAATTATTCACTTTAGTTATCTTATTTTATTTTATTTTTATTATGGTGACATTGCTTAATGAAATCCAACAAGTTTCAGGTACACAATTCAACAGTAAAGCATATATATATTGCATTGTGTGTTCACTGCCCATAGGTAGATTTCTTTCTGTCACCACATATTTAACCCCTTTTACCCCATCTACCTTCCCCCTCCTCCTTCCCCACTGGTAATCCCTAGTTTATTGTCGTGTCCATGAGTCTCTGTTTGTTTGTCTTGCTTGTTGCTTTTAGGTTTATATCCCACATATAAGTGATATGTGGTTTTCAACTTTTTCTGTCCAGCTTATTTCACTTAGCATGATAGTTCTTTTATTTTAGTAGACTCCTTTAATTTTTATCATCCTTATTTGGCTTGAAGTCTAATATTAGTCAATTTCTCTGCCTTTTTCTAAATGATAGATGGATCTTAGAATGCTTTAATTTGGATCGTCTCTCCTTCACTTACATGTAATTATTATCTGGTATTTTATTTCCACTTTTTTAAACACACCAAAATTACTTATTGTGTTTTCCACATTCAGTGTTCATTTAGATTTACCAATGTCTTTACCAATTACTTTACTCATCATTCCTTCTTGCAGCTCACTCCTTTCTAGATTCAGTTTTACTCTTCCTGCAGTGCATCCTCTCATAGTTCTTGCAGCAATGGTCTCTTGGTGGTAAACTTTCCTTTTTGTAGGAAGTTATCTTCATTTCACTCTCAATCTTGATTAACACATTTTCTAGATATACAAGAATCCAATATCGACAATTGTTTTCTCTAAGCAGTTTGAAATATTGTTTCATACACAATCAGTTAAGATTCTTCCTGATACAAGTAACATAATATCCCCAAATAATGGCTTAAACAATGAATATGTGTTTTTGTCATAACAAGCAGTTTAGAGGTAGGCAGTATCGGGGTTGACTAATTGAGATATTAGCGCCCTGGATCAGCTTCTCTGTGACGCTTTTGGTTCTTCTGGTATAGTTGTTAAAATGGCTAAGAACACCAAACATCATGTGCTCACAATGACAATGCCCAAAGGCTGGAAGAAAGAGTAAATTTCTCCTGTCTCTCTCTTTTAGATAGGATAATGATTCCTAGGAACCTCTTTTCAGTCTTCCTTTCAGCCAGCATTGGGTTAACATGTCCACACCTCTGATCTAGTCTCTGGTAAAGGAGAATGAAATATTCTGATTTGCTTAAACCAGTAATGGAATTCAGAGTTGGATGCATCTTTTATACCTGAACAACTACGGGTTCTGTTAACAATGCAAAAATGATTAATGGTTATTGAGTAAGTAAACAGCAGTGCTTGTTACACATTATCTTATAGCCTCAATGATGCAACTGAAAAATCTGTTGTCAGTCTAATTATAGTTCCATTATAGGTAATCTCTCTGCCTTCCAGTTGTTTTAATGTTTTCTCTTTCTCTTTGATGTTGTACTAATTCACATTATTCAAGAAGCAGATGCCAGCTTCTGGTCGAGAAGGCAAAGTAAGTAAACAATGTGCTTGCCTCCTCTCACAACCACATCAAAATTACAACTAAACTGAAATCTAGCTGATCAGAAGTCCTACAACTGAGGACATACAGAAGAGGCCACCTTGAAACTGGTAGGAAGGGTGGAGAGGAGAAACAGGCTACTCTCAATCCTGCACATGGCAATTGAGAATCAGGAGACATATCTCGGCTGTGGAGGTCCCCTAGAAGAGCGAGGGGTCCCAGACCCTCAATAGGCTCACCATTCCAAGGGTCCAGTGCCTGGAAGAGAAGTCTCCACAACTTCTGGCTGTGAAAACCAGCAGAGATTGTGGCTGAGTGAGACAAAATGTTGAGGGTGTAGCAGACTTTCCTCTTAAGGAGCCCATGCAAGTACTTACTCTGTGACAGACTCACTCGCTCCAGCTCTGTAGTAGCAGCTCAAAAGGTACTAGGGACATATGGAGAGGGAGTGATTTGTCTGGCTTCAAGGCGAGGGCGGGGAGCAGGGGCAACTTTCTCTCTGACAAAAGTGCTGGTAGAGGGCATTGTTCCTTTGTTGAGCCCTCCCTCACAAGGCTTGCAGACCCAGGTGGGAGCCATATCTGAGTCTCCATCAACCTGGCTAACACAAGTCACCCTATCCTGTTGATTCCTTGAGATCCTACCCCTCCCATTGTGCAGGCCTACCTAAGCCACTTCCAATGGCTTTTCCATATAAATGGTCTGTCTTGGCTCATGCTGTAGACTTCCTTAAAATTTCTCAATGGTTCACAAAACCTAAACATGCAGTATCTGCCCTTGGCATGCCCTGTACCTCTCACTGACCAGCCCCATGTCTAGCACTAGGGGCAACAGACCTTGGTTTGTGGCTTGGCCTCTCGAGACACTTCCAAGCCCAGTGTAGGTGGAAGCCATCTGCGGATTGCTCGGTGGCTCATGTCAAGTGACCCGGACAGGGCACAAGCTGCAGCTGAAATTGGCCTGTGGCAGGGAGACTCAGGAGGCCCTGGCCTGCATGCTCAGTGGCTGGCTTTGGTCTGTGCCAGAGCACCACCCAGGGTCACATCTGAGGACAACACACCCAAAGAGCAGAAAGTACAGGCACTGGAGCCCTGCTAAAGCAAATCTTGCTTTGTAGCACAGCCCCTACACAACACCTCTTTTATTGGTGACAGCCAGTCGTCACAACCAATCAACTTGAGGATCAATACCTCCTATTGACAAGCAGGTAGCAACTAGGGCTCAATTACAAAAGGAGGCCACAAATAACCCATAAAAAGGACATACCTGAAACATCTGGCTCAGGTGACCAGGAAAGACTGTGTTACTCGGATCCACAGCACATCTACTACCTAAGGCCACCCTACTAAGACTGGGAGACATAGCAGCCTTACCTAAAATGTAGAAACAAACAGAAGTAGGCAGCCAAAATGGGGGTACAAAGAAATATGACCCAAACAAAAGAATAGAATAAAGCTTCAGAAAAAGAACTAAACAAAATGGACATAAGCAATCTACCAGATGCGGAGTTCAAACCACTTAAAATGATGCTCAATGAATTTAGTGAAAGAGAAGATGAACTCAGCGAGAACATTAATGAAGACATAGAAAACATAAAAGCAGAGACAGAAAACATAAAAAAGAACCAGTCAGAAATGAAGAATACAATAATTAAAATGAAGAATAACTTAGGAGGAATTAACAGTAGATTTAATGAAGCAGAAGATCAAATCAGCAATTTTGAAGATAATGTAGCAGAAAACACCCAATCAGAAAAGCAACAAGAAAAAAGAAATTTGAAAAATTGAGGATAGTAAGGGGCCTCTGGGACAACATCAGGCATACCAACATTCACATCATAGGGATGTCAGTAGAAGAGTGAGAGCAAGTAATTGAAAACCCACTTCAAGAAATAATGACTGAAAACCTTCCTAACCTGCTGAAGGAAATATATATGCAAGCTCTTGAAGTCCAGAGAGTCCCAAATAAGATGAATCCAAAGAGGCCCACATTAGGACACATCATAATTAAAATGATAAGGGTAAAAACAGAAAGAGAGAATCTTAAAAGCTGCAAGAGAAAAGTAGTTACCTACAGGGGAGCTCCTATAAGACTGTCAGCTGATTTCTTAAAAGAAACTTTACAGGCCAGAAGAAACTGGTATGAAATATTCAAAGTGATGAAAAGCAAGGATCTACAACCAAGATTACTCTACCCAGCAAAACTATCATTTAGAATTGAAGAACAGATAAAGAGCTTCTCAGACAAGAAAAAACTGAAGGAGTTCATCACCAAGCCAATATTACAGGAAATGTTAGAGGGAGAAAGAAGGAGGAGGAGGAGGAGGAGGTGGAGGAGGAGGAGGAGGATAAAAAATATGAATAATAAAATGGCAAAACTACATATCTATCAACAATTACTTTAAAGATAAATGGGTTAATGCTCTAATCAAAAGATAGGGTGCTGATAGGGATAAGAAAACAAGACTCTTAGATAGACTGCCTACAAGTGACTCACTTCAGATTGAAAGGCACACACAACTGAAAGTAAAGGGATGAAGAAAGATGTTTCATGAAAATGGAAACAAAAATAAGTAAGTTAGAGTAGCAATACTTATACCAGACAAATAGACTTTAAAACAAGAGACAGAACAGGACTCAGTGATCCCACTTTGGGGTATTTATATGAAGAAACCTGAAACACTACTTTGAAGGGACATGTGCATCCATATGTTTATTGCAGCATTACTTGCAGTAGCCAATATATGGAGGTATCCTGGGTGTCCATCAATGGATGAATAGATAAAGAAGTAGTATGTATATACAATGGGATATTACTCAACCATAAAAAAGAATGAAATCTTGCCATCTGCAAGAACATAGATAGACCCAGAAGGTATTGTGCTGAGTGGAGTAAGTTAGACAGAGAAAGACAAATGTCATATGTGGAATCTAGAGAACAGAATAAACAAAGAAAGAAGTTCATAGATTCAGAGAGCATTTTGATGGTTGTCAGATTGGATTGAAGAGATTAGTGAAGGGAGAAGGGATTAAGAGGTCCAAATTCGTAGTTACAAAATAGTCATGGGGATGTAGAGTATAGAATGGGAAGTATAGTCAGTAGTATTGTAATAACTATGTATGGTGTCAGATGGGTACTAGATTTATCAGGGTGATAACTTTGTAAGTTATATAAATGCCTAACCACTATGTTGTACACCTTTAATATAATATTGTATGTCAACTATAATTGAAAAAATAAAAATATAAAAAAAATCTCAAAACAGTTACCAATATAGGATTAGCTGGGTGAGTTTGGGGGAACACTGAAGGATGAAGGAGAGGGAGCAGGAGAAGATAGGGTAAATCTTCAGAACAGGATGCAGGATCTGACACCTGCGGAAGAGGAAAAATTGAATAGGAGTTTCAGACTACACTGTGGATCCCAGAAGCTTTTGGTCTGGCTGATGATGGAGCATCCTAAAACCAAAGTTACTATTAAAGGAGTCTCTCATCCTGCAGGAATGACCTACATTAGTACCCAAACGATGTTCAGTCATTGTCTAGGAGTAGCCCATAGAATATCTGGCCTTGGCATGAACCTAGTACTGGAATCAAAAGGGCAGGAACTGGGGCTGTTAGTTATGCACCCATAACAGATCTGAGTGGTTCATTTTTATGGCTTCCTCGGATGTTCTTAAGGTGTGAATTTACTTTTATTTATTTATTCAGTTTGGGGGTTGTGCTTCCTGAATCTGAGAATTTTCTCAGATACTCGGAATTTTCAATCAACCTTGGAAAATTCCTGTTTCTTCCCATTTTCTTTATTCTCCGCTTCTAAAATGTTTATTAGATCTATATCATGTCATGTCATTCTATCTTCCATGATCATTAACCTTTTAGATTTTTCATCTTTTCATCTGTCTGCACTGCATTCTATATAATTTCCTCAGCTATATAGTCAAGTTTGTTAATCTTGCTTTATTTGTGCCTTACTATTTAAGCTGTACTTTATGTTTGATTTTCTATTGAATTTTACATATTTTCGATATATTTTTTCAATTTTAGAATTTTTTGTTCTTTTTAAATTCTCTTTCTGTGTGTGTATGTATGTAAGATAGATAGATAGATAGATAGATAGATAGATAGATAGATATAGATAGATAGATAGATAGATAGATGATAGATAGATGATAGATAGATAGATAGATAGATAGATAGATAGATAGATATAGATATAGATATAGATATAGATATAGATATATTACTTTGGTCTTATGTTTTTCAGTCTTCCTTTAGCCATTTTAACATATGTTTTTTTATATAGTCTCTAAAAAGTGGTACTATTATCTGAAATTCCAGAGACCTATTCTTATACTTTGAGTCTATTGACTATTGTTTAAGATGGACTATTTTCTCACATAATTTTTAACTTTGGATTGTGATCTCATTTGCTGTTGCCTCTACCAAGGCTTCCAGATATTTCTATATTAATGTCTCATAGTGGCAGTTGCTCGACCACAGAGAAAGTGTAAACTCAACTTTAAATTCATGCATGGAAAAGGTCCATGCTTATGAATTCTCAGAAGTTTCTTTTATTGTTTTCATTCTGATCTCAATCTAGTAAAAACAAGATTCCTTCTTGTCCCTTTGTGCCAATGAGAAGATTTTTTTCTAGTACATCCTTTTCTGAAGTGTAGCATTCTGAAGATCCACATATGGGCAACATATGCAGGTCTCAGTTGCAATTCCTCACCTTGTAGAGACCCAAAGCCTCATCTCCTGCCTCTCTATCATAGCCTTAAAACCAATGTCCTTAGGTCACACACTTACAGATGAGCTGCAGCATCAGTTTCTGGGCACGGCACTCTTGTTTAGAGTTGCCACCTTAGTTTCAGCTTCTGGGTTTTCTTTCTTTTTTTCACTTCTTCTGAAAACCATTCTTCATTAAAAAAATATTCAATCAGCATTTATAGGTGTTTTATAGCATAAAAATCTGTAGGTTTTCTAGTCTACTCTTGTTTCTAGATGTTGAATTATTTTTTTTTTGTATTGATATACTACTTGATTTTCCACTGGCTTTATTGAAATATAATACACAATTACTCGTATTTACCTTGTACAACTCAATGAGATTTTTTTTCAATTATTGTTGGCATACAATAATGTATTAGTTTCAGTTATATAGCATAGTGATTAGAGATCTATATAACTCACAAAGTGATCACCCTACTAAATCTGGTACCCTTCTTCCCCCTTACATATTTATTACATTATTAACTATTTTCCTTATGCTACACTATATATCTCCATGTCTATTTTGTAACTATCTATTTGTATTTCTTAATCCCTTTGCCTTTTTTCATCATCCCCCCAATCCCCCTCTCATCTAGTAGTCCTCAAAATGTTCTCTATGAGTATATTTCCATTTTTGTTGTTGTTGTTTACTTTCTTCTTTAGATTCCACATGTACATGAGATCATGCGATATTTGTCTTTATCTGACTTATTTCACTTAACACAATACCCTCTAGGTCCATCAAGGCAATATCTTTTTCCATCCCCTTCTTTTTAGTCTGTGTGTGTCTTTTAATCTGAAGTAAGTCTCTTGTAGGCAGCATATGTATGGAGCTTGTTTTCTTATCCATTCAGCCACTCTATCTTTTGGTTGGAGCACTTAATTCTTTTCCATTTGAGGTACTTATTGATAGGAATGTAGTTATTACCATTCTTTATTCATATTTTTGTTGCATGATTTTTCTTCTTAAAGAAGTCCCCCCAACATTTCCTGTAACACTGGCTTGGTGTAGATGAAATCTTTTAGCTTACTTTTGTCTGGGAAGCTCTTTTAGAATTTCTTTTGGTTCTCTAATGAAAGCTTTGCTGGATAAAATATTCTTGGTTGTAGATCCTGGGTTTTCATCACTTTGGATAATTTGTGCCAAGCCCTTCTGTCCTTCATAGTGTCTTTTGAGAAATCAGCTGCCAGTCTTATGGGTGCTTCCTTGTAGGTAACTAACTGCTTTTCTCTTGCTGTTTTTAAGATTCTCTCTTTATATTTAACTTTTGGCATTTTAATGGTGATGTGTCTTGGTGTGGACCTCTTTGGGTTCCTCTTTTTTAGGGATGCTCCAAGCTCCCTAACCTTCACCAGGTTAGGGACATTTTCCATCATTATTTTTTCAACTAACTCTTCAACTTTTTGTTTTCCTTCAGGTACCTCTATTACATAGATATTTTTACATTTAATTATGTTCCATAGGCTCCTTAAATTATTATTATAGTCTTGGCTTCTTTTTCCTTGCCATTCTGATTGAGTGTCCTTGGCTTCCCCTTCCTCTAGAGTAGTGGTTTGATCCTATTCTTTATCCACTCTGTTGATTCCTTCTAATATACTCTTCATCTCAGATAATGTGTTCTTCATTTCTGACTGGTTCCCTTTTATAATTTTCAGTTCCATTTTTTTTTGTTTTTTATCTTTTTGTTAAAGGTCTCACTGAATTCATCTACACTTCCCCCTAAGTTCACTGAGCATCTTCATAACCATTGTTTTGAACTCTGCATCTGGTAGATTGCTTGACTCCATTATCTCTGGATCACTGTTCTGCTCTCTCATTTAGATTCTTTGCCTTCCCATTTTGACTGCCTTCCTATGTCTGTTTCCATGTACTAAGCAAAGCTCCTAAGTCTCCTGATCTTATTAGTGTGGCTTTGGATAGTATGTGTACAGTGGCACAGTCCTGAGAGGAGTTCAGCTGCAGGACAAGTTTAGCCCCAGCCTGTGTCCCTCCGAGGCCACCTGCTCAGATTCAGCAAGCAATCCACCGATGCTGTGCTTATAGTTGCCTCAAGAAACCATGCCAGAAATCAAGGTCAGCTGCCATCAGTGTGAGTCTTGCCGCTACTCA
The DNA here is from genome assembly GCF_000151845.1 of Pteropus vampyrus. Taxonomy (NCBI): domain Eukaryota; kingdom Metazoa; phylum Chordata; class Mammalia; order Chiroptera; family Pteropodidae; genus Pteropus; species Pteropus vampyrus. Next base: position 727,795 of record NW_011889116.1, read on the forward strand.
GCAAGGAGCACCGAACTCACCAAGGACACAAGTGGATATGGCTTGGGTAGGGGTGCGAGTTGGAGGAGGTAGAGTTGCAGGGGATCCTCTGGGCAGAGCAATCTCTGTTATCCTGTTTCATGAAGTCTCAGCTATGGCAACGCCTGAGTCTGCGCACTAAGAAGGAGGAGGACTCAACAGAGGAACAATGGATACTACTGGCACTGCTGCCTGGGAGAGAGCCTCGCCTCTGGCCCTCATTGCTATAGCTCAGTGTCCCCTTCTAAGAGCCTACTGCTCCTCGTGCAGCCAACCCGGTGCTAGTGCTTAGAGTAAGCAGATCCACCACCGTGAAAGTTTGCTCACAGCCATGGTCCCTTTAAGAGGAGCCTGCAGTTGTCTGCTCATACAGCCGCAGCTTCTGTCACAGCTTCTGTCTCACTCAGCTGCTCAAAACCAGGCCACCTCACATCTTCTCACCCTCCTACCTCCTACCGTTGCAGGGTGATTTCTTATTTCTCTACCTGGTTGTAGTGCTTATGTTCATCTACATCCCAGGTGCCCTTGCTTGCTGTTTGCTCCGTGTTTCTGCCACAACTTTGATTTGCTTGCAAGAGAGATTAACAAAGCTTCTATCATCTATGCCATTTTATTGCCTCTCTGCTACCTTGATGGTACTGAGAGCACTTCTTGATACTTTCTTCTCTGGTGCTGGTGCCTAAGGGCCTTTTCTGAGACTGTACTGTACACAAATGGTGTCCCTGGGCAGCCTTATGGTAGCCAATTCCCTTGCTGTGGCCCAGTAGCTGAATCCTTAATTTCTACTCTACATTGTCTCCCTTTAGTTTGGTTTTCAAGCATCAAACTTTGCTTGCCATTAGTATATCTTCTTTATAGTTTAAGAAATCATGATATTAGGAAACAATCTTGATATCTCTTACTTCAAAGAAAACTGTAGTGCTTCCAGGGCAACTAGAAGAGGTCACAGACATGCTAGGCTACGAAATGCTAAAAATATTTTGTCCAGGCTTACTATTGTGTCACTGAAAGAAAAGCAGAAGCCTTCTTTAGAGAGAGTACTGGAAAGGCACATTACTCCTTTTTTAGCATAGGCCATTATTTCAAAGATATTGCTCTAAATGTTATCTGTTTTCATCTACTAAGAAACAATGAGGAAATAAGCTTACCGTGACCCAGTTGGCTAGTTGTGTAAGTTATAAAGTTTTATTTTATCTATAAAGTCTTACTTTTCTCAATAACATTTGTGTCCCTGAGTCCTGTGAAAGCCAGATAAAAAGAAGTCAGCTGTTGATTATTATCACAGATGCAAGGTCTTATCTAGTGGCAAATGTTCAAACTCAGATCCATACAATTCACAAAATAAAAAATAAGTTCTTTTAAAAATATAATTAACAGAGATTGACATCTACCAGTCTTTCAACATAAGCTTTTTAATAAAAATCTCCTTTACAGGATGTTGTAATATTGATTTAGAGTTCCTATAAAGAAGATTTCAAATTGTTATCTGCCAAGTAACTATTCTAAATTAGATTGGCCTTTAAAAATGTTTACACCTTTCATATGCCACTTAAGGGACAAATTTTTGGATAATTTAATACAGCAAAGTCTCATAATTTTAAAACTTATTATATTGACTGTGATGAAGTAAAACTTACCCCGAAATATCATATGAAGATTGTCGAGAGTTTGTTTTATCTGCTTAAGAGCATAAACTATTTAAAGGATGTTAAAAGCAATAAGAATACAATTAACATTTTTATTGTTGTTAAATCAGTGACCCTACAGGCTTCTATAGGACACTAGTAGTAGTAACATTGATACAGTGCGCTTGAAAGTGAATATAACATACTTATATTTGAAATATGATTTGGACTTAACAATTAATAATGCTTGACTTTGAATTAGGATAAATTAACAGAATTAAAAAAAATCTCTACCCATTTTCTTAAACGTAAATATTTTATAAAATGAAGGAAAGCACGGTTTCTTTTTCTTAAGCCGTTTTCTTAAGGAAACAGATTTTCATGACTCAAACCTTTGGATCCTGTTTTTAGTTACAATTCCAAATCAAGCTGTTCGTGTCTCTTCTCTTTTTCAAGCAATACTTTGTCCCATTCATTTTGAAGATGTGGTCAGAGACAGGGGCAAGTGGATTATATTCAATCCACACAACATGACTACACATAATTTAAAGCATTCACTGCATTTTAAACTATCATTAAAGATTGCTCTAGATTAATTTATTCTGCCCTCTTCAGGCTACAATGCATTTCGTCCATGCATAATTCCTTATTGAAGTTAATGGGGATTTGGCATGTGGCAGGAGGACATGTTTCATGAAATGGGGATCTAAGACTTGTAATTTAATAAGAAATCTCCTTCTACCCTAATTGGTCTGCCTCCCTAATGTCTCTCGCTATACTATAGTGGCATAGGCATACTTCCATTCCAGTGAGAAATGAAACTATTTTAAAATTCAAGGTATTATGTGTGTTTCCATGAGCAGAAGGCAAGTAGTGTCATCTATTGAACTGAAGATGGAAGTATTTTGAAATGTCATGCTTGTTGAATGTAGCATAAAAGTAAGCATTTCTATGGGCTGCATTATAAATATCTTCATTTTAACACATATTTTCACTGACCCATACCAGTAAACCCTGGAAAACATCTTTATGCAGTGAACTTCAGGACTAGGACTTTAAATCAAAGGGAAAGTAATGGTTTTTCTAGGTGTTTTTCATTGCCATTCACACTGCACTGGAGTTTAGCCTTTACCTTAATATTTACATTTTCTACATTTCTGTTATGCAAATACAAATACTAACAAATAGTGAAACAATTTTTAACATCTAAAACATTTCAATTAGTTATTAATAATTTTCCAACACATTGAATAAACTATAATATCCATACAAGGGTACACTATATACCATAAAAAAAAATAACAAGAAAAATTTCTATGCACTGAAGCAGCAATCTCAAGATATATTTTTAAGTGAAAAAAGTAAGGTGTAAAAATGTATATATGTGTAATATATTTGGCATATGGAAAGGGTGAAAATAATACATATTTATATATTGTATATCGGCAAGAAAAACTACTGGAAAGATGAATAAGAAACTAGTAAATATGGTTACCTCACAGGAAGAGAAATGAGGTAGAGGTGGAAAAGGAGAAAATGAAACTTCTCAGTGTATAGCTCTATATAGAGATTTGGGTTTGTTTGTTTGTTTGTTTGTTTGTTTGTTTGTTTTTAGTTTTAAAACATGTTTATTTAATGAAGTAAGGAGAAAAGGAACTTACCGATACATAAAACACTTTTTTAACAGCTCATTCTCCAGGAATACATAAGTGGACATTTTGGACCTAGATTGTTTTCTTGACTCTGCCACTAATTAGCTATATGACCATAAAAAAAGTCACTTAATTCATCTGGACTTCAATATTGTAAAATAAGAAAGTTCAAATAGATGGTTTCCAAAATCTCCTCCAGCTCTAACATTTTATGGGTGACAGCACAGTATGGGTAAATATGTCAACTTCTTAAAAACTGAAATTGTGTCTGTAAAAAAATATTTATTACTACTTTTGGATTTTATTTAGGCTAATTTATTCTCCAAATAAAATAATAGTTAAAGTGAAATTTCTTACTCAGGCAGATAAGGTGCACATTGAATATAAATTATGTTCTAAAAACCCAAATTTACTGCTATCCTATAGAGAATTTCTTTTAACTTTGGGCAAAAACTTATACAAATATTTTCAAAGACATATCTGTACAAACAGATGAACTCAAAACATTGACTTTAATTGCTAATCAGCATTTTGATAAGCTTCTTCGTCTTTATTAAATATGCATTTGTGTTTGATATCCATTCTAAGCTTCAATTATTTAATTACAGGTCTTGATATGAAACTAATCACGCATATATCCATACGAAACTTGCATACTGACAGGATAAAAATCATTAAAGAGTCATTACTGTAAACTGACGTTGGCCTGAAATTTTTGCAGTTAGCGGGGGAGTTGATGCTTGATGAACAATCCAATTAAAACTGGCAACAAAAGACCTAAAATGTCAGCCAAATTGCTTTTTAATAGTTAATGCAGCCATCACAAAACACAAACATTAAAGTCCCCATGGAAACATAAACCTTCATGGTTAAACAATTCTAGAAAATGAATAATAATTACAGCATCCTGAGGATTCTTTTAATAGATGTGCACAAATTAAAAATATTTTGTTGATTAGAATCAGAGGACAAAGTATGTTTCCCTGAATACTTCCTTATATATGTTATAGTAATGGTTTTATTTAATATCAGATAGGTATAATTTCTATTATTCTGAAAAGTTATTTAAAAAGCATTTTAATAACCTAGAAGACCAGGTTCTGGAAAGATGAGTAATAAAAATACACAATATCACCTGCTGACAACTCAAAATATAAAACAATAATGAATCCTTAATTATGCTGAAGTTAAAATGAAAATGCAGAGAAGCCAATTGTGATTTCCACAAGTAGCCTGAAAGCAATCACCAACATTTAGACTCTTGAGGTTCTGGTTGTGCAATACTGAATTATGTGACTGGATTAATCACCCAGATGTTTCCTACTTCCAGCAGTTTGATTTTTAATGGAATACAAATTCAAATATTTTACTGAATTTTTCATCTTTGGTTCAGATGTTTCACACATGGAGGCCAATGTGTTTGATTGCTATAAAAAATCACCTTGTGCATTTTGAATAATCTAGTTTCTCCTTCTGTCATTTCTGCCATGTTTTTCAATAAGCAAAGAAAGAAATTGTGAGGTTTTTATCTTTGTGACATTATAACATAGGAGAAAATATCTAATAGTTCCTAAGAGAAATGTTTAAAACATCAGGATTTTAATAGTATATTCATTTATTTTCCCAATAACATTTGTTGAACAGTTATTATGTGTTAAGGCAGTGTTGAACACTCTGGGAATCTAGAGATGAGTAAGATTTGGATATCATCCTTCCAAATCTTACTGTTTAGTTGAAAGTTAAACATGTAAACAATCGGCTGTTATATAAAGGGAGAAATGTGTGAAGAATTCAAATCAGGAAAATAAAAAATATACTTGTCTCTTAGACTCACATGTGAGTAAGGATTCCTTAGCTTTCCATATATTTTTTGAAAATATTCTGTAGCATACGTATAAACAGTAGAGTCCTAAAATAGATGGAATACTAGTACACTTATGTATTAGAATATCTGTCAATTAAATATTACCTTCTTCTACAATCAGAGAGTATAATTTCATGTGCTGTGAAGGGTAAAATGATGTTCACACTTCTCCAGTTGTGGTTCCTCTTTCATCTGTTGAGGGAGTTAGTGCTGTGTTTTCAGAAAAACAATTTTAACGAATTCCTCAAAAAAGTGATAGACACATTGGAACTTCAAACTCTATTAGCTGAAACAATGAGGATAAAACCTTATAGGAATATAAATGAAACTTTAATGATACCATATCACAAAATATTAAATGACCCAACTATCTATAAAAATTGCTTATCTTTTAATTTTTTTCCTTAATACATTGATGACTAATATGGAGAGGAAATTCTAACATGTAAGCTACATCTTTAAACCACTATCTCAGCCTGTGGAAAAATAAAAATGCGTTGGTCTATATCATTCACATAATCACATAGAATGATGCCAGCAATTTGATTAAGCACTGTCTTGAACAGACCAAATCAGCCAGCTCTTTTGCCGTATAGACCACAGAATAATAGATACAAATATAATTTCTACCTCTAAATTAATATTTTAATATTTAGGCATTTAGAAAAGAATGATGAAAGCTTTAGTGTTAAAAAGATTAGATAAATAATTGATAGGTGATGGATAAAAATTCTATGAGCTCATAAATGGCTATAGGTATGTTTTGTGTTTGTCAGTGTCCATTCAAACTAAATAATATATCTCACATATTTAGGAAAGAATCAGGTGCCTATTATGATGTAGGTACTGTATTGGGCACTAAGGATTCAAAGATGAATAATACATCAACTTCACCCTCAAGCATCCAAGCCTAGGCTGAGGAAACTCACACAAAGAAATAATTATAATAATGTTGTGAGATCTCTGATAGATAAATGTAATAAAAAATTATGTGAGAACACAGAAAAAGGATAGATGAAGGCATTACAGAGAAGTTACTATTGCCTTGAAGACTTCATTGTGGAAGGTAGGAGACTGCTATGCAAGCAAAGGAAGGAAGCATATGGCCTATGTGAAGTGGTGGGACAAGAGATAAAGCTGCCTGTGCTTATATGTCCCACTAAAGATTTTGTGTTGTATCTTATAGGCAATGAAGAACCACTGTATTAATTGTAATTAAGAAAACAGTTGTTCATGCCTTTTGATTATTCACTGATAATAAATACAATTAAATAAGTTATTAATAAATTCCAGAGATGACAGATGTCTTTATTTTGATGAAAAGCAAATGTTTGAATTTCTTTTATAGTCAGTGTTTCCTATATTTCCCTGAATATAAGTCAGGTAAATATTTTCTAAGATGATTTCTTTAAGAAGCATGATTAGCATTTTTTCCCCATAAGAGCAAAGATAAAACTGGTACCATGCCTATATAGAAACCCTAAATTTTTAAATATAATATTCAAGTAGAATTCTTAAAAGAGGTCAAACAATGAAATTATTCTACATAATTAATACCTAACTCAAGAATTGCCAGAAAATATATTTTTATTATCCACAATCATTTTAATGTTAAAACCAACAACACAAAGACTTTTGGCATCATAAATTACTTCTGAGAAACTTAATAATGTAATAGGTGACATAGTATAGATTAGTGACTTTCAATTTACTTTTCTCACCATTTTCCACAGTTAGAAATATATTTTACATCACAATAGACACAACTGAAACAAAAGTTTGATGAAACAATTCTTACTTCTACTAAATGAATCTTTACTAAAAACAAATCATAGAGCCGATGCTTCATGATGTAGTCTATTCTGTTTTTTTCTTTTATTACTGCTGGTTAAAATTGATTTCATAATCCATCATTTATTCACAACCAGAAGTTTGAAAAATATTGTTACAAATAAAATGGTTAAAAGAAAATGGGATCACAAGTCAAAAGAATACTGGATCAGAAGTTGAAAGACGGGTTCTTTTCCTAGTTTCTCTACACAACTTACTATCTTTGTGACCTAGGTAAAGTCCATTAACTTCTCTGTTTTTATATATACAAAGTGAAGATGATGCCTTCTTTGTTTATCTCACAGAATCCTGTGGTAAGGAGCAAATGAGATAATATATTTCAAAGTGATTTGCAAACCATAAAACACTATGTAGGTGTAAAGAGGTTAAATCTATAAAATGAGACAAACATCAGTTATATATTTCACATAACTGTACTGAACCTTTTAATGCTTCTAATTTATTCTTGAAAAATAATTTCCTTGAGGATATCTATTCACACCAGATATGTCTGAAAATAAGATTGACAAAGTGTTTCCTATTCTAAATAAGAGACAAGAGTGATATCAATTCAAGTGCAGTTTACATTTTTGGTCTCTCAGAAGAGAACCTGATACAGATTACCACCCTTTAAACTAAGAAAATTCTTGTTAAAATAATGAGAGGAATGCATGGTCTCATATTATATAATCTGCTTATATGATACGTTTTTATGATGCATGATACTGCTGCTAAAGGTAGCCTTCAACAAACATGTGTCATAAACGCATTTGTAGAACTCTAATATTAAATCTATAACAGTGAAGAAGGAGAGAGGCAATCCATTCACTTGAAAAAGCAATGTTTAGTAAAGTATTATTATGAACTACCTGTGTTCAGTTCTTGCTATGCTAATGACTTGAAATTCAGTATGAGTTAATGATCAGTTGTCTGGATTTCTCTATTCATTCTTTTAAAAAATTTATTTTAATTCAGAGTTGGCATACAATATTATATTAGTTCCAGGCGTATGACATAACGATTAAACATTTCTGTAACTTATGATGTGATCACCCTGATAAATCTAGTAACCATCAGACACCATGCATAGTTATTACAATGTTATTGACTATATGCCTTACGCTGTACTTTACATCCACAGGACTATTTCATAGCTACCAATTTATGCTTCTTAATCCCTTCCCCTTTTTCACCCAGCCCCAATTCCACTCCCATTTGGCAACTAAAATTGTTCTCTGTCCCAAAAATTTGAGAAGAGGGAAGGTTCTCTAACTCCTTTTATGAGGCCACCATTACCTTGATTCCGAAACCAAAGACATTACAAAAAGAAAGAAAGAAAACTATAAGCTGATATCTCTTATGAACATTGATGCAAAAATCCTCAACAAAATATTAACAAACTGAATTCAGCAATACATTAAAAATATCATATGCCATGATTAAGTTGGATCTATTCCTGGGATGCAAGTTTAGTACAATATCTGCAAATCAATTAATGTGATATACCACATTAGTAACTCAAAAGATAAAAACCATATAATCATATCAATAGATGAAGAAAATCCAGCATCCATTTATGATAAAAATTCTCAGTAAAGTGGGGATAGAGGGAACATAATCAACATAATAAAGGCCATATATGACAAAGCTACAGCTAACATCATACTCAATGGGGGAAAGCTAAAAGCATTTTCCTTAAGATCAAGAACAAGACAAGGATGCCCACCTTCACCACTCCTCTTCAATATTGTGCTGAAAGTCTTAGCCACAGCAAAAAGACAAGAAAGAGAAATAAAAGGCACCCAAATTGGAAAGGAAGAAGTAAATCTCTTGTTATTTGCCGATGACATGATACTATATAGAGAGAATCATAAGATTCCACCAAAAAACTGTTAGAACTGATCAATGAATTGAGTAAAGTATCAGGATACAAAATTAATATTCAGAAGTCAGTGGCACTTTTAAACACCAATGATGAACTTTTGGAAAGAGAAGTTAAGAAAACAACTCCATTTATAATTGCATCAAAAAGTATAAAACACCTGGGAATCAAATTAACCAAGGAGGTAAAAGACCTGTTCTCAGAAAATTATAAGTCATTGAAAAAAGAAATTGAAGAAGATACAAATAAATAGAAGCATATGCTGTACTCATGGGTAGGAAGAATGAACATCATTAAAATGGCCATACTACCCAAAGGAATCTATCGATTCAATGCAATCTCTATGAAAATACCAATGGCATTTTTCAGAGATCTAGAACAAATAATCCTAAAGTTTATATGGAACCATAAAAGACCCCGAATAGCCATGGCAATTTTGAGAAAGAAGAAAAAAGTTGGAGGTATCATGCTACCTGATATAAAACTATACTACAAGGCTACAGTAATCAAAGCAGCATGGTACTGTCGTAAAAAAGGTATATTTATCAATGGAACAGAATAGAGAGCCCAGGAATAAATCCACGCCTATACCCACACTTAATATATGACAAAGGAGGTAAGAATATACAATGAGGAAAAGACAGTCTCTTCAATGAATGGTGCTGGAAAAATTGGACAGAAACATGCAAAAAAGAAAAATAAACTGGACCACCTTTTTAAACATATACAAGAATAGACTCGAAATAGATTAAAGACTTAAATGTAAGACCCTAGAAGAAAACTGCTAGAAGAAAACATAGGCAGTAAACTCTCTGATATTGCTAACAGTAATTTCTTTTCTGATATATCTCCTCAGGCAAGGGAAACAAAAGAAAAAATGAACAAACGGGACTAAAAATAAAAAAGTTTTTGCACAGCAAGGAAACCATCAACAAAATGAAAGACAACTGACTGAATGGGAGAAGATATTCACTTACGATACATCTGATAGGAGCTTAATGTCCAAAATATATAAGGAACACATACAACTCAACAATATCAACAACAACAGAAAACAATCCAATTAAAAAAAAATGAGCTGAAGGCCTGAACAGAGATTTCTCCAAAGAGGAAATATAGATGGCCAATAGACATATGAAAAGATGCTCAAGGTCACTAATCATCAGAGAAATGCAAATTAAAATGACAATGAAATATCACCTCACACCTGTCAGAATGGATATCAACAAATCAAAGAACAATGAGTGTTGGTGAGGAGGTAGAGAAAAGGGAACCCTCATACATTATTGGTGGGATTGCAAATTGGCACTGCCACTATGGAAAACAGTCTGAATGTTTCTCAAAAAATTAAAAATGAATCTTCCCTTTGATCCAGCAATTGCACTTTTGGATATTTATACAAAAAAAAAAAAACAACAATAATTCATAAAGATCTATGCACCCCTATGTTAATGGCAGCACAATTTACAACAGCCAAGATATGGAAGCAACCTAAATGCCCATCAACAGACAATTGTATAAAGAAATTATGATTCATATATACAATGGAATATTACTTGGCCATTAAAAATTTAAATCCTACCATTTGCAATGACATGGATGAACCTAGAGGTCATTATGCTGAGCAAAATAAGTCAGACAGAGAAATAAAAATACCATATGATTTCACTTATATATGGAATCTAAGGAATACAAAGAACAAACTAAAAACAGACTCACATATATAGAGGACAATCTGGTGACGGCCAGAAGGAATAGGGGTTGGGGAACTCGGAGAATGGGGTGAAGGATTAAAGAAGTACAAATTAGTAATTGATAGATGGTAAACGGGGATGGGGATCACAGCATAGGGATTGCAGGTAACATTAATGTAATGGCTAGGTGGACAGCCAAAAGAGAGAAAGAGCAGTTGGGGGTATCTTTTTATAAACTATTTCAATGTCTATCCAATGTACTGTATACTTGAAACTTATAATTTTTAAAAAATATTTTTTGAGTAAGCTATTTTGTTTGAATTATAAAAAAAAAAAAAGCCTGTTCTGCTATGGCCTCCTCTATCTCCCCAAAAATTAACCATGTATTTTAATGATGTATCTATAGCCATAGTTTCCATGACAACAAGATACTGTGTAAATGAATCCAGTCAAAAGGCCTGAAGAGGTCTTAACATCTGAGTAGCCATACCTCATCCCATCTTGAGATGCTCTTCCTCAAGAGAAAAGGAACATATTTTTCTTTTCTTCTTACTTCACAGGTACATATCTTGACAGACAGGAGAAAAATAACTAACAGCAGCAGCAACAAATGTGAATACATGTCAGTTTTCACTAAATTCTTTGAAAGAAAACTTTCTTAATCTAAATTCATAATGATAATTATGATAATAACTATGATAACTAATATTAACTGAGTTTGTAACATCTGCCAGTCTTTATGTTAAATACTTGGCATACAATCCTGGTCTGATGCATTTTCTCTTTAAATCTAATACAGACTATAATTAATATGCAATGTTTTAATAAATGCATGTGAATAAACTATGTGGCAAGTCATCTACTCAAAATTAGGTTGATACATGGTTAGAAAAATTGATCAAATATTATTAACTTACTATGTGGATGTTGGTCTTCGTGCCAATATAACAAAGTTACTGTGTATTTATTTACTATGAAAGTTATACTTATGGACCACCATACTTTTAAGTAGTAGTCATAGTTTGTTCAGTGGTATTTTGGTATATACTCTTTCAAAATGCCTTTGAATATTCCTGACACTTTAACCAACTATTGACAGCTCTTTCCCTCTTAGAGTATTTATGTACTTTGAGGAGATTCATTGAAAGGCAGTTTGCTTGCAGCTTGGCCCAAAGAATAAAGCATCCGATAATATTTTTGAAGTTCTTTCAGAGATGCAGATGAAAGCTGCTTCCTAAATGTAAAGCACTAGTATTGTATTCACGAAAATGTTTTTTCTGCACATCTTTTGCTCTCATGTTAAAGTCCTGAGGTATTACTGCAATAGGTACTTTAGGAATGCTTGTAATGACCCCCCCCCAAAATCATTTAGTATAGGGGAAAATGCAAGTGAACACATAGAGCACTTAAAAATCGTGAACTAGAGTCTGTTATATAAGGTAAAAGTAACAAAGCGAGAGCATAATAGGAAAGTTAATCAATAGAGATTGCTTGGTGTGGCTTGGAGAAATAGGAAAGGTTAGAAGTCAGCTTTTCTCATATTGACTTATGACTTCAATAATAGCTTATTAGAACTGTTGAGAAGGAAATTAGAAACCTGTGAAAATTGTTAAAATGTTGTTTAACTATAATAGAGAAGTTTTATATAGTCAGATATCTTGGAATCAGTTAGGTTTTCTCTAAATTACCTAGATGATACATAAATTTTATAGATTTGAGGGGGTTCAATAATCGATCATTTAATAATACTATATTATTATTATTATTATTATTATTATTATTATTATTACTATGTGCCAGGCATTGTACTACGTATTTTATACACATGGCCTCATTTAATTCACACAAAAATATTAAGGTTTGTTTATTACCATTCCTATTTAACAGATAAGGAAACAGAGGCTTGAAAGATTTGATTGCTCAACATCAAACTGATAGTAAATGGCAGAGCTGTGATTTAAGTCCAGATTGATCTGATCCTAATATCTGTAACTTAACCACTGTGTCAATTAGAAATGTCGCAATGTTCTTAACTAATTTTAAAAAGCTACATACAGATAAGTTCTCTAAGTAAATAGATTAATAGTAGGGAAAGTGTTCTATGTTTGATTTACCTTATTGAAAATAAACAAATGAAACCAGGACATTTTCTTCTTTGTCTTCTACTTCTGAATACAAGGTGTTCATAACTAATTAGGTTTAATTTCTTCTCTCTTTCGGATTCTCCATCATTTTTTTGAATGTCATAAGCAGTATTAAAATATTAGTAAAATATGATCTCTACCTTCAAGAAAAGCAAATTTCAGTATCAGGTCATACTTGACCTTTTATCCTACACTTTTATGTATCTTGACCTGCGACTGACTTTTTATGATTACTGCTGCTAAGCCCTGTGGTAGACTATGGTCAGACTTGCTCATGGAAATCCCCTAAGTGGTAATAAATAGGAAACACCTAGGCCCTGTGTTGCACATACAAATAAGGGGAAATTGCCCTAGTACTGTCATAGCAAGAATTTGAACATGAGGGAACTGAATAATAAGCTTATGTGACAAGACTTCTCAAGTAACAGAATTATGCTTTACATAAGCTGTTTCCAAATGCTAATGTGGCTTGTAGTACAAAAGACAACAACCCAATAGTACTATATTCTTTCACCCTGTTAGACATCTCACTCTGTGCAGGCTACCAAGACCACCTGATCAAGGCTTGCCATCATGAAGAACAAGGTGGACAGCAAGGAGCCATGTACACATGACTGTATTCTAATTTTATTTATATCCTTTGCAGTACTTATTTGGAGTTCGGGAGTAAACCAAAGTAAAAGCAAACTTGAATCAAGTCCAGGTTGTCATAACACTCATCCATGAACCCAGATGACACTCTGTGGTTTGGTCTGGTGCGGACTTCCACTATTAACATATAGGAAGGAGTGTCAGTGAACTTACTCATTCACTGATTTCAAGCACTACAAGAGGTCTCTCTAAAAAGTGCTTCATATAAGCAGTTTATTCCTCTGTCTCTCTCAGCATCTCGCCTATCATACATAAAATGTTTCCCCTGAGTACCATTTGGAAAAAGTTATTTAAATGACCTCAACTAAGAATTAACTTGCTTAAGATACTTTCGTAAAGGAAAAAGCTATCAATCACTACCTATGAAATATTTTCTTAACTTCTAGAACTATCATTTATATTTATTACTGCAATCTCATACATTCATAGTGTCCTCAGCCCATGTTCTTATTTTTTCTTCTCTTTATTCAGGTTAACTTTCTTCTCCTTTAGATGAGCTAAATTTTTAGTTTTCCTAGGCATATAAACTTTAAATCTCAGTGGGTGGGGATGGGAAGGAACCTGTCTGAATTCACCAGTCGTGCAAGCTACTCTAACATTATGTTAGTAGATTCCACTAATTATTTTGATGGACATTTTGCTTGATCCACTATCAGATTCACCTATATCAATATATCAGTATATTTCCTAATTGAGCTGCTTCCTCATGAGTTCATTAGCTATCTTCTAGTTAATGAAGTCTCAAATGCAATCTATACATAATTTAAGGCTATATGTGAAAAGATATCATTACAAAATACTTTGTCAGGTAACTTTTTGTATTCCAGGTGAAAGTTATCTGGAATGTTGCATTTTGTTTGGGGAACCATAAAGACCCAGTTAAATTGGAGAGAGTCTAGGGAAAGAAGCAGTAATGTAATTGAGGGAATGAATCAGATTTTGAAGGAAAAATAAAATGAGTTAAATATGCATAGCTCGGTATAATCAAAGTTTATAAGGCAGACCTAGTAATAGGTCTTAATATTGGCGCTTCTCCAAGAAAGAACTCTATTTATCATCTCACTAAAATAACATATTGAAAAACTGGAAAACAAAAATTTATAATAATGAGAGAATTAATCAATGAACATTTCAGGCAGAAAACTTCGGATACAGGCTGCCAAAACAGCTGGTAGGAATGTGAGGAATTTAATCAAATGAGATATTTGGCATCATAAAACACTCTCTCCCATCATAGTTTCTATAATTGTTTCTTGTATATAAAGTAAACTTAATTGAATTCAACTTTAATTTATTAATTCATTCAAATTAAATAAATTTGCAAATAAAAAAATTATAAATTTGTATTGAATAAAATTATGGGCTAAGCATTAGAAGATATAAGGATGATTCAGACGTAGATCTTGATATAAGAAGTAGATGCATAGCTTAAATGCAAGAGGAAAAATAAAACTTATTCTTTTCTTCCCACAGAACTGTCACTTCCCAGCTGACACCTCTTAGGGGACTCCTTCAGTAACCCAAAAGATATCAGGCAGAAAAGTTGATGGCTGCCAGTAGTGTTCTACCATCAACCACCAAGATCAAAATTATCAATTTCTTTGGCTCCCAACACATTTGAATAATATGTACATGTGTAAAACACTCCTGTGAGAATAACAAGATTTTTTCCACATGCCTCTCATTTTCTTTATTTTGGGGAACAATAACCAAACTT